>NC_045147.1:8491198-8811105 GCF_008831285.2 Nymphaea colorata | reverse complement strand
GACATGGAAAACAGAAAAAGCAAAAAATAAAGAAACAGTACAGAAAAAGGAATCAACAAAGAAAAACAATGGTATACCTATAGATACAAATTAGCTAACATGCATATATACTATAAAATGTACATATGTGTACACAAAACCTTCATATAACATCATAATAATTATTGAATACATGCAGTGAATTTCTCATTATTAAACAGTGAATGACAGACATATAAGCACTTAAGAGGCTTGAAAGTTGAAAGTTTAAGAAACTAAATAAATTTCAATAACACATAATAATACAAGTTAGTGATTGAGCTCAGGTCAGAACGCAAAATATCACAAATCAGTCTTGCAAGTACGAAGAAAAAAAGATAATCCTTCTTGGAATTTGCTTAAATGCACACAATTACATGTTGAACAATAAGATACACAATGCAACCAGAATTAGACATTGACCACCATCCCAGAACATCAATAAGTGGCTAGACAATCTGGATGAATTTTAATGAGACGACATGAATCCTTGATAAGCAGGCTATAGGTATCATACTGTTTATTCCTTTGTCATAAATGCTCTTGATTTTTTAACTTCATACAGGAAGAAATCAGAGTTGAGAAAGGTCAGCTTTCCTACTGTTCTCAGGAAGAAAAAAAAAATGAGATCCGTTTTGTTGTATCAAACATGAGATGCAAAATAGAAAGCAGCATTTAGATTTTCGAGATAAAAAGTAGACCCTATCAGCATTATTTCTTTTATACAGTTCTTTAATGTCAATCAGAAGTGCCAGTGTTAAGCAGATGCCATTGACTTTGATCTAACTGGATCCAGTCTAAATTCATAGCCACATGCCATCCAGATCCACACATCCATATGTACTGCATTTCAACATATTTTCTGTTAGCTGAACATATTTTAATGAGAATTATGGCACTGACTTATTTCTGACAGAAGTGACTGATGCGCCCTGCCCTTGTAGCTGCTGAAATCTCACCAAGATGCAGTCGCTTCCCAAGATCTATTGGGGACTAACACGCCCGAAGGAGGTTAAAAGAATATGGAATACAAAATTCGATCCCAAGTCGGACACAACCCCGACTGAATATATCCCTTAGGACCGAAATACAAGTGGAATGTCCCTCCCAAATTTTCAACCTACTACAATCAAGAGTGGGATGTGAGGCTTTACAAGCATTCTCGATACAATTTTGAACTCTCCCTCACTCAACAATAATTCATCCATGCCAAACCATTCATGGAATCCCTAGAACGAGCAATCCACACCCTTCGCCCTAGGTAAGTCCAAAAGGTTGGGAATGTGTCCTCGGCTAAACGAGCTTTAGAGGATTCCCTACAACTGCAAACACGAAGGTTGGCTGGAAATAGAATGCACCCTCCCACGCAACAATAGGGGGGTTCGGATGTACCTTGCTGGAGCTAGTCCAGCACTCACCAAGGAAGAAGGCCAATACAATCGTTGGTATTCAGCACTTCTCCACAGGCTCAGATCTTGCGCACAGCAAGATGGTGATCTCCAGTTGAGTCCTCCTCTCCGAAGCACCTCAAATCTCTGGTTGAGGGGCCATCATGTGCTTCAAATCAGAAGTACAGGAAACTAGTAAGTTCTGCACTTCTCCAGATTACTGACCAGGGAAAGAACTCCCTGCATCGTCCATGTGGAGTCAATTAAGATGCAGGTATAAAGGATATAATGGCCCTACCCAGCCACTTGTTACTGAACAATGATATATATATATATATATATAACACAAACAAGAAGTACTTTCACCATGCTATAGATAAATTAACCTGAAGTACATGATAATGAAAAGATGATCACCTTCTTTGTAACAGGATCTTCTTCAGTGGCATGGAAATTCAGATCCTGATCAAAATGATGATCTGTAAAGGCTCCCTAAAATAGAAGACAAGGTAAAAAAGGATATCAATCACAAGATAATCAAAATCAGTCGTCCAAAGTAAGTATACTTTCCATGCCAAAAAATCGCATACCTTCCTGAGCATCTTTTTATGAAATGGACCTTTTAACTCCATATGAAGCCGAAGCATGTCATTGTTTGATGGTCCAGGGAAGAAGACCTTTCCAGTATAGAGCTCGTACAAGCAGCAGCCAACTGACCATATGTCCAAAGCATGGTCATACGGCAAGCCAAGAACGGCAGTTTCAAGAAACTAGTCAATAATAACCCTCACATCACGATTCAGAAGCATACACATCACACAAAGAAGTACCTTAATTTGCACACGCAACAGATTTTCAAAGTTGCAGTAAAAACAACTAATGAATAGAGATACAACTATATTTGAATAGAACCAAATGGAGGACTTACTGAACAGAGAAACAACTATGGTGTAATCTCATTCTTCCCAGCGAACATAGCATTACCAAAATCACAAAGTTTCAGCACATTTTTTGCCTCATCCACCTGAAAAAGAAACAGAAGCACTGAACAATTGAGGACAGAAAATATATAGTTAATTTTCCTTTTTTCTTAGACTTAACGAAGACAATGCATCACGTAGCTAAGAATTCTCATGAAGAACAGCAACAAGCAATTTTTAATAAATCCAGAAACTGCATAATGTAAACTCACGTTTTTTTTTTCTTCAATATGCCCATTATAGAAAGTTTGCATTAAATATGATCGATAAAGAAGCTTCAGGTCATCCACTTTTCCATCCATCATGTTTACCACCTAAAACAAGAATAAATAGTAGTGATCGGAAATTGCACACTATGAAAACCACCAGATTCAACAACTTCAATGGTATTGCTGACAAAGGAAAGAACTCCCTGCATCGTCCTTGTGGAGTCAACTAAGATGCAGGTATAAAGGACATAATGGCCCTACCCAGCCACTTGTTACTGAACAATGATATATATATATATATATATATATATATATATATATAACACAAACAAGATGTACTTTCACCATGCTATAAATAAATTAACTTGAAGTACATGATAATGAAAAGATGATCACCTTCTTTGTAACAAGATCTTCTTCAGTAGCATGGAAATTCAGATCCTGATCAAAATGATGATTTGTAAAGGCTCCCTAAAATAGAAGACAGTAAAAAAGGATATCAATCACAAGATAAACAAAATCAGTCGTCCAAAGTAAGTATACCTTCCATGCCAAAAAATCGCATACCTTCCTGAGCATCTTTTTATGAAATGGACCTTTTAACTCCATATGAAGCCGAAGCATGTCATTGTTTGATGGTCCAGGGAAGAGGACCTTTCCTGTATATAGCTCGTACAAGCAGCAGCCAACTGACCATATGTCCAAAGCATGGTCATACGGCAAGCCAAGAACTACAGTTTCAAGAAACCAGTCAATAATAACCCTCACATCACGATTCAGAAGCATACACATCACACAAAGAAGTACCTTAATTTGCACACGCAACAGATTTTCAAAGTTGCAGTAAAAACAACTAATGAATAGAGATACAACTATACTTGAATAGAACCAAATGGAGGACTTACTGAACAGAGAAACAACTATGGTGTAATCTCATTCTTCTCAGCGAACAAAGCATTACCAAAATCGCAAAGTTTCAGCATATTTTTTGCCTCATTCACCTGAAAAAGAAACAGAAGCACTGAACAATTGAGGACAGAAAATATATAGTTAATTTTCCTTTTTTCTTAGACTTAACGAAGACAATGCATCACGTAGCTAAGAATTCTCATGAAGAACAGCAACAAGCAATTTTTAATAAATCCAGAAACTGCATAATGTAAACTCACGTTTTTTTTTTCTTCAATATGCCCATTATAGAAAGTTTGCATTAAATATGATCGATAAAGAAGCTTCAGGTCATCCACTTTTCCATCCATCATGTTTACCACCTAAAACAAGAATAAATAGTAGTGATCGGAAATTGCACACTATGAAAACCACCAGATTCAACAACTTCAATGGTATTGCTGACAAAGGAAAGAACTCCCTGCATCGTCCTTGTGGAGTCAACTAAGATGCAGGTATAAAGGACATAATGGCCCTACCCAGCCACTTGTTACTGAACAATGATATATATATATATATATATATATATATATATATATATATATATATATATATATATATATAACACAAACAAGATGTACTTTCACCATGCTATAAATAAATTAACTTGAAGTACATGATAATGAAAAGATGATCACCTTCTTTGTAACAAGATCTTCTTCAGTAGCATGGAAATTCAGATCCTGATCAAAATGATGATTTGTAAAGGCTCCCTAAAATAGAAGACAGTAAAAAAGGATATCAATCACAAGATAAACAAAATCAGTCGTCCAAAGTAAGTATACCTTCCATGCCAAAAAATCGCATACCTTCCTGAGCATCTTTTTATGAAATGGACCTTTTAACTCCATATGAAGCCGAAGCATGTCATTGTTTGATGGTCCAGGGAAGAGGACCTTTCCTGTATATAGCTCGTACAAGCAGCAGCCAACTGACCATATGTCCAAAGCATGGTCATACGGCAAGCCAAGAACTACAGTTTCAAGAAACCAGTCAATAATAACCCTCACATCACGATTCAGAAGCATACACATCACACAAAGAAGTACCTTAATTTGCACACGCAACAGATTTTCAAAGTTGCAGTAAAAACAACTAATGAATAGAGATACAACTATACTTGAATAGAACCAAATGGAGGACTTACTGAACAGAGAAACAACTATGGTGTAATCTCATTCTTCTCAGCGAACAAAGCATTACCAAAATCGCAAAGTTTCAGCATATTTTTTGCCTCATTCACCTGAAAAAGAAACAGAAGCACTGAACAATTGAGGACAGAAAATATATAGTTAATTTTCCTTTTTTCTTAGACTTAACGAAGACAATGCATCACGTAGCTAAGAATTCTCATGAAGAACAGCAACAAGCAATTTTTAATAAATCCAGAAACTGCATAATGTAAACTCACGTTTTTTTTTTCTTCAATATGCCCATTATAGAAAGTTTGCATTAAATATGATCGATAAAGAAGCTTCATGTCATCCACTTTTCCATCCATCATGTTTACCACCTAAAACAAGAATAAATAGTAGTGATCGGAAATTGCACACTATGAAAACCACCAGATTCAACAACTTCAATGGTATTGCTGACAAAGGAAAGAACTCCCTGCATCGTCCTTGTGGAGTCAACTAAGATGCAGGTATAAAGGACATAATGGCCCTACCCAGCCACTTGTTACTTTACTGAACAATGATATATATATATATATATATATATATATATATATATATATATATATATATATATATATATATATATATATATATAACACAAACAAGATGTACTTTCATCATGCTATAAATAAATTAACTTGAAGTACATGATAATGAAAAGATGATCACCTTCTTTGTAACTGGATCTTCTTCAGTAGCATGGAAATTCAGATCCTGATCAAAATGATGATTTGTAAAGGCTCCCTAAAATAGAAGACAGTAAAAAAGGATATCAATCACAAGATAAACAAAATCAGTCGTCCAAAGTAAGTATACCTTCCATGCCAAAAAATCGCATACCTTCCTGAGCATCTTTTTATGAAATGGACCTTTTAACTCCATATGAAGCCGAAGCATGTCATTGTTTGATGGTCCAGGGAAGAGGACCTTTCCTGTATATAGCTCGTACAAGCAGCAGCCAACTGACCATATGTCCAAAGCATGGTCATACGGCAAGCCAAGAACTACAGTTTCAAGAAACCAGTCAATAATAACCCTCAAATCACGATTCAGAAGCATACACATCACACAAAGAAGTACCTTAATTTGCACACGCAACAGATTTTCAAAGTTGCAGTAAAAACAACTAATGAATAGAGATACAACTATACTTGAATAGAACCAAATGGAGGACTTACTGAACAGAGAAACAACTATGGTGTAATCTCATTCTTCCCAGCGAACAAAGCATTACCAAAATCGCAAAGTTTCAGCACATTTTTTGCCTCATTCACCTGAAAAAGAAACAGAAGCACTGAACAATTGAGGACAGAAAATATATAGTTAATTTTCCTTTTTTCTTAGACTTAACGAAGACAATGCATCACGTAGCTAAGAATTCTCATGAAGAACAGCAACAAGCAATTTTTAATAAATCCAGAAACTGCATAATGTAAACTCACGTTTTTTTTTTCTTCAATATGCCCATTATAGAAAGTTTGCATTAAATATGATCGATAAAGAAGCTTCAGGTCATCCACTTTTCCATCCATCATGTTTACCACCTAAAACAAGAATAAATAGTAGTGATCGGAAATTGCACACTATGAAAACCACCAGATTCAACAACTTCAATGGTATTGCTGACAAAGGAAAGAACTCCCACAAACAAGATGCACTTTCACCATGCTATAGATAAATTAACCTGAAGTACATGATAATGAAAAGATGATCACCTTCTTTGTAACAGGCTCTTCTTTAGTGGCATGGAAATTCAGATCCTGATCAAAATGATGATCTGTAAAGGATTGCAAAAATAGAAGACAGAGTAAAAAAAGATATCAATCACAAGATAAACAAAATCAGTCGACCAAAGTAAGTATACTTTCCATGCCAAAAAATCGCATACCTTCCTGAGCATCTTTTTATGAAATGGACCTTTTAACTCCATATGAAGCCGACCATATGTCCAAAGCATGGTCATACGGCAAGCCAAGAACTGCAGTTTCAAGAAACCAGTCAATAATAACCCTCACATCACGATTCAGAAGCATACACATCACACAAAGAAGTACCTTAATTTGCACACGCAACAGATTTTCAAAGTTGCAGTAAAAACAACTAATGAATAGAGATACAACTATACTTCAATAGAACCAAATGGAGGACTTACTGAACAGAGAAACAACTATGGTGTCATTCTTCCCAGCAAACATAGCATTACCAAAATTGCAAAGTTTCAGCACATTTTTGGCCTCATTCACCTGAAAAAGAAACAGAAGCACTGAACAATTGAGGACAGAAAATATATAGTTAATTTTCCTTTTTTCTTAGACTTAAGGAAGACAATGCATCACGTAGCTAAGAATTCTCATGAAGAACTGCAACAAGCAATTTTAGATGAATCCCGAAACTGCATAATGTAAACTCACGTTTTTTTTTCTTCAATATGCCCATTATAGAAAGGCACCTAAACAACCCATGTCACAATGAAAGTGAAAACTAAACATGACACTATGCAGGAAACCATTAAAGCATAAAACAATTGCCCAACTCAACAAAACTAAATAATCAAACTAAATCAAAATAGAATCCTACAAAATACAAATCAAACCAATGACCTTAACCGCTGGACATTGCAATAGCTGACTAAAGGATCTATTCAACTAACCAGACACTAACGTGATACAAGAGAAACTAAGCATTATCCTCGTCTAAAACCATGATGGACCCGAGGACATAAAACCCAAAACCCATGCAACTTCGATGAATAGAACCTTTCAAAAATGTCACAGTTCAAAATGGGCTACAAAATTGATTGGTCCTTTTGAAAAGAGATAAGAGGTGTTCCATGACAGACTCAACCCTAAGTCTGGGTTATGTTGAAGACACTAGGTTAAGATGGAATGATGGGCCAGGCTTAATCACTTGTCTTAAGATGGAATGATGGGCCAGGCTTAATCACTTGTCCCAAATGATATGCATTTCTTGAGACAAAGAAAATGAAATTTGTCACGCTCAACATGAGTTGACTAGGTTCGAGGAGTTCCATCTATTCCATGAATGGACTAATGGTTTGGTAATGGAATGGCCAACATCTTTCAAGGCCAAAGGGGAATGGGAATGAAATGACAAACATATTTCAAGACTAAAGGAGATTGGTTAGTTCCTCCTATGACTAGAGATGTCAAGTTTTTAGTTTGAAATAGTTCAAAAACCATCAATTTAACTAATAAGCATGAGTGCTCGTGTTGTGAAAATAAGATGGCCTTCATTTACACATAGCACCTACCGTACAAGCATTAGGATTCATTTCGCGTCAATGTCGTCAAATCTCTAGAAGGGATGCCTTTCAATTTCCAAAATATGAACATAAAGGAATCGTCCTCGGCATCTTAGGTAATCAAAAATAGGAGAAGATATTGACCCTAAGACCGCACATCTACCAAAGATTTTCACATTCAATTCCTGTGAGTTCAGCCTTCATGCCTTTCATCTCTTGGCAGACACCTTTTGTTTTTTTTTTCCTCTTTTTTTTCTTTCTTTCTTTAGCATTCTGCTTTTGCCTTAAAATATTTTTTTCCTTGATTTTTTTTTTTTTTTTAGGCCGACCTTCACCTTTGAGGGAATACCTCACCACCCCAAAGGCTACTACGAAGCTCCACCGCTTTGGTGGTTATGTGTAGCTTTGTAGCATATCCAACCTACTTCACCTTGTGGGTTTTCGATGAACCAAAGGTTCATAAGTCGTTATCTTCGCGGTATAGACATAAATCACCTATATGCCTACCCGGTACTCTTGATTACCGACCCAGAGGAACGACTACACAAGCCCCCGAGCCAATCTCTCAACTCTCATTTTGCTACCTACCAAGATCTTACAAAGGATTTTGGCTTCTCTCCCAAGATAACTTCCTGCTAAATCCTTGCAAATGCTTGATTACCAGAGTCAATAGCATTTCCTAGTCTCGACTTTCTCACTTCACAGGACCTTTCCTTACTGCTCATATTCAGAATCTTTTCAATTTTCCTCTTTTATTGTTTGGCAACAAAAATTTGAAATTTTATCCTTCTGCTCAAGGAGGTACTAAGAATAAAGAAAAGCCACATCATTGTGTGAGAAGACACTTTTAAAATGTTTTTAAGCAAAACTCAAAATTATCACTTTTACAAAAATTCTTAACATCAAATGGTATATCACCAAGATGAAGGAATTCTACCCTAAAGAAGAGGGTGAATGCAAAATAGCATAGGTTGGTTGGGTAGAAAAATGAACTTCACCAACTCTCCTAGGGACTTCTATACGAAAGGTTGGTTTAATAGGGACGATTTTCCATAAATGTTTGAGTCCTCAACTAATTGAAAGTGCTACAAATTGTTTAGGTTAAGCTCTTATCTTTCCCCAAAGGAATCCCAGGATAAACCAATCCTATGTGGTGGGTTTTGTAAAATCATCAAGTGCATGATAATGACAACTACGGGATTGGACTCTTTTAGACTCTAAATGTACGACTATCCAGCAAAGTTTGATCAGTCTTGTGCCCTGGTTACATGATTATAAACTTTAATTTCACAATCTAATTGAAGTCCATTGTCAAAAAAAAAATAACAAAAAGTTTCTTAAAGGCAAAAGAATACCAAAGTACAAAATGCTCAGGTTTATAATAATCAAGAAACTCCAATACTTGACAAAAAATCGTCATGAAATGTAACCAACAGAAAAGAAAAACGAAATCAAAGTATGAATTTAGTGTGAACTGTCTCCCAAAATTATTCAGAAATAGCCAAATTCAAAATTATTCAAAAATAGCCAAATTCAGAAGCACTTAGAGTGATCC
Source organism: Nymphaea colorata (assembly GCF_008831285.2). Lineage (NCBI taxonomy): Eukaryota > Viridiplantae > Streptophyta > Magnoliopsida > Nymphaeales > Nymphaeaceae > Nymphaea > Nymphaea colorata. The sequence goes on along the minus strand of NC_045147.1, from coordinate 8,801,567 downwards.
TGTATGTGGAACAAAATACTTATACAATAACAAATTAATCAGAGAGAAATTGGCCTGCAGCCTGCTTAGCAGCAGAAAACAACAGAAACAGCATCAGTGATGAACTATCATATCATGAGGCCTGCAGGAAAGGATTCAGGAAAAGAGCAGCAATCTTCAACATTGGCATGACAGATGCATTGTTTCCATTGTTGTTAGGCATGTGAGCTTATGCAGGCCACAAGAACATTTTACCTTCCTAGTTTAATCCCTCGAAAGTATTTTATGACTAGACAAAGGCAGCAAAAACTCACGTTTTGATACAAGATCATGCCACGAATACTCTAGCCCATTAATACCTTTTGTAGGATTGACCAATGGCCTTATCTGCATATGTTGGAAAGGAAACAGTCAGAAAGATGAAACATAAACAGAAGATACAATGGGAAGAACAATGGAGAAACCAAACCTGATGCATCCACTTGATAAATCTCATAACAAGCCATTGATCACATCGGTTTGTCAGCCTATGACAAGCTGGAATGCGCATGAGTAGGCTAATGGCCAACTGGACACTTGCATATCCAATTAGAACAAAGATGTAGGTCTTGTAGAAAACAAACTTTGGATTTTGAAGTCCCTTCCTGCATGGTTATCACTATCATAGTTTAGATTTGACAATCTATGACTACATGATTCAACATAGGACAAATAAACATAAAACAGTAGGTGCAGCGACATCAAAGTGAAGTCTTTCAGATTAAAAAAGAAACAGCAACACAAAAAACTCACACATAAAGAGACGATACAAATGCTGAAGCAACACCAAACCAAAGAAAACGGAGAACAATTCTCATCACAGCTAAACGACGAGTTGTTGAATATGCCCCATACATCATGACAATGTCCAGTACACCTACATGATTAAAGGAAACAAATGATGTAAAATCATGGCCTACTCCTTGCCTCCTAAATGACATCACGAAACAACGCAAGAGAATTGCAAGCAGTACTGGTAAACTTACTCTCAAAAAACTTCATTATTACAAAAGTAGGACCTAAACTTAGTCGCTCATTTAAGGTCTTTGAATTGAACTTCCCTTTGTTGAAAGCAAGGATAGTCAGCCCCTGCACGCATAATATGAAATTGACCTTAAGCATCAAATAGATAACAAGCTCATAGTAATTTAAATCATGAATGAGGATCGCAGAAGAAATAAATACTACATTTATATGTTATATTGTATATCAAATACAATAAACATATAACATTATATATACATTAGAAGTTATTACGTATAACATACTTTATACACGTATTATAATGCATAATGTATATAATTATAGTAATGTCTATTAATGATATATTACTAGAACAATAATGTATACGGATAATATATAATATATTATATTATGTATTATATGTTAAACGTATAATATATATGATACGCGTTATTGTATATATATATAATACTATAACATATATACTAATTGTAGAAATACGAACAAGAAGAAGACGAAGAGAAACAATGATCACGATGTAACGTGGAAAACCCTCAACACGAGGGAGAAAAAACCACGAATGAGGAGGAGTTGGTGCCCACTAGCAGCCAGACTCTCTCTCTCTTAAGATTATCATTAACTCTTAAGGATTAGGGTTACATGACTTAAGTAGAGCCCAAAACGGGCTACAAGGCGGGTCGGGTATGGATCCGGACCCGAAACCCACAATCTATCAACACTCCCCCTCAAGTTGGGCATACATATCAAACATGCCCAACTTGGATACATTCCTCTCAAATGAAGCTGAAGGAAGAGCTTTCGTCAGAACATCAGCAGTTTGGTCTTCAGACTTCATGTAAGGTAAGATCAACTCTTTCGCATCAATCATTTCCCGAATGAAGTGACGATCAATTTCAACATGTTTTGTTCTGTCGTGAAGAACAGGATTGTTGGCTAAGTTGATTGCAGACTTGTTATCACAATACATCTTCATAGGTCCTTCAATCTCTATTCCAATGTCAGTCAACAATATCTTCAACCATAATAGCTCTGACACTCCCATAGCAACTGCCCTATATTCTGCCTCTGCACTGGATCTAGAGCAAACATCCTGTCTCTTGCTCCTCCATACAACAAGGTTTCCTCCCAAGTAGACACAGTACCCTGTAGTGGATCGTCTGGTATCACCACAACCTGCCCAATCCGCATCAGAATAGCCCTCGATTTCCACAGTCTCTTGTTTCACATACAGGAGTCCCTTACCAGGATTTTTCTTCAGGTAGCATAGCACTCTGTCCACAGCCTTCAGATGTGCATCGGTTGGCGCATGCATGAATTGGCTCAAAACATTCACCGCAAAGGTGATATCAGGTCTCGTGAGGGTAAGATAAATTAGCTTCCCAACCAAACGTTGATATCTTCCCTTGTCTTCTTCATAGAGAGGCTCTCCATCTCTAAGACTCAACTTGTGCCCAATGTCAAAAGGGGTAGGAGTAGGTCTACATCCCAATTTACCAGTTTCTTCCAGCAGATCTAATGTATATTTCCTTTGGTTTAGTACAAGACCAGTACTAGACCTAGCAACCTCCATACCAAGAAAATACCTTAGTTTGCCAAGATCTTTGAGGTCGAATTCTGTAGCCAGTAACCCTTTTAGCTTGATAATCTCCTCCTCATCATCTCCAGTAACAATCATGTCATCTACGTAGACGAACAGGAGAGTAACCTTGCTCTCCTTCTTCTTCACAAACAGAGTGTGATCTCCATTTCCTTGTTTGTATCCATGACGTATCATCACTCTTCTCAGTCGTTCAAACCACGCTCTGGGCGATTGTTTAAGGCCATACAATGCCTTTTTCAGCTTACAACACATTTCTGGTTCTTCATATCCTGGAGGCATATGCATATATACTTCTTCTTCGAGGTCACCATTGAGGAATGCATTCTTAACATCCAGTTGAGACATCTTCCACTCCTTCATCACAGCTAGGGATATAACCACCCTCACAGTCTTCATTTTCGCAACAGGAGCAAAGGTTTCCAAGTAATCAATTCCATATTTCTGGCTAAACCCCTTGGCCACAAGTCGAGCTTTATATCTTTCAACACTCCCATCGGGTTTGTACTTGATGGTATACACCCATTTGGATCCAACTAGGTGAGCGGCTTCAGGAATCTTCACCACTTCCCATGTCAAGTTTCTTCTTAGGGCATCTATTTCTTCTTTCATTGCATCAGCCCACTTGGAGTCACTTTGAGCTTCAGCGATAGTCCTGGGAATCACAGCCAAAGAGAGAGTAGAAACAAAGCACTTGTAATCTTTCCCAAGTCTGGAATAAGAAACAAAATTACCAATGGGGTGTTGAGTACATGACCTGACACCCTTTCTCAGGGCAATGGGAAGATCGTCATTCTTCTCTTCAACCTCATCATGAGTCTCCACGGTCTCCTTGGTAGGACTTGGTTCATCCAGGGAAGGAGTGGCATTGGGATTGGAAGTAGATCTAGCATCACAAGTCATCACCTCTGTCTGAGTACCTCGTCTAGAGTAGAACTGTCCAAACAACTGAGGGCCTTCTTTCTCAATGCTATTGTCACCCCGTTCCTCCTTCTCAGGCACATCAACAGTCACTTCTGCTTTCTTGTAGTCCAAGAAATCTATAAACTGAAGTTCCTGTCTCTGAGAATACTCTTCCCTGCCCACAGACTGCTCCCCCCTGAAGAGGATTCGCACCAAAGTAAGAGGCATGTTCCAAGAAGGTAACATCCCTCGTAACATAAGCTCGACCAGTAATAGGATCAATACATTTGTATCTTTTTTGCGTAGGGGAGTATCCAACAAAGACACCTTTGATAGACCTAGGATCAAGTTTCTTAACATTTGGACTGTGATCATGGATAAAACATACACAACCAAAAACACGAGGAGGAAGAGGAAATGGTGGACGACTGCCAGGAAGCAACGAGTGGGGAGTCCTACCATTCAAAACACGACTGGGCATGCGGTTAATAAGATAGGCACTAGTAAGAACTGCATCACCCCAATAGTGTTTAGGAAGATTTCTCTGAAACAAAAGAGCCCTAGTGACATTAAGAAGTTGACGATTTTTCCTTTCAGCTACCCCATTTTGAGGGGGGGGTGTAACTACAGGATGTCTCGTGAACAATCCCCCGTTGTCTAAGAAACTCCTCAACAGGCCGACACATGTACTCACGGGCATTATCGGACCTGAAAGTTTTAACATTCGCACCATACTGGGTATGCACAAGAAGAATAAATGTCTCGATGATTCGAGGAACCTCGCTGCGGTCTTTTAACAAGTATATAAATGTAGCACGAGAGAAATCATCAATGAAAGTGATAAAATACTGGAAACCTTGACGGGTATGAATGCCCGAAGGTCCCCATACATCAGAGTGAATCAGGGAAAAAGCTTCATTAGCACAACTAGAAGAAAGAGGGTACGAAGCCCTCACATGTTTGGCAAACTGACAAACATCACAAGAAATGGAAGACACATCAAAGGAGGAACACAAGTCTGGAAACAAATGTTTCAAAATCCCAAAAGGTAAATACCCAAAACGTTCATGCCAGTACATAAAAGACTGAAGACAATCTTCTCTTCTCTTATCTGTCTTGCGGATCGCTGTCAACAGAGCAGTAGCCACACGTATGGGAAGACGATATAATCCATCAGAAGCTAAACCAATCCCAATCCTCTTCCCTGTCACCAAGTCCTGCAAAACACAACGATCGGCAGAGAATATAAGTTCACAATTCAATTCTTTAGTAAGTCTACTGACGGATAAGAGATTTAAAGGAAACTGGGGAACATGTAAAGCGCCCTGCACATGAAATTTGTCCAACAAGGACAGAGTGCCTTCGCCTGCCACACAGGTAGAGGAACCATCTGCAAGAGAAACACGTTCCCTTCCCGAGGACAACTTATACTCATGAAACAATTTTGGATTACCTGTCATGTGATGAGTAGCACCACTATCGACAATCCATTCCCCCACAGAAGAGTTACCTTGATTGCCAATAACTGCAAGAGCATGATTAGCTGTAGTTCCCTCTGAGGTCTCAGTCTTGTTGACATCGAGTCTGCCCAAATAAGCCCTTAGTTCACGAAGCTGGTCAGCAGAAATGGAGACTTTTTCTCCACTAGGGGCTTGCACCTCAGACACAGGCATTCTCCCAGTCAAAGATCTCCCTCTGTTCCCCTTCTTTTCTGGATGAAGATCCCAGCAATAATCCACAGTGTGACCTGTCTTCTTGCAGTGAGTGCACCGGCGAAGAGACCTAGATGGGCCGCCAGGACCACGACTCACGAGAGCAGATCTCTCGTTATAGGGCACAAGTTCCCTCTTCCCTTCTTTTGTAACAAGCCTTCTCTGTTCTTCCGCTTCAACACAGGAGTACACATCTTCAATACTGGACACCTCCCCTGAATTCAAAATCTGGCTTCGAACACCTTCAAACTCATCATTTAAACCTGCTAAAAATAGGAACACCATGTTTTCCCATTCATGAGCAACATAGAGCGCCTGATCATGGGGACAATGCCAAGGAATATCAGAATGATAGTCAAGCTCTTCCCACTTGGCTTTCAAAGCCCCATAGTACTCTGCAACAGACGAGGTCCCTTGTCGAATGCCATAGACTGTCTTCATTACTTGGTAAGTACGAATTGCGGTCTTCTTTTGGCCATACATTTGCTCGAGGACCACCCACATGTCTCTAGCAGTCTTCTTCCGAAGGATAAGGGGCTGAATATCGGCGGAAACGGAATTGACAATCCAAGTTTTCACTTGATTATCCTCAAGAAACCAAGTATGCCACACATCACTTGTTCTTGCTGGTTCGGGGTTGCTCCCATCAATATAGGCCATGCGACCACGGCCAGCAATCCCCATGGTCATAGCAGGCGACCACGAGAAATAATTATCCTTGGTGAGGCGAAGAGTGATGACCTGCATGGGAACATTCTCAGTTCTAAAAGCCCCTATTTTAGTGGGATTGGTGTTGACGGTTGACGAGGAAGAGGCTGCCATAATCACAGACCAGTCTAGCTACAGGTGAAGCCCAGTAGGCAGCAAGGGCAGCGGGGAGCAACAGCACAATACAACACCAAAAAAGGCAGAGAGCAGGCAACGGACAAAAAGGAGAACGCCTAAACCTCACCGACAGAAGAGACAGCAACAGAGAGGCAGCGCCGGAGAAAAAAAAACGAAGCAGAACGGCGCGGCGCTGGGCGGAAACAGACCGCCGGAACCAGGCAGAGCGGCGCACCGGCGGAAGCAGACCGCCGGAAAAAGACACGGCGGTGGGCAATGCATCGGATGACAGAGAGGAACGCCGCTGGACAGAGCGTCGCTGGGCAGGCCGACGCTGGGCGGAAGCGACTGAACAGGAACGACGCTGATCAGGGCGTCGCTGGGCCGGTCGTCGCTAGGCGGAGACGGCGGAATCCTGAGCGGCGCTGATCAGGGCGGCGCTGGGCGGAGACGGCGGCGGGGCGACAGACGAAGCTCAGGCGTCGGGCAGGGGCGTCGGGCGAAGCTCGGGCACGAGCGTCGGGCAGGGGCGTCGGGCGAAGCTCGGGCACGAGCGTCGGGCACGGGCGATGAACAGTGCCGGGCGAGACGATGAACAGTGCCGGGCGAGTCAATGAACAGTGCCGGGCGAATCCTCCTCCAACACGGGCAAAAGACAAACCAGAAACGTCGGAACTTCACGGCTCTGATACCATGTAGAAATACGAACAAGAAGAAGACGAAGAGAAACAATGATCACGATGTAACGTGGAAAACCCTCAACACGAGGGAGAAAAAACCACGAATGAGGAGCAGTTGGTGCCCACTAGCAGCCAGACTCTCTCTCTCTCTTAAGATTATCATTAACTCTTAAGGATTAGGGTTACATGACTTAAGTAGAGCCCAAAACGGGCCACAAGTCGGGTCGGGTATGGATCCGGACCCGAAACCCACAATCTATCAACACTAATAATATATTATATAATATACATGTATTATACATGAAATATTATACCACACATGTATGTACATATATATTACATATTGTATGATAATATATATGTGTACGTCTGATATTACATATTTGTTATATAGTACATATATATATGTCATGTTTGTATATGTTATATTTTAAAATATTATATATATACATATAGGTATATACATACATATATATATATATATATATATATATATATATTAATCACAAATGCAGTCTTTGGCTCCACTCAAGCAATGTTCAGATGCTTCACATAAGCATTAAGCTTAACAAAAAAATTTGAAACTGCAACATACGTGCAAGATGATCCCTATATCAAATCACTTAGTTTGATAAATTTTGGACCGTGTAATTTGACAATGCTAAGGCACACATGCAAAAACAAACAATGTGGGCAAAGAGGTGAAGAGCATTGAAACATGAAAGGGTTTCCTTGTTGAAACCTACCGAAACTTATCATGAGTAAGACTGGAACCATTCTGCCATACCTGTTGTCCCATAAACAATTCTCATTCGTCAAATATTGACCAAAAAAACTCTTCTGCTTGTACAAATTCGGCACTTACAAGTGCTGCAAGATCTTTTGGGATGAAAGCTTGCACACTATACACCTGAACTGAACCATCTTTAAGTTCCTCCCGTACGCCTGCATCATTTTGAGGGAACAAAAGTAAGTGACCACCTGAAATTCACCAATTCCACAAAAATATATACACGAAGAACAACGACACTTATTTGTGAACATTGATCATGTTCGGCAAAAGTTACCCTACCATACAATGAAACAGTTGTTGGGAACTTATTCAAAAGAAAGTCAGAAACATGTATACGGAAACCCCTTTCGGTTATACACATTATGACATTAACTATCTATTCACTGAGAGGTCTCACATCTCTCACTCGTCCAACAAGGGCCCTTATTCCCTGCATCCATCCCATTGCTAAATCAACAAGCAAAAGATCACATGCCTCCTGCCATGGAACCTACTTAGCCATTATTAATTTCCTGCTTACCACTTAACCGCTCTCAATTTCCTTAGTATTTTGTTTCGTGTAGTTCTTCAAACCTGTCTCCTACCTTCTACAGCATCCCATTTACATTTTTTCATCCAACACCAATGGCTGATCACCAAAATGAAATTGCAGCCATCAAAGACAATGTTAAGGCTTGACTCCAAATGTGATTTTAAATGTGCCCCCAATGTTATAGTGCTCCAAGATAAGGATAGCGACATTGTGTCAATTATCTAATTTATTTTCCCTACCCTCTTGGTCATTGAGAAGGACCTTCTCAAGAGATGAAAGAATGTTATATGCATAGCCATAGGATTGTGCACGTTGAGATATTATATATTGGTCACCTATAAACCCTCAGGGCCTAGGCAATGAAGTGCACATGGTGCGCCTAGGTTGTCTAGGCAACTATATAATTAAGCAAAAAAGGAAGAGAAAGGGTGCTGCAGAGATATAAAATTGACCCTATGCTAGTGGAAAAGTAAACCTATATAAAAGTTAAAACAGAAGCCTCTTCATACAGTAGAACACCAGTATAAGATGATAACTCATTCCATATCCACTTGGGATTGTACGGTAATTTATACAACAGCCAAACTTACAAGAGAGTCTATTCAAGGAAATCCGGCGCAGTCAAACCTCGACTGAAAAGACTCGCCAAGTAAGAGAGCTCTCCAGAGTGGCTGTGTTAAGCTCACGATCAGCAAGAAGTCTGCATTGCTTGCACTTGGTCCAAGTGACAAAGATAGAGACAAGCAAATGCCCAATGATCAGATGGCTGAATAAAAGATTCAAATGCATAGCTAACTCAACAGCAGTTCTGGATTAGAAATATCAGCTTCTTTATTCACTTGCCCGTAATGAATGGATGACTCAGTGCTTGAGATACTGTCAATCTTTTCTCTGGATCGAGCACAAAAATTCTATCAAGCAGATCTATGAAATTGGCCAGCATCTTGGGATCCTCACCAGTATAGCTTGAAATAAGACTACTAAAATCATTTGCCTTAATATTCACAAGCAGTCGCTTAACGGCCTGCACTAACAATGAAATTGTAAGCACTTTTGCTTTCCTAGTGTGGGCATGCAAATATGTTGCATGGATGTAGATAAATAAATCCATATCATATTTCATGATTATCGCAATACCCAACGAGAATTTTTAAGGGAAGACAAAAAAAGTTGATTTTCCAAGTATCAACACCTCAGAATACGTTGAGGATTAAAAAAATATGAATAGAACTAAAGGAAAAAATTTAATAACAACCTTATGCTAATGAAACATTGAGATATACTTAACATTGATGGCAGCAAATATCATGATTATCATCCATCAATGATGATCATCATAATCTTCGTATTCATCCTCATTTCTTTGTTATTTTTTTTAAATTTTAATTTTCAATGCCTTCAAATGGAATTTGTTCACCAACATATGTTCATTTTTTTAGAAAACTAGTAAAACCTCACCTCCCACAGCTCTTAGAGATGTTTAGAAAGTGGAAGGGAGGAGCGATTTGAAAAAGAAGCACAAAAAAAACAATGTTTTTTCCGTTTTGTCCCCGTATCATAAGATACGGGGGTGTATCAGCCACATCGTACAGTACAGCCTTTGTATCGCATGATGCGGACGATACACCTATGATCCACAGGCATATCGTGTGTTGTATGCGTATCGCATAGGTTTCTCAAACCTATACGATACGTATTGTCCGATATGGATAACACTCAGCACTTTCTTTACCTCATGCAGATGCAACATTTTGTTTTAGAGATAAGACACATTTTAATATTGTTGGGAGCAATTTCTTAAGAAAAAATTTGAGAAACTCTCACATCATAGGACACCACATTTCCATAACATAACTACACCTCATAGCACTTATAAATTGTTGGGTCATCGGGAACCTAGCAACTAATTGGACAAATAGATGCTTATCATTCTGGCCAATGATCAGTTGACAGGTCCATGATTATCAAGTTGGCTGGAGCATAATCAATGGACCACTTGACCGACTAAGTTGAGCAGTCCTCACCAATCACACCAATTAACCATTTTTTCGGTCTTTATTTGTCAATTGAGAAGTCAAGTACGTGTTGTTTAAGACCACAAAACGACTAGCTGGTCCAAGTGAATTCAAGTTGAATGACTAAAACCAATGTACCCATATTGGTGGGACCAACAAATACGCCATACCATAACGTATTACAACAGTTTCATAAATGTACCGCAAATTCAATTTAATGTTAAAAGTTCAAAATAAATTAAAAAAAACAGAAAAGATAAAGAAAAAAATGTTTTCCATTATAAACATGTTCCACATAAATATAGACTTATGGGAATAAACATCCATTAACATAACATACTCATAATGTTACAAGTAATAACACATTAAGAAATAACTTCAAAGTTTTATGCAACACAAGATGAAATTATTTAAGCAAATAAAAAATGAAAACAATCAAATATCATCTATTTATTGTTCATCATCTAATTATAACACTTGCACATGACTTTCTACCAATCATTTTCCTCGCCTTTGTGACCATTGTCATGCAGGATTGTTTGGAATTTGATGCCATGTCTTCACAAAACACTAAATCTACAGTAATCTTTACAGAACAACAGAAATCTACAGTAAAAGTGATAGGTTTTATACATTTTGTGAAAGAAATCAGGAATCTCTTTCTTCAACCGCAAATCAATCTCCCACACTCAGATCTTGAAATCGATGTTTCTATCTTAAACACATAAGAGTGCCCTTTCAACAACAATAGTCACTTTGTCATTAGCTAATTACTTACTTTATGAAGATTATTTAGGTACATTTGTTATAAACTAGCTGATTAGCATTGTTCACTTACATCCTTTCCGTGCACATCTCTACTTGGCTTGCCTAATTATGGTATTGCTGACCAAGGAAAGAACTCCCTGCATCGTCCTTGTGGAGTCAATTAAGATGCAGGTATAAAGGACATAATGGCCCTACCCAGCCACTTGTTACTGAACAATGATATATATATATATATATATATATATATATATATATATATATATATATAACACAAACAAGATGTACTTTCACCATGCTATAGATAAATTAACCTGAAGTACATGATAATGAAAAGATGATCACCTTCTTTGTAACAGGATCTTCTTCAGTGGCATGGAAATTCAGATCCTGATCAAAATGATGATCTGTAAAGGCTCCCAAAAATAGAAGACAGAGTAAAAAAGGATATCAATCACAAGATAAACAAAATCAGTCGTCCAAAGTAAGTATACGTTCCATGCCAAAAAATCGCATACCTTCCTGAGCATCTTTTTATGAAATGGACCTTTTAACTCCATATGAAGCCGAAGCATGCCATTGTTTGATGGTCCAGGGAAGAGGACCTTTCCTGTATATAGCTCGTACAAGCAGCAGCCAACTGACCATATGTCCAAAGCATGGTCATACGGCAAGCCAAGAACTGCAGTTTCAAGAAACCAGTCAATAATAACCCTCACATCACGATTCAGAAGCATACACATCACACAAAGAAGTACCTTAATTTGCACACGCAACAGATTTTCAAAGTTGCAGTAAAAACAACTAATGAATAGAGATACAACCATACTTGAATAGAACCAAATGGAGGACTGACTGAACAGAGAAACAACTATGGTGTAATCTCATTCTTCCCAGCAAACATAGCATAACCAAAATCGCAAAGTTTCAGCACATTTTTGGCCTCATTCACCTGAAAAAAGAAACAGAAGCACTGAACAATTGAGGACAGAAAATATATAGTTAATTTTCCTTTTTTCTTAGACTTAAGGAAGACAATGCATCACGTAGCTAAGAATTCTCATGAAGAACTGCAACAAGCAATTTTTTATAAATCCAGATTCCAGGCTATCAAACTCTTATTTTAACAAATTAAAAAGAGTAAAGATTAAGCAAAGAAAGCAAAATAATGTTATACGTATGTATATATATGGTACATATATGTATTATATATTTGTTACATATATAATTACAATATGTATGTATATTTTGAACTAGTATATATGCAGTATATACATAATAATATATAATCTCGTATATATTATTACATTATAACTATATGATCCCTGAATATAGGTTAAAAAGGAACAGGCAAAAAATAATCAAGCCATAGGAGAAGTCCTTTCGGTATCAAACCTTCGAGAAATGATAACCTTGTGGGACAGATATCTTCAAGTTAAGGTTGCCTTCCTGGGAAGAGATGCTTTGCACTGCAATTGTCCTTGATTTCAAAGCCACAAATAAAGGAAAATGAATAGAAAAGGAAAGAGAAGAAAAAATACCGAATTTAATCAGTTTCAATGGCAACAATTGAGTATAAGGAGGTGAATCAAAAATAATTTTCCTTTGTACTATCAAATTTAACCATCGACATGATAATGCCAAATATTTTTCCAGTTCACATAAAAAAGGGAATATGCCTCGTTGAACCTTCAGATGGGGTCATAAAAGGGTGAAAAAGAAGAAAAATCAGCGTAGGCACTGTACATGAAAATACTCTAGACGATTAAGACGCAAATTGCTTGCAAGCCTTAACCCATATACAATTTCCTTTGACGTAAAGAAATTTTGATTCTGCCCTTCCAGGAATTGAATTATGGACTCCTGTGAATCAAACTTCAAAGGCAGGAAAATCCATACTATCTAGAGCTTCATGAAGAATGAATCTCACCATCCCTTCCAAATAAGTGGGAATTTGAGCTACTCTTTGGAAGTTTTCACTCTGTGGACCTCTCGAATGGAAGCTTCTTGTTGCCTCTTTCAAGTGCATCTCTCCATATTCTGTACCTTGCTCCAAGCTTATCATATGCCACAGGCCAGTTCCAAACATTTGGCCCATTGATCATCCGCTCTTGCTGACCTTCCACAAGCCATAGATCCTCATTTAAGACCTGCATGCAGTGTATGTTCAGTTCTAACACGAAATTCCAGAAGCGACAGTTATGTCCTTTTATGACTACGATTAATGCAACCATTGGGTCATGCAGACAGCAAAATCTTGTCGGAATGGTTAGATCGCAAGAATCACAATCCCTAACCCTAAACCCAAGATAGAGGACCGAATAAAGAAGAGGGAGATGGCCGAGGAGAATACCAGAATGAGATTGAAGAGCATCGCTTGGTCCACCTTAACAAACTCGGCATCCCACGCCTTAGCTCTTCTTCTTGGATCTTGTCGTCGCCGGTCTTCTGGGCGTCGACGTGCTTTTTGCAGTACTCGATTACCTTCGCCAGGATCATGTTGGCAACGTTGGGCAAGGGGATGCCGGAATCAGCACAACCATCCTCTTTGTCTGATCATCTGAGATTCCTTCGCCACCGCCTCCGTTACCGTCTTCCCTTCCTCCTTCGCCATCTCCTCCCGAACCCTCTAGTGCTCGTGAAAGAACGAAGCACGGCCATAACCCAAGATCAATCAATCCTCCTTTCCTTCTCGGCCTTATAGCTGATCACGCCATCAAAAGGTTTAACGTCTTTCCATTGTCGGGTGATCACGCCCTTGCCCTTGACTTTCTAATTATCACTTTATGGGGATTTTTGAATTTTTTTTGGACATTTATCTTTTTCACTATATTTTCTTCTGCCTTTATATCTCATTTTTATTAATCGAAGGTATTCTGGTCTTTACATCTAGATGTATAATTTTTTTGTGCACGGAGGAATATATATAACCAGCTTCACTTTAAATATCTTAATGTAAGCTTACTTGTCAATAGTGGGCGGTTATCTATTCATATCTTGCAAACATTTACTTATTTACACACTTGTTTCTTCTTAAAAACTTCAATCTAAATATTAATGTCTTTTAACCAAATATTTATTGCTCTACTCGCCACTAAGTTGGGTTGAGTTTGTTAGATGCAATGGACATGATAATGTAAATCTCAAAATTTATTAGAACATACATTATTGTAAACTAACTTGGTGAGCCAACAAAAACCCATACTTGATAAGTAAAACATTGTGTTCTTCAAACACATGTTCAAAGAATACAGCATTTTTATTTTTATTTTTTAACGTTTGATTGAAAAATATATAACTTAATCCGATTTGCTATTTTAGTACAACTTGAGTGGTAGGATCTGCTAAGATTGAACTAGTTCATCAAAGTTTCCATCTGGGAAAAGGTTATTTTCGACATTTGGCTTTACAAACACGTCACCTAAGTTTCTGACGGACCAGCAGCAACTTCGACGGGCTCCGTTGAATTACGGCCCCCTTTACCCTTCTTTTTAAGGGCTTGCATGAACGTCTCACCGTATTCATACGCAATTTTTGTGAAATTAAAATCTGCTTGTTCATGTTTCTATATCCTATTTGTCTATTTGTGCGTATCTTCGAGTGTTCAGTGTACACAAAATTTGTGGTACATCGTGTGTTGTCACATGTATGCTACATAGAACATATATAAATCTATCATTAGCTGAAAAAGAGTAGTTTGGGCAGAAATCGTGTATCCACGACTGTGATACTCGCTACTATAATATGTTTGTAATAACCTTACAAGGATGTCGAGTTGCATCATTCATTATCTTTTTGCCACAAAAATTTTGTAGGGAAGCTCATCTTGCAAATTATGAGACATGAATATCTGCAAACTAAAGAGAATACTGGGACTACTATTTCTTTTATGGTACTTTTGGTTGTCGTAGTTGTAGAGAGAGAAAGAGGGAGACATATGCTGTTATATATATAATATGTTATATAACGTGTATTATATGTAATATGTTATGTTACACACACATATACATATGATATATATATATATATATATATATCATATGTATATAGTTGCATACCGTAGTATTATGTTACATACAGATGTATATTATATATACACTTGTATACATGCACACATGTACATATAATATATTTATTATATTATATATACAATATATTATTTATACACTTGTATGCATACACACATGTACATATAATATATCTATTATATGTAATGGATATAACGTGTTATATGATAATTATATACATTTACAAATATATGTACATACATATGATATATGTGTATATATTAACGTATGTGTATATATACATATTAAGTATAACATGTACATATGTTTTTTACACGATATATATAATACATTTAAATGTATGTATGTATAATACGTTGTAGTGTTACATATATAATGCATAATATGTAACATATATATATATATATATATATATATATATATATATATATATATATATATATATATATATATATATCGCATTATATGAATTATATATAGTGTTTATGTATAATGATATACGTGGAGTGCACATATATATGTGTATAGAAGTTCAATATATTATATATATAACATGCAATGTATTATATACATATAATATATACATAGTAAGATTGTACGCATACATTATACTGCACATATAATATGTTGATACATATACGTATATGTACATATATAATATATGTGTGCATATATTATATGTGTATAATATATGTATTATATATACACTACATGTATAATATATGCGCACACATGTTATATATATAGTGTACATATGTATATATACACTATATATATAATTGATAATATATATGCACATATATTATATATATAACATATAAAATATGTTATATATTATAACTCTACATATACAAATGTTACATGTACACTTATAGTATATAGCAATTATATTACATATACTATATAAATATTATAGTATATAGTGTATTATATGTACACGTATTATACGTTATGACATCTAATTATATGTAATATTATATGTTATGTATAGAGTATAACATATAATATATGCATATGTACAACGCCCAAGAATATAATAGAACGTACTTATAAGTGTATATAATTGTACGCCATATGTTATAGCATATAACATATATGTTATAACGTATATGTTGTAACATATGCGTTATAATAATATACTATATAACATATACATCATATAACATACTATTTAAGCTGGAATTTGAGCTTTCACAACGTGGAGTGTGTGATTTAATCTCCATTGTTATCTGCAGGCTAAAAGTAATATACCGATCTTTGCAAGATCAAATCATGTGACTAACATGTGCACGTTAGGCACTAAGAATATTTCTTTGTTTAGATCCATAGTTTTGTTTTGTACTATCTTTTTATACTTGAGATGCATAACAATTGATGGTTTCTATGCAGAAAATGTTGTATGCATCTCCTAAAAGTGTTTTGAATTTGTTGTTTGGTTCCAGCAATCCTTTCCTTTTGCAAAGTGATGGTATGTCATGTTTCTTATGGACTTTGTCTCGTACAAGGAAGAATAAATGTTCTGATTTTTGTCTTAAATAGATGAAATACCATATATTATTTGTTAATTTCTCCTTTGTTAGTTACTTGGTTTCAAACATAGTTACAAATAACATCGGAGTTTTAAACGGTGAGATTTTTTCTCGGTTATAATACCTCAAGCTTGAAAAAACTGGGAAAAAATGAAAAAAAATACTCTAAATTTTTTTGAAAATTTTGAAAAACTAAAAATTGGGGGAAAGTAATATAAGTGAAAAACTAATAACACAAACATCAAAAGATAAGTAGATTTGCAACAAATAAAAAATAGAAATAAAAAAAAAAACTGTTTGGCATTAAAAAAACTGAAAAAAATGAAAAAAGTGAAAAGTAGTGAAAAAACGTGTTTATTTAATTTTTAACGTTTTTTGTTTAAAGTGTTTTTTATTTTTAATTCATTGGCCTCTAGGACATAACTAGTTGAATGATTTTGTAAGTTGTTAAATAGCTCATGACCATAAATTATGTGATATTGGATTGTTCGGCTCGAGATGAAGGTCCACTGTTCCTTGCTAATAATATTTCCCAAGATAGGCTTCATTCGGTGCACCATAATACGAGAGATCACATTATATAAGTTGTTATACAAAGCAATAGACCTAAATTTAGTTATGTCAACCACTTCTCGTTTTTCGGAATAAGGGCAGTGTGAATCCTGTTTATCGATTTAGCCAGGTGACCTGTTTTGAAAAAATCTTTCACAGGCAAGCAAACATCATTACCTACAATATGCTAGAAGTGAGAAAAGAATTCAACACCAAATTCATCCGGACCAGGGGCGTTGCTTTTCCTCAAATTGAACGCAGCTTTGCCAATCTTCTCATTGGAAACCGGCCTACAGAGGAGATTATTCTCCAAGGCTGTGACCATAGGACCATTTGAAATAGGCTGAAAAGTAAAGTTTGCATCAATGTAATACCCATAAAATTGTGCAAAGAAGTCCCTACAAAGATTTTGGATGAACTCCAGGTTGTCCACCGTGATACCATTGTTGACTCAAATGTCTTTGATATTCTTCTTCTGGTTTCGCCGGTTCACCTGAGTAGGGAAGTAGGTAGTATTGCAAGCACCAAGGTTTAGCCATTTAGTCTGGTTTTTTTTTTCCACAAGACCTCTTTCTCTTTTAAGGATTAGGTCTAATTTGTTAAGGAAAGAGACGTCAAACCGTGTGAAGCATGAAGCATTAAGGAAAGAGGCAATCGAGGATTGTGTAGATTGGCGATCAAAGATTGCCCCAGCGATGGAAGATTTTCAAACGTTGTAACTCCTTACCTTACCTTACCATATGTATAGCTGCCTTTTACCATATTTGTACCAGCCGTGTAACATTATAAATACAAACGAATACTCTTGCAAACTACATAGCAAGAGATTGTCTCACTTGCCTGCATTGTCTTTCTATTTTTCTTTCATGGTATCAGAGTGATTCCTCTGTATCATCGATGCATAGGTCCCTCTTATGCAAGTACAAGCTGCCCCTCTGTTCAGCCATTGTTTTCCTTCAGTAATACCAACGTCTTAACCGACTTCGTTGGTCCTCATACTGGTTTTCTTCAGTACTTGAAACATGGAAACACAGTGTACCTGTTAATCTGCACCCTGTCGCCGGTGCCTTCCTCCGTTGGTCCTTGTACTGCTAAGGAGACATCCCCTACTCGTCATGATTCCAAGGAGCCCATTCTTGCCCGAAACCGTCGCCTGAGTCGGTCAGAAACTTCTGATTTATGGCCGCCTCTTTTGCTGTTCTTCTTCTTCAGCGTGTGAAATAGGGGAACACAAAGTCTCTGTTAATCTACATCCCGTCATCAGTGCCTTCCTCCGTTGGTCCTCGTACTGCTCAGGAGACATCCCCTACTCGTCATGACTCCAAGGAGCTCATCCTTGCCCGAAACCGTCAACTGAGTCAGTCAAAATCTTTTTATTTCTGGTCGCCTCTTTTGCTGTTCTTCTTCTTCAGTGTGTGAAATAGGGGAAGGCGAAAACAACCTTCAATCTTGGCGTGTTTCCTCTTGGCTGATCGGATTCAGCTACAAATTGGCGCGTCCAACCCCCATCTCGTGCTCAAGCTGTGGTTCAAATCTCAGCTTCATTGGAGCTTCCCCTGATTTTTAAAAATTTGCGGAGTTCAAGCCATTCTGATAGAGCACGAACCAGAGGAGCACCACGTTCTAGCATCTGTCTGCCAACCTTCTTTAACCTTCATGCACTTTCTCTGGAGATCTCGGTTGGACCTGAACTTTGGGGCATTACTTCCTCTTCCCAAAAATGACGCTGCTGTTCTTGTGGGTACTTTGCTTCCCTTTGGTTGTGGCACTCCGTGACATTCTAATTTTTTTTTTTGGTGTTTGAATACTATGGCTGCCCCAACACCTATACAATGAAATGCTGCTGCGGCGTTGGTTTCGGTCAAACTCAATGGAGATAACTACTTGTTATGGCAAAGTCAACTAGAGTACGTAATGGACTCTCAAGACCTTCTATAGTTCGTTAATGGGATTCAAGTCGAACCACCGAAGGAGAAAACAAAGGATGGTAACACTGAAGTGAATCCAGAATTTGTTGCATGGAGAAAGATGGATCGACTTGCATTAAGCTGGATAAGGCAACGGTCACTGAAGCTGTCTTGGGGCAGATCATGCGAGCCAAAACTACCTATATGCTTGGTTGACCCTTGAGAAATCATATGGTTCACAGTTTCCTTTGAGAATCATGTTGCTGCGTAAGAAGTTGTTTCTTATCAAGAAGGAGAGTATGTCTATTCAATCTTATTTAGATAAAATTAGATTTCTTTCGGATATTTTATCTATTGGTGGTCAAGAAATTTTTGATCAAAATCTAGTACAAGTCACACTTAATGGATTGTCGTCCGAATATGAAAGTTTTATAGCCATGCTTACAGGCCCATCTTCATCACATCTTTCATTTTCTGAACTCTTTGAGCTTTTGCTCAATTAAGAAAAAAGGCTTGCCCTACTTAAGTCAACTTCAATGAACTTGACTGGTCTTGTTCAGCCAGCATCACAGGTTGTCAACCAAACTGCGTTCAATGTTTTTCCAGGCAATGCCGAGGCAGAGGGTTTTTCTATGGTCGAGGAGGAAGAAGTCAAGGTGGCCGTAGAAATCAATTTCAGGGACGTGGAAATCAGCCTCAACCACAATTGCAACCTGGTACGGCCAATTCACAATACCAACACCCTCCAATTGTTTGCCAATATTGTGGACGGAAAGGGCACTTAACTCGCACGTGCTACGACATTCCTCAGGCCTACTCTGCCATGAGTCTGCAAGACTCATTAAACAAGTATTGGTACCCCGATACAGGCGCTACAAACCATATTGTAGCAAGTGATGATATGATGCACAACAAAGCTCCTGAGTGGACAAGAAAACATCATGATTGGTAATGGCTCTTGCCATTCCATTAAAGATACTGGTGATCTATTAGTTGATGTTGATGGGAATTCCTTTAAACTGAAGAATACTTTCCATGTGCTCACTATCGCTCACAATTTGTTATCAGTTGAAAAATTTAATACTGATAATGACTGCATTTTTGAGTTCTCACCATATGAATTTGTGATCAGGGATTAGCAAACAAACAAGATTCTCCTTCGGGAACCAAAAAAGCGAAATGGATTCTATCCCATTGCGCTTAAGTGAGCTAGCGAGAATCAAGAAAGTGTCATCTTCAGCAGTTGGTTTTCACGTCACAATAATGCAGCCTCATATGAACTATGGCATCATCGGTTATGACATGCGAATAAAAGGATTGTGAATCTTTTGAATACTAGTTGCTTGATTTCAATAAATTCTTCATCTCGAAAAGAGATCTGTGAATCATGACTTGTTGGCAAAATGCATAAACAACCATTTCCTTCCTCTGATTTTCATGCTTCTCGAGTTCTTGAAGTTTTGCACATGGACGTTTGGGGACCGGCTCCAATGCACTCCAAGGATGGTTTCTAATATTTTCTTCTAATAGTTTATAATTTCTCTTGCTACTCATAGTTATTTCCTTTAAAGACAAAATCTGAAGTGGCTGACTATGTTCTCAACTTTAAAGTGTTGGTGGAAAATCAATTAAATTCTAAAATTGTCACCATTCAATCAGACAATGGAGGAGAATTCTGCAACAAGGCATTGGAGTCATTCTGTGAAGAAAATGGAAACTTCATCAGTTTTCATGTCCTTATACGTATGAGCAAAATGCATAGTTGAAAGGAAAAATAGACACATTGTTGAAACTGGTTTGAGTATGATACATGACTCTGGCCTCGACTACAAGTTTTGGGTCGAATCTTTTAGGACTGCAGTATATATTATTAATTGGCTCCCGACTCTCAAGCTTAAACGAAAGACTCATTTTCAATTGGCATTTGACAAGGTGCCCGATTATACTCATCTACAAGTATTTGGATTCATATGTTATCCACTTATTTTTCTATCAAACAACACCAAATTCCAACCAAAGACCACTTGGTGCATTTTTCTTGGCTGTGTAAGTAGACATGAAGGGTATATCTGTTATGATACTACACTTCAAAGGACTCTTATTTCTCGACATGTAATTTTTTATGAAAGTTTGCATATTGGGCAGTCACCAACAGCTTTTGATTCTTTCTCTATGGATGCCCAAGGCTCAAATTGATCAAAGTATGCTCGATCTTGAACATAGCAACTCTCACAACATGGGCCCTTCACTAGTTGAGCCAGCAACATATCAAGATCATCTGCTTTCATTAGTCAATCCTGCATCATCACCATCTCATGACCAAAGTTCTTTTTTGCCACACGTTGTTGAACTCTCAGACTCTCATCCAGATATGTCCATCTCTCCTTTACGAGATCTTGCTGAAACTACATCCATTCCATGGCAACCAAGCCCTTTGTCAGTGGTTGATAATCTTCCACACACACATGAGGCTGAAACAATGCAGGAACCTGCTGAAAACTCATCTATCACTCGACCAGCTCAGCATACTCATCCCATGGTAATCGGGTCAATGACCGGTTCCTTGATACCAAAAACATTTTGTGCTATGTTAGATCAAAAGGAACTGTCCTCCTTTAGAGAAGCAATTAAGCATAGTGATTGGCAGCAAGCAATGAAACATGAGATCGAGACACTCAAACATAATAAAACATGGTGGCTCATTCCCACACATCCTAGTCTTCATGTCATTAGTTCAAAATGAGTGTACAAGATTAAATAGAATGTTAACGGGACCATAGCTATACATAAAGCACGACTTGTCGCTCATGGTTTTCTTTAAGAAGAAGACATCGACTACTCGAAAACATTCAATCCAACAATAAAACCCACTACTATTAGGGTTTTACTTTCCCTAGTCACACAATATGGGTGGCCTCTTCCTCAACTTGATTTTGACAATGCTTTTCTTAATGACTACCTTGATGAAGATGTCTATATGACTCAACCTGAAGGATTTGAAGATCAAGAACATTCTACTTATGTATGCAAACTGAAAAAAACTATCTATGGCCTCAAACAAGCACCCCGAGCGTGGTATCATCGACTCAGTTGTCATCTTCAAAAGCTTGGTTTCTTTATCTCACAATCTGATGCGTCACTGTTTGTCTATTACAAAGACAATGACAACCTTTACATGCTTGTTTATGTTGATGACATAATTATTAATGGCTCGTCCCCGTCTCTTATTGATTGGGTTATTCGACAACTCCAGGATACATTTTCAGTAAAAGATCTTGGACCCTTATCGTATTTTCTTGGGATTAAAGTCAAAAGGACAACACACTCATTATACCTATGCCAACATTCTTATATCACCAATATTACGTACCAATATGGCTAGGGCTAAGCCTATTGTTTCACCGATGAGCACTAGTAAAAACAAAGAGTCATCTTCGACGTCTTTTGATGATCATTCATTATATTGAAGTGTGGTAGGGGCATTACACTATGCAACCCTCACTAGACCTGATATAGCATTTGATGTCAATTGAGCATGTCAATTCATGCATTCTCCTACAATGAATCATTGGATCATGGTGAAGAGAATCCTGTGATACTTGAGTGGAACCAGCCACTATGCTTTGCACCTCAAAACATCATCAACATTACAACTCTATGCCTTTGCAGATGCCAATTGGGTAGGAAGTCCAGAAGACCGAAAATCTACAGGTGGATTTGTTGTATTCCTAGGAGAGAATATCATATCTTGGGCCTCTAGAAAACAACGAACAGTAGCCCGATCCAACACTGAAGCGGAAGACAAATCCCTGGCATGTGCAGCTACTAAATTGCTTTGGTTAAAAACTCTTCTCAAAGAATTAGGAATAAATTCCTCACCTTCACCTGTTCTCTGGTGTAACAACATTGGAGCATTATACCTTGCAGCTAATCCTGTTTTTCATGCTCGAACTAAACATGTGGAAGTGGATTTTCATTTCGTTCAGGATCATGTCAATCAAGGAAATATCCAAGTTACATTCATACGATCTGCTGAGCAAGTGGCTGACGGAATGACGAAAGCTCTCAACACTGGTTGTTCCAATCGCTTCGAGACAAGCTAAACGTGATTGATCCAACGTTCAGCTTGAGGGAGCATGTTAAGGAAAGAGATGTCAAACCGTGTGAAGCATTAAGGAAAGAGGCAATCAAGGATTACTGTGTGGAGAAATAAGGAAAGAGGTGTAGATTGGCAATCAAGGATTGCCCTAGCAATGAAAGATTTCCAAATGTTGCAACTCCTTACCATATGTATAGCTGCCTTGTAACATTGTATATAGTTACCATACTTGTACCAGCCGTGTAACATTATAAAATACAAATGAATACTCTTGCAAACTACATAGCAAGAGATGGACTCACTTGCCTATTTTTCTTTCATAATTCTTTTTGAAGAATCCACTCATATCCAAACTCTGCATGATTCCAAATCTGCTGTCTATCTTGTAGAGCCTCCAGCTGTGTTCTTAACCCCTTTACCTTCATAGAGATATTACCATAGCATCTCTTGTTCCATCCTACAAGTTTGGATCTGGTTCGTTCAACATTATGGATGACCTGAATTATATGACAGCCTTGTGTAGGGTGGTTCCAAGCCTCAAGCATGATTTGTTCACAATCAGGGCATAACAACCAGCAGCTGAAAAAACGAAAGAGCCCTTTGCCAAAACTACTAGTACTATTCTCCATGAAGCTTAGCATGATCGGGCTGTCGTTCGAAATAGATCTAATCATCGGAGATAAAAAAAAGGTGAGATGCTTGGAGGCACCAAGAATTACTCACCATTGCCCAATCAATGCAGTAGAAAATGCGTGACATTCTCCATGCGGTTATTAAACCAAGAAAAAAAAAAACAATTGGGATCATCTACAATAGATAGATCAATGTTATGAAAGAAAGAGTTGAAGTCATTGCAGGAACCCTCACTTGGTGGGTGCTTGACTTATCCTGCGGCCCACAGATGGCATTGAAGTCCTCGATGGCCAAACTGGGAGGTTGCTGGTAGAAATCTGTCTCAAATATTTCCTATGGATTAATGGATGGTTATGCAAGTAAACCCAAAAAATATCAAATGTGAAACCGGAATCCTTGATTAGGCAATTGGTCTTCAGCCAATACTCATCGACAACCGTGTAGATAATTGTGGTAGCAGTGGGATTCCATCCCATACTCGAGCACTAGAGGCTGAACTATTAACCAAAAACTTAAAAGCAGTGAACTTATTGCTCAGAATATACAAACTATCTAAGGTAAGCATAGAGTCTGATAAATATAATATCAGGATTTACGTCATGAACAATAATAAATAGATCTTTTTGGGCTGATTGGCGAATTAGCCCTCTAATATTCCATGCTAGAATCTTCATAGCAAAGTATATGGGCAATGCAAAACACCTATGAAAGACTGTCCTCCTATATGGAAACAATCTCAACACAAATATGCATCTTCCTTGGTTCCGCTTCCACATATGCCTCAAAAGAAGGAACATTCAAGGAAGGGTTGGTAGAACTATCTTCGATCTGAGTTTGGGTCAGCAGGGGCCCTCACTGCCCTGCAACTCCACTTCTGCACCACTGTTCTATGATATAAGTTTGTCATCAAACGAGCCTTCTGTCGGGTCCTTAGAAGGTCGCATGTTATGCTTCCTATGATTTTTCAGGTAGAGACCTAAAGCCTTAGCTGTCTTAGTTCTGCCGTGCTTAAAGATGGGGCCTCTAGATTTATAAGTGCGATGAATTTGGGAGAGAGACGAACCTGAGTCTCTGGGCATAACATGTTTAGTGGTCGACACCTCCTTGTGAATCCACATGCTTTCACCAAAACAACGGTTGAAGCCCGGCGGCAGTGTGATGTTGGCCATCACTAGTTGTTGTGAACCTGCCTCCCCATTATTCCTAACATTGTGAACGGGATGCGTCTTGGCTATAGGAGTCTCTTGATTGTTTTCTTCTATTATGAACTACTCTTGTTGGAAAGGGGTAATTGTAACCCTGCCTTGTCCCCCGTTTGAAGAAGGTGAGGTCTGTCCCAAGGGCTGATCATGTCTTCCTGCAGGACCTGATGATCAAATATATTTGCCCTCTCTTGGTTTCTCAAGTCCTCAACCTCTAAAGCATTGAATAGATTTTTTGACAGGTGCTGATCCTCCTTGACCTGCATTGAGGGGGCAAAAGGGTGTCGTCTGGATTTGTTATGCCGTTTGGTGATAAGGACTTATTTTCAACCCTCGGCCACAGGTAATGGTGCAGGGGTTTGCGGAGGCGCAAGAGCAACTTTGTAGTCCTCAGTGAAATGAGAGGTGGATGTGCATTTTTGGCAAAATTTGATGGGGAATTCATATTCAATCTGTTCAGGTCTGATGTCTCATTCACCAAATTCAATCTTCACTATCGCCCACAATGCATAAAACTTCAATGCATATGCGGGAAAAATTAGTTCTAAGCATTCAGTTGGTGACTAGGTCTAAGCCACCCTAGAGAAGACGTGTCGATTCTAGATGAGCGAGGAAAGCCTTGGGAGGCGAATCCAGGTGGGTACCCGCAGAGAATCATCCACACACAGTTTGTTTTCTGGTTTCCACCTGCTTGCGAGCAAGTATCTCCCTCCAAGTTTCTATGGAAGCCTCCTTAAGATGATGTTTGGTTCTTTTGGGGAGTGAGTTAACTTTGATAAAGAAATAACCCTTGCCCATAAAGGAAAATCATGGATTGGGGATTTCACTCCATAATGCCCTTATTATAGGTCAAAAATAATGAATCCTCGTTCCATCAAACCTCGCCCAGTTCGTAACATATAACAGTCCATCTGAAAGTTTTCTTCATGATTTCAAGATCAATCACTGGAATAACAACTCTAGGAACTCCATTAAATTTCTTGACTTCAAGTTCCTCATCTTCCTTGTTTGTTTCCATGGCGTCCTCACTGGAAATGGAAGCCCAAGTTTTCAGCGGGGAGGGGGGGTGGGGGTTTACTTGGGAGATTTCGTTCGTCTGCCTTGATGGCTATAGTCTTTCTGTTGCTAGTAGGATTGGCTGTCCGAGTATTGCCATTTAAGGCAGCTTCCCATTGGGTACGTTCTATCGTCCGTGAAAACGGGGTGAGCGGAACCCTAGCGCTTGCCATCTTTTCATGTACTTGGTTCCTCTCATGTTCTAGAATTTAGTTTTCTTTTGGAAGGAAACAAGTTTCTTTTTCCATGTGGCCATCATTTTCCTAGAAAACGACTTCCTTATGTTGCAAGTATGAAGTACCAACTAAATATTCAAGGAAACTAAAATCGCATATAATCTTGTCATAATATCTAAGAATAATACAAAAGTAATTGCTACCTAGCTTTTTGCATCAATACATAGAATTTTTGTTTATGACTTCTATGCATTTAAATTATAGATTTTGTTGGGTCTGGTCATGTGACCCAGCCACGTGGCCCACTCTGGTATAACGATGTGCCAAAACGGGTACGATGATGCAGTTAGTTATGATCTGTATCAAGTCAGACCTATCCAAACCATAAAAATATTTTTATCTTAGCAATTAGTAGAACCTTTCCTTCTTCAATCTTCCTCCCTGCAACGACTGGCAGTGGTGATGATGTCTGGAGATGCACACCCATGTTCGGCGATGCATGGTGGCAGCTGGCAACTGCCGGGTGTCCTTTTTCTTTTCATTATTAGATACTAGGGTTTCATTTTCTTGAGTTGGTGTTTTTTGTTTTTCTATTTTGGCGATGTTTTTGTTTGAAAATTGAACTATAAATATGAAGGCATATATGTGTTTTGACCTTTTGTTTGATCTATATGTGTTCATCCATTGGTGCTGCCACTTTTGTTTGTTTTCATTTCATCCTCGTTGGTTTGATCTATCGGCTATTTTGGCTGCCATTTTTTTTATTTCTTCCAATTATCTTCATCCACATGTAGTTATGAGAATTGACAGACTGTGAGTCTGTGACCAGTTTACTAAAATAGCTGATGCTGCTAATTAGCCAAGCATAGGCACAAGAATAATCGTGTTTTTGTCTTGTTGATGTTTAGCAATTGTTATTATTAATCTTGCAACTTTGAACCTAATTGAGCATTGACTTGGAGTAGTTAGAATGATGATAATCATAGTATTCTTATGATAAACAAAGTTTTGTTTATGATAAACAATATTTTGTTTGTAGATTTTTTTTTATGGGATTACAAGTATGAATTATTAATGTTTTTTTTTTCTTTTTTCTTTTTTGGAAAATGAAAAATTTGTCGTACCATATACCCACAAATTTAAAAAATGTTGTATTCGAACCCATTCACCACACCCGAAACTGTATCACACCCCCACCTATGAGACATAGACTTTGACGCTTATATTTTATTCATTGGACAAGTATCCCCTACACCTTTTGAAAAAGCATAATGCTTTAGAAGTGAGAGGATGTCTGAAAAGTTCGGAAGGTTCTGTAGAAGAATACTATTCTCTTCTTTCCCTCCAGTTACACTTGGAGAGAGCATAACAATCTACTTG
This sequence comes from Nymphaea colorata, assembly GCF_008831285.2. Classification (NCBI taxonomy): domain Eukaryota; kingdom Viridiplantae; phylum Streptophyta; class Magnoliopsida; order Nymphaeales; family Nymphaeaceae; genus Nymphaea; species Nymphaea colorata. The sequence continues at coordinate 8,774,181 of NC_045147.1, read as the reverse complement.
AAAACTTGAGTGTAAGGGAAACTTGGTGAAGTAGTCTGCTACATCTTCTTGTTCTACTTGTTTCTTAGCATGTTGATATTAGAACAAGTAGATTAATTAATGCAATAATGGGAAGAAAGGAAACAAAGGTCATTCAATTAAAGGGGAAACAAGGTGGATAGATTAAGGCTATGTGGAATAAAGAAGGGGTTGATAGGAAGAAAAGAGGCAAAGACACAAACAACAAAGACAATTACAAAGGAAAGGAAAAGAAAAGAAAAGAGAATTGTAAACTGAATTGCTGTTATATTGGAGGGTTGAAGGATAGGAGATGTGATGCAGGGTCCTTATTTAGATAAGGAGGATATGAATGAACAACAATGTGTCATCATTAAGGAGCTACTGCTTATCCCTCTGGCCATGTGGAAGCAGCAATTGTCCCCTTTGGTCTGCAGTAATACAAGGAAATTGTGTGTGTTCAGTGAGGTTTCAGAGCAGCAAGTGAGTGTAGTAGAAATAGAGAAAACTTCAGCAGAAGGAAACCGTATGGAGAGTTCCCACCTAGTAGCGATGACAACACGGACTGAAAGCATAACAAAATGCACTCGGACAAAGCACACCAAGAACACCTACTAGTAACTACAGTAACATAAAGCCATTGGTGAAAATCAATTCGGTTGATAGAGAAATCAAACCGATACCATCAGAACTACATGATATCAACACACCAGTTGATAGAGCAGTCACACTTGTGCCATCAGGCTCACGACATGTGAGTAACACACTGTTTGATAGACTATTCATATACAGACCAATGAGTAACACATCAGATGATAGAGTAATCATACCAAGACCATCAGACACATCGTTCACTGAATCTCTATTTATGTATGGTGAAGATGTGGAAGCGGCTGATGCCATAATTGCTGCAACGGTGTTGTGGAAAATGGGAGAGAGAGCAATGGAACATGCGCCGGCTTCTAGTATTTATTTTAGTTTGAAAAATGAAAATAGGAGAAAACTGAACAAGGAAAAATGAAACTTGAAAAGGAAATAAAGAAGACCACTGAAGAGAAAAGGAAAATCAAAGAGAAAAAAAAAAAAAGATATTAAAAAAGAGGAAGAATCAACTAGAAAACATGAAAGCAAGTGAAGCATTCATAGGAAGAAGGAGAAGAGGAGATGCTCGACACAAAAGAAATTGAAGGTCTACTTTGAAGAGGAGGAGGATTACAAGGATGAGGAGTGAAAGGATGAAGAGGCGCCCGGGGTGGGGGGAGAGAGCATCTAAGAGGGAGACGGAGGAGAAGCAACTAAGAAAAAGGGAAGGAAAAAGAGTCCAAAAGTTTCGTAATGGAAGAAGAAAGGATGTATATTGTTGAAATCCCTTTTTATTACAATATACCTAACTATAGATTTCGGCATTACAGTAACTGTATGCATTTAGGCTGTTGCTTCATTGGGTGATCTATATATTGATAAATTCATCAGATTGCATGGAGCATCAATACCATTGTATCATGCCTAGATCCACAATTTACTTCACGATTTTGGAGATCCATATAATGAGCTCTAGGAAACCAGGTACATAAGTCCAACTTTCATCCTCATACCGATGGGCAGATAGAGAGAACAATTTTGACCGTTGAGGACATGCTTCGAGCTTGTTCCTTGGTATAAATATGAAATTGAGCTCGACATGTTAAGCTGGCAGAGTTTGCGTACAATAACCATTATTATTCTAACATTTGGATTGCACTCTATAAGGCATTATATAGTCGATCATGTTTGTTCTTTGCCATACTGCAATGATGTTAGAGACGAAGGGCTAGTGGATCCCCAACATTATTTTTAGTACATACATATGACAAGAGAGTAGCTGATTGCAGCCTGGAGTAGTCAGAAGCAGTACGTAGATCACCAACACAAACCTTTGGCCAATGAGGTAAGTGATCATGTTATCTTGAGCCTCCTCGATCAAGAGTGTTTTTAGATTTGGGAAGAATGGGAAGCTCAGGCCATGGTATATAAGCTCGTTTGAGCTCCTAAAGAAGATAGGCAAAATTGCCTACCGATTGACATTGCATCTACGGTACTCCCAGATATATATATTATTTTTTATGTGTCGATACTCCAATGATATATATATACACGACCCTTGCCATGTGATCAGTTACAAGGAGCTCAAGGTGCAGGATTACCTCTTCTATGAGGAAAATCCGTTAAAGATAGTGGATGAGTAGGAGCAGGTGTTTAGGACGAAGACAATCCCAATCGTTAAAGTCAAACGACAACGTCATGGAGCGACGGAGTGCATGTGGGAGCTGAAAGCCAAGATGCAATCACGATATCCACAGTTGTTTACCCATGCCTTAAGAAATTTCAAGGACGAAATTTTCTTAAGGAGGGTAAATATAATAAATACCCCAGACTACAGGTACTTTTTGACCCTATATCATATTTTTGAGTTGCCTATTGTAACTTGCTAATTGTGATGACCGACTTTCTCATGGATAGGAGTCTTTTGGACGCAGCTCACGATCAATTTTCTACAACACTAACTATGCTGAAATTTGAACTATGTGTGCTGAAGGATCGGCCTCTAGAAATTTGAGACTTTTTAGAATTCTGAAAAATTAAATGAAGTTTTTAAAAACTGATGAGCTACTTCTATGCAAATACTCTTAACTACAAGCTAGCAAGTGAATTAGTAAGTTGGTTGATCATTATCATAAGCAGGATTAGAACACCTTTAATGATGGTTTAATCATGGATTAGTGTTAATTAATCAAGGATATTAACCATTAATTATAGTACTAATTGCTATGAGACTAAATTGAAATTTTCTTAAAATAGATGGAATAATTTTGGAAATTTAGTAGTAAGTTCAATGGGCGGGTTGAACGTAACTCGACCAACATAGAAGCATGGTGAGAAAAAGAGAGAAGATAAAAGGGAGGAAATTCAAGCCGACCGGGAGGGGTTTGCATGGCGATGGGGCTGGCCGCTTCAATCAGGCAAAATCATCACTTATTTCAGGTATGACATCCATGGGGTTTTCATTTTTTTTGCTTTTGAGATATTTAAACCTCTTGGATATATCACTTTGTACCATATTGTATGAATCATACTTTTTTCTAACACTTTACATATTGATATCATTTGTTTGTGATAAGCAGTCGGTTGTGGCAATTTAAAAAACCCTCAACCATCTAGTTTGTAAATTCCCCTTTAGGGCTTGCTTTTCGAGAAATTAACCTCACCAACGTATTGTGCCCGTCGAAAGACGGTAGATAGCCCATGCAGTTTTTGAAGTGCTCGAGCCATTTCCCTAATAATTGGCGGGCTGCCCACGGTCGATTGACATTGGCCGGTCATGACGAGACCCATTTGCCTACCCGGCTAGGCCACAACCAATGTGTGGCCAGCATCACCATTGGCTATAAGCTCGACATGTTTTTTTTTTTTTTGCTTTCTACTTCTTGATGTGCACCCGCGTACCTTGTCTTGTTTGGGGTTTCTTGTGTACGTAGCAGTGTGCCAGAATGATTTTGTCGATTTTGACATCGCCTGCATGGTTGCAGGATTGGTAGAACAGGCAACTCTTTGTAGGCCTCACACACATGAATGGGTGTCGCTTAGCCACTAAAGTATATCACTAAGAACTGTCATATTAATCCTTTTTAAAGAGGGCAGAAATTGGGATTATATATATTGCGTGATTCGTTGTGACTCTTGTTTCGTACTGTTTATAGCCTCATGTTATAATAGCCTTAATAGGGTATGTGAATGTGCTCTGGATATATGTAAGTGGGAGGTTGGAGGCATGGCTATCGTGACTGTGATTTGCAGGTGAATTGGACCTCTATAAGAGGCCTGATGGGTACACATGCGCTGACACACATGTTTGATTTGTGATTATGTGGTTATAATTTCAAGCATACGAGCTTAATTGTGTAGAATATAAACATGTTGAATATATGTTGTCTTGAAGCCCTATTATGTTTTGCTGGTTTATTATTAAGGATATGAAGTTGAGGGCCTGAGCCTGTCCTGGATGTAGGTAGCTGCCTAGAAGCAAATTTATGATGAACGAACCATAGCAACTGGACATTAGTCGAACCTATTGTAAAAAGAGTTAGGTGGGCAGCGTGGGGGCCAAGTTCCAAAAATAGACCATATTGTAAAGTGCTCCTCACCCAAGCTACTAGTGAGGAGCCCTCCCAAGAGCATGAGACATACAGTTACAGTAGCTAGCTCAGCCTAGTTGAGAGTCACGGGTGGGTTACCCCAAGTTCTACTATTCCCAACGACTTTGTTGGGGAGTGTGATGATCGTAAGATATACAATGGTCATATGGATCCCTATACATTCCATTAAAGAGTTGTGTCATCGCTTAGTGCTCAGAGTTATGTATTTGAATGTGCACCATATGTTGTGATGACTATTTATTACTCAGATGGAATACCTAGTGGATTGGTGCCTCTGTTGTTTTTCCTATACTATTTATGTTTGAATGGATGATGCATGTGTGGGCCTCATAGATATATAGGCCATACTTAGGGTTATTTCTGACACTTGTTGTTGCTGTGTTTTCAGGTTCTCGTCCTAAGGGCGATGCTTCAAGATCGTGATGCTGTCAGGATAGATCATGATCCTTGGCTAGTGTGCTTAATACTAATCCTCGCTCTGTTTTGGTTAAGAGCTTGTTTTATATACATATGGCCATGTAGAGTGATGCCATTTTGCATAGTTACTTTATTATGACACATTTATGTTTATCGTTTAACGATGAGATTTTCTTTCATATACTATATGTTGTTTTGCACAATGCACCCACTAACGCATCACTCTAATAAAGTAAAGCACATATTTCCTAAGACAGTTCGAGCCATGTGCCAATTATGCTAGCTGCTTTTGTATTGTGTTGTAGGAGATGTCACACTATTCGTCAATCACGAAGGCAAATCTGATATACTATGTATACTTCATAGTTCATACGCGTTGCACTATACTGTGGGTAGTATCGCTATAGACAAGAAAACATGACTAATACATTCTACATGCATGCTGCTAACCAAAAAGTACTATGAAATGCATGAAAACACAATGTGCAAATGTTAAACATGATGTATTCGTATTGCCATGGATGTAAGAGATTTGCTCGTAAATCTATATTTGACGCCTAAGACAAGCTTTCCACATTGTGAATATGACTCCATGAACCGCGAAACAAGTTGGACTTCGTTGTGAATTCTTAGGAAATACACTAAAATATTGGTCGTGCTCATCAAAGAGTTGATGGTGCTGGACGGGTTCATGTCTCAAACCAGCCATAGACAAGACTGATTTAAGCCATGCAAACATGCTAAATATACTATTCTATGTTGCAAACATAATGACGTGCGACTAAGTATGGAAGACCTACCCTGTTTTGAAAAAAATAACCCTAAGGAGCTGGCTGGAACTTCTCTTTTCCTTCCTTTTCTTTCTTCTTCCTTCTTCCTCCTTCCTTCCTGGCTTTTAGATGTGGGTTGCTGAAAGCTTCTTTACGGCTGGCGTCAACTCCTTCAAGACCTCATTCAACATGAGAGAAAAGAGACTAAGTTAGAGTGTCTTTAATGGAAACTAAGGAAATAGAAGTGGGAGAAGGTTTACTTGTGAGAGAAGAGACCAAAGAAAGTGGTTTGGGCGTCCCCCCTTATTGAAAATTGTTGCCTATTTTAAAATTTTTGAAGACTCGAGGTGGGGGCAACAGCCCTAGAGACCTCTACAGTAAAGTTTTGAAAGACCCTGAAATCAATAGTCCAGATTAACTTGTAATTGCATGCCAAGGTTTAGTGTGTTTGGATTTCAAACATGGATTTTCAAGCTAGATTTGGATCAAAATTTAGATTTGAAAGCTACAATTTGGATCAAATATCATATAAGAAACTTGAATTGAAATCAAACAGAAACCTGTATTGAAGATTTGGAAATAGAGGGGGCATCCCCTACAGGGTTCCATTGAGCCAAGTAGTCTTGGTCCGGGTCCAGTTGATTAAGCCTAGACATATCAAGTCAAGCTACGATTGATATTAGTGGAACAAGTTTAGCTGACCAAGCCTGCTCTAGGTTTCGTCAAACTAAGACTGGATAGAAATGGAGTTCAGTAGGCTCGAGCAGATTAGGGGAGGATTTAGTTCGGCTTGAGCTATGTTTGGTCTTCGGGTTGACCATGGCTAGTTCTATATTAGGCAGGACAAGATAACCTGGGAAAATTGAATGAAAAGAGTTAGCAAACCAGGTTCAGTCGACTTGAATTGGTGCTGCTTGATTTAGATGCTCTAAATTAGGCAGCTTTGACTAATGGGACCCTGCAGGTAGGGGCTAAGTCACAACTTGGGAGGTTTCATTGATTTGATAAGGTTTGTGGTATCTCTAGGGCTGCACACGAGCCGAGTCGAGCTCGAGCTTGCCCAGCTCGAGCTCGACTCGACTCAACGAGCTCAAGCTCGAACTCGAGTCGAGCTACCTAACACAAGCTCGAGCTCGACTCGATTAAATAAAGTCGAGCTCGAGCTCGACTCGATTAACTCGATTAGCTCGTCTAAATAAAATATGATCTTCTTTTTAAAATATCTAGTAAATTTCATGACGTGGGATGAAATTTGTTTACTCGTCGAGTATAAACGAGTCGAGTCAAGTATAAACGAGTCGAGTTCTTAAAACTCGAACTCGACTCGTTTACTCATTCGAGTTTCATTGTAAGCTCGAACTCGACTCGTTTATAAACGAGTCGAGCTCGAGCCGAGTTTAACCGGGCGAGTTCGAGTCGAGCCCGAGCTGGCTCGACTCGTTGTGCAGCCCTAGGTATCTCTGAGGCTATTTTATGCAGGGTTATAAAAAATAGGGTCCATGGGCCCTACTGGAGTTATTCTTGACAGGTTTTTGGAAGACTACAGTTTATAGGTCCCACAAAAGGTAAATCAAACAAGTTTTTAAAAATAGGATCAGTGAGTCCTATAGAGATTATGTTTGGCAAGTTTGAGGTATATGTGGGTCCTACATTGGCTATTTTTTGTAGGAAAAGGTTGGTGTGCTATTCCACATGACCTGCCAACAATGGTACCCAGTAGAGTTTATTCTTCAACTTTGGCATCAGGCTCTAGGTTTCAGATCCAAGCTAGGTTCAGACGAAACTCGAAAATTCCTCTCAATTCACCGAAAAAATCAAAATTTCTAAAAACACCATCTGCAAATGGGAGAAAAGTAGGGATAGTACAACACATTAACACAGCTGAGCTTGAACATATCTCTCAAAAGATCTAATTCCCTTCAGACTACTTGGACCATGGTTTTTCTTTTCTTGCTACTTCTTATTTTAACCGTATCCAATTAAACTTAGTCTGAAGGCGTATGTTATTGTCAGTATAGAACGGTTAATGGCAAAGTAGTAAGTCTTTAGGATTCTCGTTAACTACGTTTAGAATCTTTAGATGCAAATGTACAATTTAGTGGATTCTAGTTCAGACCAGATCGACAATGTCTTTTTTTCCCTTAACCGTATCCAACTAGCCTAAAGCGCATTGACAATATACAAAGGTTAATCACATAGTAAGTGTAGTATGTGTGTGATGCCTAAGGAATTCACCAGGCTGACTAGGCTTTAGGTGGAAATGTACGATTTAGTGGACTCTCAATGAGACCTGAGCGTCCGAACTGAAAGAACTTAACATCAGTTCGACAGAAAATACTGAAAACATATATTACCAGAATTCTATACCCGGAAAAGAGATGGGGAGATTCAATAATTTATTTAATATCCAAAACATCCATCCATCCATCCATCCATCTTTTCTATTGGAAGAAAACCAATGAATGGTACAGCAAAGAGGAATGCTACACGAGAGAGGGAGAGAGAGAGAGAGAGAGAGATTGGCTTCTCCATCTTTAAGCAAACCATATGCCCGGGATTAGACCAACTACAACCCCGACCACAAACTATATGGCCTGGATAAAACCAACCATAACCCTGACCTACACTGCAAAAATTCCAGCAAAACAAATCCTGATTTACATATTTCAACCTCGAACCCTCCTTTGTACAAAGAGAAAAAACGAAGCGCTACTCCCTAGCACCGAATACGTTGTCCCCCTCCACTTCCGACAGATTCTAGCCAACTCGATGGCACAAGTAAAATGCCAGGAATACAAGCCATCTGGACGGGTGGCACCATCTGAATCACAAGAACGAATCAATATAATACCTTGATCGCCTCCTCTTGAACTCGAGCAGACTTCCATACGTCCTGTCGGCCACACCAACAAAAAGGCTCTCCGCATCTGGGCTGAAAGATATACCGGCGACCTCCCCAAAGAGATCAATCTCCTGGCTCTTTGTATAATCAGAAGCAACATCAAACACGTGAATGAAATCTGCAGCCTCCGCCGCAGCCATGAAGCGGCCATCCGAAGTGAACTTGATGGCCCGGATGGCACCCATCCTGCCCTCCAACACAGCAAGAGAGGTTGAGAGGTTCCGAATATCCCATAGGCGGCAGGTTGTATCCTGATTCCCAGTGGCAAGTACGTAACCATCAGGATGCCATGCTGATGCAAACGAGTAGTCCAAGTGCCCTTTTAGGGAAGCTATTGGCTGCAAACCACCAGAAACTCAGAAAAACTCTTAGGCGGTAGTGGGGAAACCAACATAGGAGCTATCTCTCAAGAATGGCTACCTTTCCTGTTTGACTATCTGCCAGCAGGCAATCTGTGCTGTCTCCAAGAACAGCAAGAAGCTTCCCATCTAGACTGACTGAGGTATTCTGATCACAATATTAAGGATACCAAGTGAACACAACATAAGACCTAAAATATTCTGCAACTGAACCCGATGAAGAATAGTAGACTGAACTTACATTCACACACCACGGAAAGCAGAAATGCCCTTGTATAGAGAAACTCTCGGTGTCAAATATCCTCACACAGGCATCATTGTTGGCTGTCATAATCCTAATCGAACCACTGTCATAAGCACAAGTTTGTCAGATCATTGCCTGAAAACCCTCCGGTGTAAAACTATCATGCTGTGGTTCCGGGTATGGTTTTCTTACTTTGGAGTGTGACATATGTCTGCACAGTTCGTAATGGCATTGTCATCGTTAGTTAATTTGGTGCAGAAACTCACACCAGCGCGGTTCAGAAACTGGTACCAGTGGCAGGAGTGAGCGTTGAACTTCATTTTAGCTACAGCAGCACATTGTATTTACGTCTGGAAACAAGTCATGCATAATACCTTGCAGACTAATTCACCTCGAAATCCACCAGCAACAAGTAAATTGTCCTTTACAGCCATGGTACTGATCTGGATCCGAGCCATGCCTTGTGGTAAGCACCCCAGTGATTTCTGCATGTTTGATCAGATTCGTAACAAATAACAAAGTATGGTGCAAGGATCGACAGAAATGCAATGCTTTCTTTACTTGTGTGGGCACGATGGGCCTAGCCACATTGAGCACTTCGGTGCCTTTTCGAAGCAAGGATGACCAGTGCATGATAGAGTAGTTTTGCATGAGATACACATCATGCTTTGACGTTGCAGACAGGAGATTCCTCAGCTGAAAAAAAAAAGAATATATTAATGTATCAATCACTAGAAACATGGTGCTCCATTCAGGAACCCTATGGCATATCAATGATATCATGATTCAACCTTGACTAGAACAGGAACCGAACATCACTCATTTGCAAACGAATATACTGCTATACGCACAAAAAAAAAATAATTGTGAATGAATTGAAATTGTGCTAACGGCCCTAGTGAAAACCAGAAATTTGACACAAGCACACTATCCAAATGTTTATGTCTCCACTTTCAGCAAGGGTTGAGATGCATCAACTTTGAAGCTGCAAATTGAGCAAACGGAAGATTCTAAATTTTGTACCCTAGTGAAAACCAGAAATTTGACACAAGCACACTATCCAAATGTTTATGTCTCCACTTTCAGCAAGGGTTGAGATGCATCAACTTTGAAGCTGCAAATTGAGCAAACGGAAGATTCTAAATTTTGTAACCACCACCATGAACATAAAATGAATTATAACAATTTTACACGAATGTGTCAGACTTCTGAATCACTCGCATTAGGACACAAGAACTCAAACTGGCATAGAATCCAATAGTATTTATCCTTCTGATCTACTGTCTGTATTTGTCCTTTCTTTATCTTCATGGTCTTCTTGTTCTCTCAAGACCAAAATGAATGGAAGACAGATACAAAAAGTAAACAATCCATGACAATGAACATATAGCTCATGACACCAACAGTCTCTCTTTAGTAAAAAGCAAACCTAGCAACCTGTGAATAAGCAACCTGTGACTAGAATGAGCAACAACGGGGTATTTCAAACGGAGGAGAAACTGGAGGCAGGAAAACCAAACACTTTTTCAAGTATTGAAATGTCTAAATCCCACTTAAATATTTTAAGCATCTTATGGAAAAAATCTTTACATCCAGAAAACACAATTTAGAAGAGTGAGTGGTGCTTGTGACAGGAATTTGTCCAAGAGAAATAGAAAAGAGAGAGCGCCACCAACATGTTGATATTTCGCAGGATGGCAGGTGAAATCAATACTTTTGAATGGATAAATGGGCTGAGTGTCGAAGGAATCAACACACTGATTGATAACACAATGGTTTTAAATCATCAATTATAACAGGACCAAGAGAGTAGGATAAAAAATTAGAAATCTGTCCACGACATAACAAAATTAGAATAATGTATTAGCAGGATAGCCCCTTATTAGGCCCATCTAATCAATATCCAGAACATATATTTCTCTTTGCATGCACCTGTCGTTGAACAACTTGAACTTGTAAGTAATTCAACCCACTGAAAGTGGACAAGGAAACAGGCAGGAGTCTCAAGACTCTCAACCATTCACAACCTATATGGGAACAAGTTACTTTCACCATTTCCAGGAAAGACGAGCACTTTAGCTCACATGCAAACAAATATAAAGAGACTAGTTGCATGAATGCTCCCAACAGCACACCTGAAACCAGAATATTCTCCTAGAAAGTACGAATAGAGAATTATGATTTGCACACATAGTACAGATTAAAAAAATTTCAGATACAAAGATCTAGAACAGATGAAGCACAAAATGGCTGGAACCTCAACCATGTGCAGATATAATCGAAAGTCACTCTGGCCTTTTGGAAGGAAGCAAGTATTTTACTTCACAGGTTGCAAAGAAATACAAAAAGTCATCTTAAATCAATTCTCCTATAATAGACAGAGTCAGGAATAGACCATTCTCCTGTAAACAGACATGAACAGGCATGTTTCACACATTGCAGCATCAAGAATCACATGTAAAAAGATTCTTGAAACAGATTAATACCAGCAGATAAACAACACTTGACTTCATGAACATGTTGAAATGCACAGAGAAACCAAACAGAAAGACATGCCTTCTGACAGATTATAATTGCTAGCTTCCTTATTTAGAAGATACATAACTCCAAAAGAACCTCAGAACACCATATCAAACAGCGATACAGTAAGTGCATCTTAATCTCAAGCTGACAAATAGCTTTAACAATTTAACATGGCTAGAATATGACTGGGACAGCGTTCCAAATCCTCGACATATGGCAAGCTTAAAATCACATTAGAAACACCAAATTTCCAACCCTAGCAGATTAGTCACAAAGGACTTGACAAATCTTCATAATCATATCCACAAGTATCTGGCTTGTCCACTACCCATAATTAAAAACACAAAATAGGGTGTAATTCTTGGCATTGACTGTATCAACAATTGTATACATGAATCACTATTTCGGGTTCTTGGGGCATTATGAGCGGTAGCCAATCTAGATCATTCAATGTTGGATAACAGAGCATACAGACCTTGTCTCGCTAACTAGCAGGACAAATATGAGAGCAAAACTGCTAACTGCCAAGATGGTGGCAGAGTTCAAAATTATGAAATCAACAGCCAGAGGTACCCACACTTTTTCATTCTCTCTAAGGACATAAATGTAAAGTTCTTCGGCCATCCTATTGTGCAAAATTCCTTAACTAGATTGTCCCCGAGGCGGCAAGTCAGTGATGAAGACATTATGCATTCTGCATCACTTTCATTTATGTTACACAATTAATTAATGTCAATAAAATAGAGATTCACATGAATCCACTAAAAACATTACCATAACATCATACATAGACAACTAAGTACATGTAACTGTGATCAGAAATTAATCAGACGGTGACACTGTAAAACTAAAATTAGAAATTTCTCATAAATGCAAACTTTCAAAGACCAAAACAGGACACATTCAAGATAAGTGCCACCCGAGATGATAAAGAGAAGCAGCAAATTCTGACTGAAAGCTCATCCAAAGAATCAACGTTTTTCTAGTTAACTCTGCTCCACAAGTCCCTTGTGACATACAACTAGTTTAATTAGCCTTTTAAATACGAATGAATTTCCTATCATACCATAAAGAAGGGCGCTTATTCCACCAACTTCATAGAGAATAGTCCACCCTGCTTGTAATGCTGCCTAAGATACAATAGAACGGTAGCCTCTCCTAGATGCCATGCAGAGGAGGGATAGAATCATCACATCCAAATGGTTAGATAATACAAATAAGATGACAGACAACGTGTAATCTTTTGAATTCCAGTAGAAAATGCAAAAGACAAATAAGATGACAGACAACGTGCAATCTTTTGAATTCCAGTAGAAAATGCAAAAGATGATAGATGGCAAATTATTTTATAACCTTAGAATCTTGAGACATATTATTCACAGAACAACATAAAAGAACACGCAAATTAAAACAAGTGAAGAATCAGAAGTCAGAACATTAAGCTTCCAAGCACCTAAATATTCAACAAGATATGTCTAGAAGGCCATAAATTGCACTGTCCCAAGAGGCCACAGTTACATCCTGCAGGACTTGGAAGGCACACATCAGCTCTAAAATGATTATTGCGTCTGTTAAGAAAGAAGACTCAAATCAAGTGGAACTATGAGACGGGACACTGCAACCTACGCATGATGGAAATTAAACATTCAGCTAATTAAGCAAAACCTGATAATGATGAGGACGTGTTACTAAAGAATGCATTTTATGTGGGGTACTTTCCATAGCTATAAGTATAGGAACAGGAATAAGCTAGAAGCCTCCACAAACAGAAAAAGAATGGATGCAATGTCAGAGGCAGCCCTTTAGTTATCTGCAAAACTAAATCAAGTAAATCCAACAAAAACTAGTAAGGCAAGGCAAATCCAAGTACACAGCTAAAAAACTAAGAACGAATGGTACCAGTGTCTTTTGCGGACAAAATATAAGTTCATACATGTTCCACATCCTGCTGAAAGCATCAATAAAGAAGCTAAATAAACAAGTTCAGCAGTAAATTACATTTCGGAAATTGCAAAAAATTAGTTAAGTGCAGCATAGGCATCTTCACAAGTAAGCCATACACACATCGCAAGTTACTTAGCTAGTCTGCCTATACGGAACCAGAGGGACCTGCCGTAAGCGAGATTACTTATTAACTACCAAATCCAGGTCTTCTGTAAGACCAAAGAAAGATACTCATAAAACCCTGAGGGCACAATCATCACTAATCCCATCATCACAACCACAATGACAGAGTTGCAGCTTAAATGCAGAACTCTCTTCTCTCTAATCATACATCAAAAATAATAAGATAGAAATGATGCCATTGGATTCACCGTAAGAAAATCAAGCAGATGATATTTTATACATACTACCAAATGAAAAGGCTACAAAATGCATAAGACCAGTCAACCAACTCACCATGTTCATAAATCCAGCTATAAACCACACAAAACTCCAGTTGTTCACAAGTCCTTTTATGCATGCAAGGAAAATAGCCCAGCTACTTGCCCCAAAAAGGAAAATTCATGTCCCCAATTAATCTCATTATATGAGATTGGACTCCAACATTGAATGTTGAAATAGTTAAGGCACCTATATTCCAAGATGGCGAAATACAGCCAGGAATTGAGATCCGGGAAAAGCAAAGAAAGGAGGGAGAAAGAAGTTGCCATACAGTAGTTTTAGACCTGAATAAAACAATTTTTTTAACAATATATCATAGGGGCAAGGTTTCCCACATCCAACTGGCTTCCAATTAAGAGGAAACTCAAAATATAACCATGGTTCTGAACAACTCAAATCGCTTCCTGATAAACTATATGTTCCACAGGTAAAAGTAACAGTGACTGACACCCTTACCTTCCCATGCTTTGCACCTGCCAATCTTTCGTCAACTTGGCTACACAACTTTCAAGCTGTACTAGAACGGGCAAGGTACAGACTCCACATATCCAAACACAACGTCACGAGATGATTTGATTTTTTTAATAACCTCAAACCTGCACAACTAATAAAATCGATGATATTCTGCCAAACATGGCTAGTGACTTTTCAATTCATCTAGATGTACTGCTGAATTAGGCAGAATATCACCATAGACGAAGTAAAAACCCAGCAACCTACAAAAGAAAAATGTCCCAGATCATCATACATAAATGACCATTTCTTAAAATGATAACATCTAACTAGAAAAATCTGTTCAGTCAGTTCTGTACGCTCAACCATATATCGCTTCTATGTGAACAAATTTTTGACATAAATGCAGAAACAACGGTCACCGTCTAGCAGGCACCTAATACTAAGGTACAAGACCAAGGCAAAAAAAAAGGAGCTTGTGTTATCCGCTCTTTCTGTAATCAGATGGAACGAACCAGTCTAAACCACCAGCATGTGCCAACAAACCAAATAAAAAGCTTACTGAAGAAAATAGCAGCAACAATTGCCACACACATAAACGTACAGTTGGAAAAGAAACCAGCTTTTTACCTGGAAATGCACAACAGTTGCTTTGACAAGCCTTGTATTAAACTGGAAGTCGTAAAAGGTGCTGCCCTTTTCAACCTTCTTGAACTCCTGAAAGAAAATTTGTCACTGTTAGGACGGACAAGATGCGGACGAACATAACTCTAAATTAGGGCTGCTAAACTCGCTTTTACTCATTAAATTGGATCCTGGAACCTGAAGCATAAGGTCATTGATCAACAAATGTAAGTTATCCTTGTTTGCCCATTCAGGCATCGATGGTCAATCTTTCAAACGCACGTTTGGCACTAATAAACCACTCGCACAACCTTGCGTTAAAGAAAACACCGACCCTTTCCTATCATTCCTAATCCCGCTTCTCCTGGTGCTGAAGAAGACACCCAAGGGAACAGATGGCTCTCCAGACTAACATTATGAATACATAAAGGAACTCATCCACAACAAAAACGAAGCTACAGGTAAGATTAAGCACAGTCAACACGGGAGGAACCAACAAATTCATTGCGGGGTCTTTAGAAGTTAACTCCAGCTCTCTGGGGCCCAATGACTCCAATTTCTCTGAACCTAAATGGGAAACAATTCAACAAGCAGAAGAAAGCACCAGGATCATGACCTTTCTGAGATCGACGCGAGATTGAGAAAGGCTCTCGAAGTTTTTATACTGCTTCAACCTGGTCTCCCTATACCTATCCCTCGTGAAGTTCATCCTTTCCCATGGTATTCCCTGTATGTCCTTTCCGTTCCTGGCCTCAACGGCCGACGTGTCTGTCGTTTGCTTGCTCTGTTCAGTCCAGAACCCAAAGAGAAGAAAAAAACACCACCAATCATCACAACCAACTACCACTGGAAAAGGGGGAAAAAAAGTTGGAATTAAGAACAGACAATAAGCATCTAGCCTATGCAAACTGACCAAGTCAGCATCAATATAATCGTCATCCTCCACCTCTTCCTCCACTCTGGGACAATCCGGCCGGCCACCGGCGGCTCTCTCAAAGGGGATTTCTGCAACTTCATCATCCACGTCATAGTAACCGTTGACCACATACCGCAACTCGTCAATCGCGTTGTAAGCCATATCACTTCTGCAACGATAGAACAGAAGACCCATCATTCCAACTCTCACACGGATCAAGACAAAACAACACGTAAAGGCACACGAAGAAACCGAAGATAAAGAGGAAGAGCGAGATTTCAAAGAGAACAAGATATAACCACGGCTCGCAACACTATGCGAAGGAGCACAAACAGAATTACAAAAAAGAGAGCTGAATTCAAAAGAAAAAATTGAAAACCCCATCCAAAAACATGACCTCGAGTAATTTCTACAGACACACCCACCAACGAAATATGAAATTCTATGATACCTCTAGTAAACTAGTATAATGCGATGCTTCCCTTGAATGGAAAGGGAGTAGAGATCAACAAAAGACCGAACACATACACAGGAGAGAGAGAGATAGAGGACACTTGGAGAGTTCAAGAGAAGATACTATATATATATATATATATATATATATATATATATATATATATATATATATATATATATATATATATAGATATAGAGAGAGAGAGAGAGAGAGAGAGAGAGAGAGAGAGAGAGAGAGAGAGGACACTCGGAGAGTTACAGCGAGAAGCGCCCTGACACATCAATTTATAGTTCGAAGGCTCATACCGATGGGTCCCGCATCCCTCAAGGCTAAAGACACTTCCAGCAACCGTTCATCATTGCTCCTTTTCTTCACACCTGTCCTGAACTGGACACCAACTTTACTCAGAGCAGCTTTTTTAGGGCTTTTAGGGTCGATTTGATGGTAAAAAAGAATTTAACGTGCAGGAAAGTGTTTTGCGAGGTAAAATTAACTGTGTTTGATGCACGAGACTTTTTTTGACAGTTAAAAATAGTTAGAATTAGGTCAAACATTATTGATACAAGATCATGGTCTTCAAGAAGCCCCAAACTAAGCAAGATCTGGATATATGCAAACCAAGGAAAGGAGCTTCCCAAATCAACAGAAATCTTCAAACTGTGATATCATGTTTCTGAAACAGTTTTCTTGGAAATGAATTTCAAAATAGTAATCACGACACAAAACATATATAAGTTGAGGTAACTGGCAAGAGAAAACCCTCTTGTTTTGCTCGTGAGAGTAATTAATCAAATTTCTTCCCCTAATTATTAAAATACTGGTTCGATAAAACAAGTTCATTGAGAGAACAAGAATCTTTTTCATCATCAGTCTTCAATTGAACAGAAAATTTATTTCCTTCCCAACACGATCTCATCTCAACCTTGGTCAGTCTAATTAACCATAGCGGCAGAAGAAGGGACAGCCAGGCGGCTATGGGTGCTGGAGACAATAAAAAAAATCGGCAAATTAAGCGGAGAACTGGCCGGAATCGCAACAACATGTTTCCAAACTGTCCGAAAAGGCATTTTAGAAGAAGAAATGGGTCCGCCAATGGCGCCGTAGCTGCTGTTCCCATCTTTGGGGATCCTCTCTCAAGATCCCCCCAACCTTTGGGGCACCGAGAGGATTAAAATCCAATCAGAATGCTCCTTGCAGCGAAGAAGGAGGCGATCAAGGGCTAGGTCACCGTTTGTGTGGAGCTCCAACAGCAGCGAGGGCGGCGGTGGGTGAAGAGGAGCTTCCGTCGAGTGCGAGGAGGAGAGGCAGCGAGAGAGCGACCAGCGTAGAGGAACGGGAGAGGAGATGCAGCGAGAGAGCGACCAACGTTGCGGATGAAATTCCCCGCGGTAAAAAGTCGGACCTCAGGAGGCGGACTTTTTTGCGGTTTAATTTTACCCTCGCCGTACACATTTTTCGGGTGAAAGTTTTTGACGTTTGATGCACAAAATTTTCACCGGGGTAAATTTCCCTCAACCGTATGAATTTCACCCGGTGCACAGGATTTTTCCTGAGCAGTTTGGGTGTTGTAAGAAAATAGCGGAAGAATTCCGTGTTCGGTCGCTTATTTTCCTTGTTTTTGGTTCTTTTTTTCCTTTTGGGCATATGCTTTCTTTTCTTTCAACATAACTTTTGGTCATTCTTGGTTCCAATATGGATTCCGGTGTCGCGGGATGGCACGTTATATGTTCGTATTGTTGTTCGAAACGACACATTTTTATGGTAAACCTTTTAATACCCCATTAGAGTTGAACATAAATCGAGTCTAGTCGAGTCGAGCCCGAATTCAGTCAACTCGAGATCGGTTTGACTAATGAAACCTCGAGCTCGACTTGGCTTGAACTCGAGAATAGCTCGATGGAAATAACTTGAGTTCCACTCGACAGTTATGTGTTGAGCTCGAGCTCGACTCGATCAAGGCTCGACAAACTCGTTCAAATAGAATTGATATTCATCGTTATGTATTAAGCTCAAACTCGACAAACTCATTTGAATAGAATTGATATTCATCGTTACGTGTTGAGCTTGAGCTCAACTCGATTAAAGCTCAAGCTCCACTCGACATTATGTGTTGAGTTCGAACTCAACTCGATTATTTGAACGAATCATGAACTCGAGCTCAACTCATTAAGCAAATGACTAGACTCGAACTCGTTCATGAGCTGAGCTTTAAAGAGTCGAGCTCTTCTTGTTCACCCCTAGACAAAATCCAGGAAAATGATCCCTTTAAAATGATGGCAATGCCCTTGGATGAAAAAGGTAAAACACGGTTCCCATATTGGCCATCTTCAACTAAAAAATGACTTACTTTCTTTATTAAGTCCAATTTTTCTTATAACCAAAATTATCCCCAACAATAAACTACAAACGGTTCAAATTTTTATGAATGTTACTACGGGCAACATCTTATCACTAGCTAACTGGTGAAAAAACATAAATTTGAAGTCTTCCCTTCAACATGTTTGCATTATTTTTTGCTATTTTACTCACGAAGCATTTATTTGTTCTTTCTCAGTCAAAAGGGAAGAATATTTCTGTTGTATCGTCAAACTTACTTGAATCTATCTAGCTTTATTTGAAAAACAACAAAAATCAGTGTCTTTCATTTGTATATAAGACATCGAGTTGATGTATGTATATCTAATCTACCCTATATTTCTGACTCTATTATGCTATCTAATTAATTAGGAAATAAGGTACACAGATTTGTGATAGAGCAACATGCTATCTAAACACTGTTACAAATCGGGTGCACTAGCATCCACAAACCGATGTCAGCTGCAACCACATTGGTACTGCTGCCAAAATGAACTGTGTGATCCAGTCTATCAAACTAGCAGCTCAATTGTGTGCAACTTGGCCTGTGTGTTGATGACATTCTTTCAACCATACAAAACACCCACTACAACAACAGGAAAAGAGGGTGACAGAAATTTAAGCCATGGGGATGCCTCCTTCACACAGCAACAAGCAACATCATGAGATGAACTATATGAAATAGTATTTGAACATATTTTTTGTGTAAAATATAGATTGATTTTGAAGATTTCAGAAAAAGTAAGCTCAATGTTTGATCTCTCTTTCAGCCTTTCACAGCTGTGTGCCCAGGGCCTAGCTTCTATTTTCAGGTTTGCCTGGCTCCTATGTCACATAGGTGCGTGCCGGTGCTGGTGTTGGTGCGGCACATTCAAAAAATTTATGTATGGCAGTGCGGCAAGGGCAATTTATTATTATTACTATACACACACACACACACGCACACACACAAGCACACAACAAAATTATCTATAAACAAAAAAAATTACAAATTTACACTATTTACATTTGGAGGTAAGTAAAATACTAAAATCCAAATTAGTAAATGGTAAATGAGTAAATGTTTACAATATACTTCAAACATTGGGTGCTAATAGTCATTGCAGCAAAACAGATCAAATTATGGACACTATAAAAAACAGCAAAACCCAGCAGAAATTAGTCATGAAAACATGCTAAGCAAGTAAACATTAAGCAACAGTACAACCATCATTGAATTAAAACAAAAAACTGATATAGGTGGAAAACATTAACACTTTAACAGTCATACTCAAGCATGTATAGTGTATACCATGAAAACAGCGATCAAACAATTCCACATTTCAAAAAATAATCATTAAATCTTGAACATCACAAAAAAGAACTGAAATGCAGTAAAGACACTTGAAATATGAGCAAATGCCAAACGGAGTTGGTTGCATTTTAAATTGAATGTAAGTGTTGGGCATATGAAAATAGAAATGTTATTTATTTTTAAAATTTTAAATTGAATAAAATAATGGTCTTTTAGAATATAGACAGTCTAGCAGTCCTTGTTCCATTGATGCCTTTCTTTTTAAAGAGAAAAGTTGGAAGCTTGAAAAAAAAAGAAAAAGGAAATAAAAAAAGTTTTTCTTTTAAATATGCATAGTTTAATCATCCTTCTAAAGGACAGCAAGACTAGCTGTCTTTTTTAAAAGGATGAGTGGATGACTGCTGCACCTTTGACTGTATGCTTTTTTAAAAAGAGAGGGGCAAAGCTGAAAGTTTGAAAAAGAACAAAAGGTAAGAGGAAAAAATAGAAGGCAAATGAAAAGGGGCGAGGAAAAAGGAGAAAAATAATAAAAAAAGGAAAAATTCAGGTGCCACTTGGATGCATATTGGAGCCGCACATGTGTCCACACCTGCACGCGTGTTGCGTCGACGCGGGTGCTGGGTGCATTTTAAAGCACCTATGTCACTTAGCCTGGCTCTCTATCTGACCATCAATGCCTCGGCAAGGCTCTCTCTCTCTCGCCCCATCCATCAATGGCTACCAGCAAGCTCTCTCTCTCTCTCTCTCTCTATCTTGCGAGAGAAAGTGGTAATGGTGCTGACAATCTGAAGTAGGCATAGGAAATTTTTTGGGGTAAATCTTATGTTTCTATCCTGATTTTTGACTGATGTTTGAATGCTCGATCGGGTTAGGAGGAGGCCTGATGGGCAGACATTGCGATGTAATTGTTGATTAGTATGTTAAGAACCCTCCTTCAATGAAATTAGGCAAGCACCTCCAGCAATCATGTCTGGCTGTTCAACTGGCATTTGCATGGTTGCTCTCGAACCGAAAGTGCCTTTTACACATTGATTTTCTCATGATTTGATTGTTCAATCTACACTTCTTTTGGTTCAGCATCAGCTTCAATTAAAGGGAAGAGACGAGCTTGACTTAGAATGGTGAATCATTTTTTCTAGCAAGAAGCAAAGGCCTTTGGGTAAGCCAAAATTAGTAAAAATGTGTCTGAACCTTTTCTTGTTGAATCATATTCATTTCATGGTTTTTTACTTCAGTGATCAATATTTACACTTCTCAAATGTGTGAAGAGGCTTTGGTTGCAAGAAATCAATAGAAGCGATGCTAGATATCTTGCTAAAGGTGCTATTTTGCTACTAGACGCTCTCCAACAATAGATTTCTGAATTTGTCAGATATTTGAAGCATGATATCATGATTTCTTTATTGTTTTCCATCCTATTTTCTTTTAATCTTGCTTAGCATTGATTATGGGTGCTCTTGTTGAGAAAAATGGGCTGACATCAGAACTAATTTCTCTGAAATCATGTTTGTTCTTAGCCAGTCTGTTCAACAACATGCCAACTGATTCTTGTAGTTACCTTTTTTAGGTGCCTTTTGTCTAAGCTCCTCTAGAAAATTTCTGTTTTTTTGTTGAAATATGTTTATTTTGTTTGATTTTACAGCAAAACTTAGGAGAACTTACAGTAGATTTTAGCACATAATTAATCTGTTTTGTGTTAGTTTTCTTATTGATAGGTTTTAGAAAGGAGTGTTGGTCTTTTTACCACCTAATATGTCACTAATAATATTTTCATGACTTGTTTTCAGTGAATGATGAAAAAAATAGTTAAAATGGACAAATGGACTTCATTTGCCATCTAAAATAAGGGAAGAAACTCATCTCCTCCCATCCCAGCTACAAGAAGAATTTTGTTAAACACTTGGAAGTAGGGTATAGACCATGGATCTAGTCAATCCAACTATAATCCTTGGATTTAGATTTATTTTTCATATGATTAGAATTTAGTAGATATTGGGCAACATGAGAGCCCTACTGCTGGGTGACATGTCACCTTATTAAAACTTGCATCCATGTTAGCAACAAAAAGTTACAAGTTCATAAAATTAAGCAAATCCTATTTTGGTTCTAGCTCTTATTTGTTGCAGTTGATGCTCTATGTAGTTGTTGTTATCAGGACCAATTGTTGGACATTGTAATTGTTGGATTTTCGACAGCAGAACGTGTCTGTGATCGGCTCTGAGTCTACGCAGCAAGTTCACCAGCACTGTCTCCAGCGTGAAGAGGCAACAACTGTGATAGATAGAGAAGGAGAGGAAGAAGTAGAAGAGAAACATGATTAGGCTAGTTTCATGGGTTTGCTTCTGGGAGGTGCCGGCTAGGGTAATCTCACGATTAACCCTAAGTTTGAGATTAAATGGGCTTTTATAGACTGTCTCCCAGGGTTTCTTGATGCCCAACAATGGTTACGACCAGGGAGATTTGTGGAAAGATAAATGGTAACAAATAACCTTTAATTTTGTTTAATGAAAATCTTTTATTTGGAAACCAGTTTTCTAGTTTACTTTCGTAACTGCATGTGGGCCCTCTTGCACGTATAAGATGTAGAGAAAGGGCTTAGGGCCACTATCCAACATCTTCTACTTGGCCATGAGACGACCAGTTTGCTTCCATTATGTGTCAGTTTCCTTGATCTTTAGTTATGTGGTTTTCCATAATTTGGTTTATCCATCATAACTTGAATTTTATTCAGGATTTACAGCAAGGTTTTCCTCTCAACGGCTTTCCATCACAATATTTCAAATATTTCTTAACCCCATATGGGCTACATGTTTGGTAAACAAATCTTCAGTTATTCCCGTAACTAAGGGACCAGCTACTATGTCATTAGTAGACATATAATCAACTAAGATTTTATTTTTCTCAATCATTTCATGAATATAATGGTATTTCACAATTATATGTTTACTCTTTGAGCTAACAACTTCATTTTTCATAAAAGATATTACTGCGTGATTAACATAGTATAATTGAACTGGTTCACAAACAAGATCTAATTTCAAGTCCTTTAGGAACTGATTTATCCAGACAACAAATGTAGTAGTAACATTATATGCTACATACTCTTCTTCTTTTATGTGTTGAGCAACATATCCCTATTTCTTATAGGATTAGACTATCGCACCACCTCCAAAGAGAAAAACATACCCAGATGTGGATTTACTATCGTCTTTACAACTAGCAAAATCCGCATCAGAATAGCCAACTAGAGTTTGCTCATCGACTTCGTAGGACAATTTTAGTCCTTTCGGTCCTTTAATATGCCAAAAAATTATTTTAACTGCTCACCAATGAGGCCAACCAACATTACTTTGATAACGACTCACCAAACCGATAGGAAAACTTATGTTTGGTCTAGTAAAAAGCATCAGATACATTAAACTACCAACAACCTATGCACATGGAACATTTCATTTCTGTTGTCCTTCACTAGGACAATCACTTCTACTTAAATTGCTCCTTTAGCTATGGGAGTTCCAATAGGCTTGCAGTTTTACATTCAAAACTTCTTTAAGATATAATCAATATATCGTTCTTGGCTCAGACTCAGGATTTTTCGAGTCTCTATCTCGAGTGATCTTTATTCCAAATACATATGATGTTTCACTCATGTCCTTCATTTTGAAGTTTTTGTTTTGAGTATTATATTGTTATCGTTTCCAGTTAATAAAATGTCATCGACATATAATGATAAGATACAAAAGAGACCCCCACTTTTTTAGACATATACACACTGGTCTAGCGGGTTTGTTATATATCCAAGGTTTGTGATTGTCTTATGAAAGATAAAATACCACTGTCTAGGCGACTGCTTCAAACCGTATAATGATTATGCAACTTGTATAATTTCTCTTCATTTTTTTTGATGATCTTGTGGTTGAGTCATATATATGGTTTACAGTGATTATGCAACTTGTACAATTTCTCTTCATTTTCTTTGATGACATATCTAGTGGTTGAGTTATATATACGGTTTCATTTAACTCACCATTTAGAAAAGTAATTTTCACATCCATCAGACACACATCCAAGTCATAGAAGGCTGTGATAGCCAGAATTATTCTGATTGATGTAAACTTTGCTACCGACGAATAGTTTCTAAGTAATCAATTCATTTCTTTTGGAAAAAACTTTTTGCCACTAGTCTTGCTTTAAATTTTTCGATTGATCCATCATTTTATACTTTTTCTTTAGCACACATTTACACCCAATGGGTCTTCTATCCTTAGGAAGATCTACTAGTTCTCAGATTTTATTATTTTCTATGGATTTGATTTCTTTGTCCATAACATTTACCCAATGTGATGATTCATGCAAGTTTATGGCTTCATCATATGTCAGATTGTCGAGCATTTTGTCAATATCTGTTAATTAGCATAACTCCTCTATAAGACATCCATAGTAATCACTCAAATATGAAGGAGGAGCTTTAGGTCTTTTATGGCCTAATAAAGTCTGAGATGTCGAAGTACTTAGATATCTAATGAACACACATCTTACTGATCTGTTATTTAGTTTATCTATTTTTTGATATAGAATTTTCACATCTGGATCTAGAATTTTCACATCTGTTACAAATCCCCATCTCCTGAGATGTCTCAGATCAGGTTTCACACCAGTCCATCTCTCATAAGGAGTGGTTGGGATTGCTTTGTAGCACACTTGATTTATTGTGTACAGATCTATTAAAACAGCTTCATTCCAAAATACTTTGGGTAATTGTGCTCCTGCCATCATAGATCATACCATGTTCAAGAGGGTTCTGTTGCACCTCTCAATGACACCATTTTATTGTAGTGTTCTAATCATTGTTCTTTGCTTATTTATTCAAAGGTCTTTACAGTATTCGATGAATTCATTTGATATATATTCACCACCTCGATCATATCGTACAACCTTGATATATTTTCCAAGTTGTCTCTCGACTTTGGTGTTATATTCCTTAAACTTATCAAGATCTTTAGACTTATATTTGATCAGATAAATATAACCAAATATTGGGAAGTCGTCAATGAATGTTTTGAAGTATAACATACCACTATGTGTTTGGACTCAGAAAGGTCTACAAATATTTGTATGGATTATTTCCAATAGATCAGTGGCCCGAATTACTTCAGACGGAAATGATTTCTCATCTTTCCATATAAACAAGATTCACATTTCATGAAACCATTTATATTTTTATCGGGTATTGTACCTTGTTGTGTTAGAGTCTTCATCTTATTGATGATTACTTGGCTTAATCTTTTATTAATTTTGTACTCACACTAATTGCAAGTCAATATAAGCAGAACTGAAAACTTTATTTCATTGAGTTTGAACATGTCATGTTCTTCTACATATTTTCCTATGAACATGGTCCTTCCATGTTTTTCTACTGTATTTTTTCCTGAAACAAAACAAACTTCAAAGCCTTTTCCAGTCAGTGCGGGAATAGACACTATATTCCTCCTTATGGAGGCGATATATAGGACTTCATTAAGTATGACATTGGTGCCCCCAACATTAAGACGATATGACCCGATTCCCATGACATCACAATAGGAGTTATTTTCCATATAAACCTTTTGAACTTTCAGACTTATGTCTTCCATACGAATCATGCCTTCTTTCATCTTTGCGATGTGACGAGTAACCCTCGAATCAACCCACCAACTAGTCAGGTCTCCATCTGTGAACATGCACTCTGACACAATACAAATGACTTCTCTGTTAGAATCCCCTTGATTTCTCCTCCTATTGTTGTTGTCTTGGCCATTGTTGTCTTTTTTGTTCAGAAATTTTGTCTTGCAGTTCTTCTTGATGTGTCCAGGTTTTGCACACCTATAGCATTTCACTACAGTTCATTGTGTTCTCTGAGTACCTACAAAGTTGTTCTTAAACTTTCCATCTTTTTCCTTTTTAAATTCTTTGGGTTTTATAGGCACATGACTATTGGTCGGTTTTTCTTAGATAGTCATCAGTTCTACATTCTTTCTCTTGGCTAGACGTTCTTGCTAAACAACTAATTGTATGGGGAGTTTCTTTAAAGTTAGAGTGTCAAACTGGAAACTCAGTGTTGTGACAGCCATATCCTAAGAAGGTGGTAGACTATTCAGGATGGTACATATCTGCATGATATCAGATATTACATTTCCTACTACAGCTAGGTCTTTATCCATGACTAATATCTTGTTAATATGGTCAACCACTCTATCTGACTCTTTATGAATTGTACTGTTCTAGAAGCAGCTGAACATGCATCATTATAGTGGTGTTAAACTTTGGGGAGATAGAGTCAAACATCTCCTTAACCTGAATAGCCCTCAAACACCTTGATCAAGTCATCTTCCATGAAGGTTAACATGATGGTTTTTGCCATCAAGCCATCAGTTTCAAAAGTATCAAACACTCTCTTTTCTTCATTTGTGAGCTTGTCTCCTAAGGTGGGAAAAGGTTTGTTGATTACATATATTAGGCTCTCCAGGGTCAAGGTTAACATGATCCTATGCTTCTAGTCATGGAAGTTAGTTCCTTTAAGTTTCTCGGGCTTGACCAGTTCTGAGGCTCCCACTCTAGAAGTTATTTTCAAATTTTGAATTTTTAATGACAAGCAAAGAACAGTAAAGAGGAAGCAACATAAAGGATATCAGGTCAGGAGATCTCTAATAAAATTCTAAAATATCACTTTGAAGCAAGGAAATCACAATTTTAAATTTTAGAACGAGAATTTTCTCTTTTATTTTTAAAGTTATTTTTGAAATCCTCATTCAACATTTTTTAAAGATCTCTAATAAAATTCTAAAATATCACTCTGCTAGGGTTCCGGCGCCATGCCTTCATTGCTACCGAGGAAGGCAACCTCCTCTGCCTTCATCGCGAGGAAGATGACTATGAGCAACAAGCATCCTTGGGCATTTTCACACAACAACAGGGTTTGGGTCGCTGCGGGGAGGATATCAGGAGCTTCAGCGGGCGAGCACCAATGCCTGGTCAAGCACCTCTATTGGACACGACAAGCAAAAAATGGCCGACTGAGCACTAGACCCGATCAGGGCCCTTTGTTTTGGCTCTTGGGTCATCGCCAGAAAAGAAACAACAAGGTTTTAGGTTTGCCGAAAAAAGGAACAGTGGTGAAAACTCCGACTGTTGCAAGAAACAGTGAGGTCTCACCAGCCGCACATGCAGCAGCGACCCTCAAGCTCTCTGCATAGGTTTTGGTCGCTGTGGTACAAGGACGACAGAACAAAAGGGTTCCAAAGGATGCATTGGGGAGCATCAGTGGGCTCTTTGACAACAGTCAGCTTAAGGGGTAATACTCTTTTTTTCAGATCTTGAGCTTGTGCATGCTCTAGTTAGACCCTCGATTATGTTTCTTATTCATATTGCTGCATTTTATTTTCTTTCGAAATCTTCTTCCATAATATTTGACAAATAGACATGCTCTAGAGCTCGACTATGCTCTCTGTTTCTCTCAGACTCAGGGATACAAAAAAAGGGAGTGCAAACATAATATATCAAATTCGAGGAGTTTCAAATCAATTAGAACTAGCATGCTTCATGCATGCATGTCCAGTTGTCGTCTAGCATGCTTTCATATTGATGAAACAGGATCCAAAAACAACATGTCATATGCACAGACTGCATTCATCATAGGCATCACAGACTCAGTCGTCTTGCTGTGACCCTTTCTCAGCCCTCTAGTGACTTACAGGCTTCAAGGTCGTGGACGCGGTTCATTCAGGGGGAGAGGCATTGGTCATGGGTCAGGAGGAGGTAGGAGAAGATTTCAGTGCACCTATTGTGGTAAAATAGGACATTTAGAAGACAGATGTTGGGATAAACATGGTCGTCCTTCCGGTGCATCCCTAGGAAGAAATGTTGCATCTAAGCAGGGCAAGAATTCTTTACCATCTCCTATTGGGTCTGTTCAGGCAGCTTCATCAGTTGTATATGGGTCTTTATCTCCTTCTCACCCTGAGACAGTGACAGTGAGTATCAACAAGTCTGAGTATGAGGACTTCCTAGCACTCAGATCTTCCCAGCCATCGGCCTCTACAGTCATGATAGACAGTGCTATGTCTGTTGATAGTGTCCCACATGATACAGGTACTACTTGGATTATTGATTCTGGAGCATCGAGCCACTTTTGTAGTGAACCTTCTATGTTTATTGTGCTACACATGTTGCCTCAGGCACGTCATGTGAAACTTGCAGATGGTAGATGGTCACCTATTGTGGGTTATGGTGATATCAAGATTTCTCAGTCTATGACTATTCCTAATGTGTTATATGCTCCTAAGTTCCCAACAAATTTGTTATCAGTTGGCAATTGATTAATGACTTACACTGTCGTGTTACATTTGACTATGGTTTATGTTCATTTCAGGACTTGCAAACTGGAAAGACGATTGGTGGAGGCTATGAGAAAGGGGGCATCTACTTCCTGTCAGATCCAGTGGGTATTGCAGCATCATCGATCACCTCACCGTCCTCCTCTTTCCAGTGGCATCTCAGACTTGGTCATCCATCTGTCTCCACACTCTGTCACCTTCTTCCTCAGCTTTCAATACCAGAGTCGTTCCAGTGTGAAGCCTGTCAACTTGGCAAACACACCCGTAGCCATTATTCATCGAGTCTTTGTCCGTCCAGTTGTGGACTATTTGATCTTCTTCATGTTGATGAGTGGGGTCCTAGCAGAGTTGCTAGTAGGTCAAGATTTCGGTATTTTCTTGTCATTGTTGATGATTATTCTCGAGTCACTTGGGTCTTCCTTTTGAAGGAAAGGTCTGAAGTAGTATGTATTCTCAAAAATCTTATTATTGAAATAAAGACCCAGTTTGGTATTCTTGTTAAAAACATTCGCACCGATAACGCCCTTGAGTTCAAAGCCTCAACCTTAATGAAGTTCTACTCCGATAATGGCATTTCTCCTCAGTTTACTTGTCCCCATACCTCCCAACAAAATGGAGTAGTTTAACGTAAACATCGCCAACTCCTAAATGTGGCTCGTTCCCTAATGCTTCATACCAAGTTACCTGCATCTTTTTGGGGAGATGCCATCCTCACGGCCTGTTATTTAACCAACCGTTTACCCTCATCCTCCATTGACAACAAGGTTCCCATTAAACTTGTGCATCCACAATGACCTTTATTTTCAGTGGCTCCCAAAGTATTTGGTTGTACATGCTTCGTTCATATACTTGGACCCACAGTGATAAATTGGGAGCCCAAGCCATTAAGTGTATCTTTATAGCCTACTCCAGAAACCATAAGGGCTACAAATGCTTTGATCCCTTAACTCAAAAGGAGTATATCAGTGCGGATGTCACATTCTTTGAGTCTCAGCCTTATTATAGCTCCTCTTCCATCCTTCCTGAGATGCCACCATCACCAGACCCACTACCTATTCCTCCTATTCCTTTGGAGTCGTTTCCTTCTGAATCTCCTTCTACTGTAATGTCCAAATTTCGTGATCCTCCGCTGGTCTACACACGTCGACAGGACCCTTCTCATAATCCTTCGCCAGCGGTTTCTCAGGAGGTAAGTACATCTGAAGTGCATAGCCCTAGTCATTCTGATCCCTGTCAAGACTTATCTATTGCTCTTCGCAAAGGCAGACGACAATGTAAATTACATCCTATATCTCATTTTGTGTCTATTGATGGTGTTGGTAAAAATATGCAACAGTTCATTCAAGCTCTGGCTGCTCATACAGTTCCTACGTGTCACCAGCAGGCTTTATTAGACACCCAATAGAGATGGGCTATGCAAGATGAGATGGATGCCTTAGTGTAGAGAGGCACTTGGGAACTTGTTGATCCTCCTCCTCGTTGTGATATTGTTGGCTCAAAGTGGGTATTCACAGTGAAATATAATTCTGATGGTTCTATGGAACGATACAAAGCTCGATTGGTTGCTAAGGGCTACACGCAGACCTATGGTGTGGATTTCTTTGAGACCTTCTCTCCAGTTGCTCGGTTGGGAACCATTCGTCTTATCATTTCTGTGGCTGTCCACCATGACTGGCACATGTATCAACTGGATGTCAAAAATACCTTTTTGTACGGTGATCTTGATGAGACTGTCTATATGCAACAACCACCAGGATTTGAACGACAGGGGGAGTGTGGTAAAGTGTGCAAGCTGAAGAAATCTATTTATGGACTCAAGCAGAGTCCTTGTGCATGGTTTCACAAGTTTTCTAAGGTAGTCTCAGAGTGTGGCTTTGTGAGATCTCCTCTTGATCATTCTCTGTTTATCAAGAAGACTTCCAGAGGTATAACCGTTCTCGTGGTTTATGTTGATGATATTATCCTAACAGGTGACTCTGATCAAGAAATTTCTGATGCAAAACTGTTTCTTCAAAAACACTTTGTGACGAAAGATCTTGGTCCACTTCGATACATCTTGGGAATAGAAGTTACTCGCAATAGGGAGGGTGTTGTTCTCTCTCAACGGAAGTATGTTCTTGATTTATTTCAGGACACAGGGATGCTAGGAGGTAAACCGGCTAATTTGCCTATGAATCCACGTATACACCTTCATGATGACCAAACAGAATTAGTGGATTCCAGATCTTATAGATCCTTTATTGGAAAACTACTCTATGTTACTGTGACAAAACTAGACATTAGTTTTGCAGTGGGGAAGCTAAGTCAATTTATGGAAAAACCAAGGAAAGTTCATTGGGATGCTGCTTTGATGGTAGTTAAATATCTGAAATCGTGTCCTGGCAAAGGCCTTTTGTTCACAAAAGGCAAGACTCTGGAAGTGGAAGCCTATAGTGATGCTGACTATGTTGGCTCAGTTGAGGACAGAAAATCTACCACAGGATTTTGTGTATTTGTGGGAGGTAACCTCATATCATGGAGAAGTAAAAAACAAGGTGTGGTGTCAAGATCTAGTGCAGAATCTGAATATAGAGCTATGGCTAAAACTGCAACAGAAATGACTTGCTTTAGATCTATGCTATCTAGCCTAAGTGTGTCGATTCCACTTCCCATGAAGATGTATTGTGACAATCGTGCAGCCACATACATTGCTAATAATCCAGTTTTCCATGAGAGAACTAAACATATTGAGGTTGACTGTCATTACATTCGGGATCTCGTTCAAGGAGGAACCATTGCCACTATTCATGTCCCTTCAGAAGACCAAGCTGCAGATGTCTTCACCAAAGCTCTCCCTATTGGTGATTTCTCTAAATGTTGTGACAAGCTGAGCATGTTTAATATGTATGCTCCAGCTTGAGGGGGAGTGTTGAAATAAGAATGTTTATGTTTCTAGGTGGTTCTTTGTAATATTAAAGAGTTATAAGTTCTCTTTAATATTTTCTTTATTTTAGATTGATGTAATCTGTAAATCTTCTTTCTACCCTAATCTCTTTATAATAGAGATTAGGGTTAGTGAATTGAACAAGTTCTTTTCTTCTCAACTCTCACGTCTTCAGCCCTCTCTCTCTCTCTCTCCATGTTTCAAGACTGCAATAGATACCAATGGTGGTTTTCAACGGTGGAACATTGTTTGTGATCGGCTCTGAGTCTGCACAACAAGTTCACTAGCGGCATCTCCAGTGTGAAGAGGCACCAACTGTGATAGCTAAGGAAGGGAGGAAGAAGCAGAAGAGAATCAACGTTAGGCTAGTTTCACAGGTTTGCTTCTGGGAGGCGCCGCCAGCTAGGGTAATCTCACGATTAACCCTAAGTTTCAGATTAGCTATGCTTTTATAGACTGCCTCTCAAGGTTTCCTGATGTCCAGTGATGATTACAGATAAAGAGATTTGTGGAAAGATAAATGGTAACAAATAAACTTTGATTTTGTTTAATGAAAATCTTTTATTTGGAAATCAGTATTCTAATTTAATCTCGTAACTGCAAGTGGGCCCTCTTGCAATTACGAGATAGATAGGGCTCAGGGCCACTATCCAACAGTAATGATGCAAGTGTAGAAAAATATCTCAAAAGAGATGGAATGCAACTTGGCTGAGGAAGAAATGTGATGTCGGGTACCATTTATGGAGGACATTGGAAAAAATAGGTTGAAATTGACTATTACCTGGATCAAATCCAAGCTATACTCATTAGGTCACAAGTAATTGAGTACCAAAAATATGATACTTGCAAGGTACATGATTTAGAGTCACATACCCATCTGATTTGTTTCTTATTCTTCACTTTAGACATGCTACTGTGTTCATAGCCTAGTTGAAAACCTTTATTTTCTTTTGAGTTGGGTGACCTATTGGCTCAACCATACTGAAAAGGTATAGGTGTTCTTTTGAGTTTTGACTACTAAATATATTTGTTGATCTGTCTAACTCGTTCTGCACGTAGCCTCTGATCTTAATGGTGGAGCATGTTCTATTGGTTCTATTGTATTGCACAAGTTATCTCTATTCATTAGTTTATTATCATATCCCCTCTCATCTAGATCATGGGAATGGCGATGTTACTAACAATCTTTCTTATGGTAAATTGTTTAATTCTATAGTGGAAAGTATACTGGACCCTTTTCCTGCCCAACCTACCTCCATTGTTAATTAACCACTTCTTCCCAAAGAAGGAAAATTTAGTGAAGATCATGATAGTGGGGATGTAATAATAATCTTTCAGACGGTAAGGTGTTTAATTATGCACTGGAAACCATATTGGACTCATTTCCTACTCAACCTTCCTCCATGTCCATTATCCACTTTTTTTACATAAACAAAAGTTTTAGGGTAACGTTTAATAGTTTGATGACAAACTTAATTAGTAGTTTTTTTTGCACCAATGGTGGCTCTCATAGCTAGAACACTTCTTAATAATACTTCCTACGGTACTTTTTATAGGCAAGAGTCATGGTGGGGGTTCCCAGTAGTAGGATTAAGCTGGATCATGGTCCTAGAATCAATACAGTAATTCTTTGAACCGGTGTTCAACATCTTGCTGAAGTGTCTTCCTATTTTATATTATTAATTTCACCCATAACAGCAAGGTGAGATTTTATCCCCATATTTCAGCTTTTATTCTAATTTTCAGTAGGGTTATTAGTTCTTAAAACATTTGTTCTACCTTCTTATATATTTTAGGTGTTCGTATACTTCTTTTCTTTCCCTCTAAATGTATCAAGATGCTTTCCATATGTTCATTGTAACTGAATGCAATTTCACAACATCAGTATAAGTCAGGCATATACATATGAATTATATGAAATATGGTGATTGTTTTGGCATAATAATTGTCAGTTGCTCAGGTTAATATTTTGTTTTTATCTTATGGATCTATTATTGTTGCACTTCCTTTCTCTCTATCTCTATCTTACCAATTACCTAGTGTTGTGTAAATATTGTACTTCTTATTGAAAGATTCTAACTTTTTCTCTTGCACATCGAAAAGTTACTTTGATGAACCTTCTCTGATTTCTTCTTGATTATCTTCATAGTTTGGCATGTCCTGCAACTAAAAATTTGTGAGGATGGAAAAGAACTAATGTAATCTTTGTTTTGAAGAGAAATGAAAATGGGCTTTCATCATGGTGAAGCATTTGCTTTGATATGTTTGATGTCCATATCTACATCACATTCAAGCAAAAAAAAAAACAAACCACAACAGTAAAATAAAAAAGCCAGTTACCACTTCCAAAGCATTGTAAGAGAAAATTTATTTCAATGGTTTTTACTTGTAAAGGCATTGAAAGAATCTCGAGTGTAAGAAAGACAAAGAGATGCAATAAATTTTTTGAATAGAAAAAGAATAACCAAACTGTCCTATCAAGCTTCTTCTTAACACTGAACTAAATCGAAAACAATGAAAAGTTTGCCCAAAACAATTTAAGGGGAAGGAAAAGGAAAATAGAACACTACTGGCCACACTCTGCTCAAATGTCGGCAGTCTCTACTGATTTCAACATCCTCTAAGTCCTAATAAACCAATTCTCACTAAAAGAAACACACATCATACGCTAAACATATAAGACAAATATTCAGTTAGCCATATAAGTGAATCACAGCTTTTTCTTTTTTAAAAGGAAAAAAAAACATGACAAAGGCAAAAGAGATACTAAGATCATGGAGAGAAAATAAAACCATACCTCCTAGAGTGCCCCCAGGGTTGATGATCAGAAGCAGCATAGTTGATGGAAAGGAAGCAGACGAGATAATAGAGAAGTAGAGAGATACAGGGTCAAAGAACGGTCTCCATAGAAAACCTCCAAATTGATGATTACAAAAGGGGTTCCAATGAAAACCCTAGAGGTCGTTTGATTACAAAACAAATAGAGATATAGGGAGGAAGTGCGAGAGACAATGGAAGAAAGAGAGGGAGATGAGAATAGGATATCACCTGGAAAGAGCTCTTTATAGCGACGATGGAGATAAATGGAGCTACTTGCAAAAACATGGATGGTCGCAAGACTAATAGATGGAACGGAGGAAGACAGTGAGCAACAAAGAGAGCAGGGGAGAAGGGCGTAAGGAGTAGTGGGAGAGATAGAGGGAGCAAGAGAAAAGGGGAAGAGATGGAGGAGAAGGAAAAATGGAGAAGAGGACTTGAGGGTGGTTCGAGTAGGGAACACAAGAAGCTCATGAGCATTTTGTTCCGAAGGTTACCTTGGAACAAAGGGGAATAGTGGGTAATTTATACCCTATGTGCAACACTATATGATATTGACTTTT
Source organism: Nymphaea colorata (assembly GCF_008831285.2). NCBI lineage: Eukaryota > Viridiplantae > Streptophyta > Magnoliopsida > Nymphaeales > Nymphaeaceae > Nymphaea > Nymphaea colorata. The sequence continues at coordinate 8,739,617 of NC_045147.1, read as the reverse complement.
GAAAGTTGATTTAATTGGAGCTAGAGTCAAATTGTACATGTTTGGATTTGAATTTGGAAACAATATTTGGTTTTAAAATGGAGTTTAGGAGATTGGATTTGGTTTAAAAGATCTAGATATTAGACTTGAAGGTGGACTAGATATTAGATTTGAAGAATGGTTGGGTTGGATGATGAAACTCGATAAAATGCTAAATTTGGATCTTCAAAATGGATAGATCTGGACAAGAGAGTTGAAATTGGATTAATTACTTAAGTTTGGATGTGGGTAATAAATTTAGTTGCATTAAAGAAATTTGAAGGGGTTAAAAAGGTTTTTATCCATGTGATTTGCCAGATTTGGATTTTGAAAATTGGACGTGATTGGATTGGGATATGGATTTGAATTTGGTTAACTTTTTATCAGAAATGGGTTTAATTGGATTTGAAACTAAAATTCACCTTGATTGGATCCAAATAAAGTTAACTTGGTTGTAGATTTGAAGGTTTGACATAAAAAAATGTGTTAGGTTGGATATATCTACATTTGTATTTTTGAAGATTGGTTTTGATGATATTTCATGCATAAATTTAGAATTTTATTTTTTTGGCTTCAATGATGGACTTGGTTAAGATTGGATTTGATGGAATAAAACTGGGTTGGATGTACCAAGGTTAGGGTTCGGAAAATAAGTTTCGATAGGACTTGGGTATAGATTTGGAAACCGACTTATTTAGAACCATAGAATAACTTCATTAACTTTGGGCTCAAATTCAAAAACTCATTTTATTGAATTTGAAAGCAGCTTTATTTGAATGTGTTTACGAAAGCTTTGATTGGATAGGGTCTAGATATGAAAATGCGCTTCTTTGAATATGTGAAGCCTGTCATTTTTAATTATATGCAATTGAATGTGTTTGTAGGGATGCATATATTTATATATGGAAACAGACATATTAAATATAATATTGGGCCTAGTTAAACCTATCATTAAAGCATAATTTGACATTTATTAAAGAAGTAAATCATCTATATTAAATAGGGGGTTACTACTTGTTCATGAAAAATGGAGTTGACAAAATACATTAATGGGGGGATTAAATAGAGGATTAAGGGAAAACTATAGGGTCATTTTCTTGTGGGAGGCTGCAAATTCAGATGGCAATTTTGGGGGTCTTGAATAAGGTCAATTTAATCTTGTTTTGCATCAAATTAACCTTCCATTTGCTGTAGTCATAGCGAGGAATGTCAAGCAATAGAAAATTTGAGAAGACCGAGAGATACATCCTCATTTCTGCTCTTTTTCCAGTTGAAATCAAGGCTAGTGGCTGCTTGAGGGAAACAAGAAGCATAAAGGGTTGCTGATGGGAACTCAAGACTGCTTCTTATTACACTTCATGGGATATATATATATATATATATATAGTGTGTGTGTGTGTGAGAGAGAGAGAGAGAGAGAGAAACAAGAAGCATAAAGGTTGCTGATGGGAACTCAAGGCTGCTTCTAATCAGAGATAATGTTGGTAAGTGTTACACTCCATGGGATATATACATATATATATATATATATATATATATATATATATATATATGTATATATATATTAGGTGTATAAATAAGTCTACAAGATTGGGTAGATTGTAATTTGGACTTGTGTATGTACTGCAAAGGAAGAAAGCAAACACAAATCAGTCCTAGAGAACCAAGGGTCTCTTAGCATCGATAGTACAACAAGCCATTAGAGTTAAACTCATTTTGACCTAATAGGGATGGGATATCCACCGATGAGTGAAACATGTAGTTCATGTACTTTAGTCTTTATGTTGTGTGTATATATATATATGGAACTATGCAAATGAATCTATGTGATGATATATGTGTAGAGATAGGAGTACTTGCATGCTAGAATATGTTATTATAAGATTATCTTGGCAATGAGCATGCAATAAGGCTGGATGGCCGTAAGAGACTAGATGTATGTGAAAACTATATGGGAAATATGTCAGATTATAAGACTTTTTTCTAAAATTTCAGAAACTGATTGGGCACTGAATGGAAATGATTCAAAAGAATGCATGTGATGTGATGACAATATATGTGAATTTTAGATGTCTTAAACTGAGTAATGACTGTTTTAGACATGACTTCATGTTATGATATGGCTATAGGTTAGAAATCATGAATTTCTATAGATTTTATACAGAATTTCCTGTGACCAACTCTGCTGAGCAAAGATTCATCACATAACTTCTTATATTCCATGATGGTACATGTGCACACTTTTTGGGAGGTCTTCTTAACAGGTTATGCATATGACATAAGGAATGAGCTAGTTATCACTATAGATGTGCTGCTTGCATAGAACTGAATTGGAATTGGTTAAATCTAAGCAATCGGATTTCATAAGGTTTCTTGTTTGTTACATGGATTGAATGAAGGGGTTTTCTCATATGAATAAAATACTGAAAATATGTACAACAACCATCGGATTAGAGGCAAGAATTGTTTCTTTCCCATTGTGTCGTTCAAACAGTAAAAAGGAAGCAAAATGCCAAATTAAAGAACCCAAAAGAATTTTGGTGAAGCACAGATTGCTATTCTAGCCAATGAACCAAAGGACAGACTCAATCATAGACATGCACAAGGAAGAAATAAAGCTGATCAAAAGGAAAAGACAGAGAACTCAAGGTAAACAAGAAATATGGTTTGGTTATAATCCAATTTGGTTGAATAGTTTACCTTGTAGTTTAGTTTTCCCATGAGACTTGTGTCCTTTGGAAACTATGTTATTCAACTGTTTGCAAAATTTCTGCTCATCCTTTGGTTATACCCATTTGTAGTCTTTGTGTACTTTTCCCCAAATCCTAACTTTATATGTTGTTTGCTTCATGAACTCTGAAAGACAATAGGTAAGTTCAGAGTTTAGACTGCATGACTCATACCCTAGTTTAAGAATGAATAAAGCCCAAAAATAGATGCTTGAAGTATTGTCTAGGATCACAAAAAGGTGTGAGCCTGCACTAGAATTTCTGAGTGTAATTTTTAAGAAAATGTGTAGATCAGAAATTCTCAGTGGGTGTGATGGCTTCTAGCTGATTTAGGTAGATTGGAACTACTAGTGAAGGAATCATACATTTCAGTAGTGTACACATACTTGTTGTGAATACAATAGTATCTATCAAACATCCCAACAATTTGGTTGTTCATTATGAAAAGGTTATCTAGAGGACAATATAATAAGCTAAGAATGGAAGAACACAAGGTGAGGTTCTAAATACAAATGAATGTGCATATATATATAATATAGATAATGTAACGCTCGGCTTTTGCAGGACGGATCGGGTTAGGGTCCAGACCTGGACCCGAACTCCTCGTGCGATAGGAGCCCGACACTGCCCTCCTCCCTCGTCTTTCCTTCTCCCTTGCCTTTCCCTCGTCTATCTCCTGGAGGTCTCCCGTGCCAGCGCAGAGAAGAAGAAGAAGACGGAGGTGGTGCAGCGGCGACGAGGACGGCAGCGGCGGTGTTTCGGTAATCCCCAACCTCTTTCTTCTTCTTCCCTCTTCATTCTTCTCCTCCTCCCTCCTGCGCAGCCCCTTGTCCCCCCCTGCTTGATTTTCCCCTCTCCATCAACACCCTATGCCCTCACGATTTCTCTTCCTCCTTCTCACGCCTCCTTCTCCCTTCTCACGCGCTCACCCTAACTGCCTATTTTTTTCCCCTTGACTGCTCCCTCTCCCTCACCGTGTGAGCCTCCCTCAACCGAACCGCTCCTTTTTGCCTTGCCAGCTGCCTTTTTCTCACGGCAGACCCTTGTTTTCTTTTCCTTGTCGCAGATTCTCATCGTATATTGTCGTTTGAATGGAATGCAGCTAGGGGAGTCTATCCTCCCCCTCTTACCAGCAAATAGGGCATGTGATTAGTGACGACAACAAGCAATCTTGGGCATTGGCACTTGATCGAACCCTTGAGGTGGCTGCCTAGATCATCGCAGCAGTCTAGACTTTTGATTTGGGGTGAGCATGGCATAATTGAGCCTATTTTCTTGTATATTTTTCCTTGGAACACGTATAATTATTGTTAAAGCATGCTAGAAGGTAGAATTGATGATTTGGAATGCATGTTAGTGACTTTGCTTTTTGGGAAAAGTGTAGGATTATGTTGGAGAACCGTTGATTCATGTATATATTGCTCTTTTAAGCATGATGAGTTGATTTTTGAAGCAATAGGGAAGCATGGTAGAGATTGTGATGTTGTGGAGTAGTATAGGACCGTCTTTGTGAACACTTGGGAGCGCCTTTGTCGACGTGGGTGTATGTGTGGGAAGAAAGAGGGTGTTGGGAAGACACCTTCACTAAGGAAGCAAGAGAGAAATGGATTAGGGATTGATTCAAATCGATAGTGCGAAGCTTAAGACTTTGGTGGTAACTTCTAGGGCTGCGGAGAGACCCTTTTGAGGGCTTTGTGGGTCGACACTACCCATCGATACCCTCTTGAGGCAATGGCATGCCTCAATGATTTTGTTCTATAATCGTTTTGATTGTGAATCTAAGCTAGTGTAGATTTTAGTCATTTACCACTTGTGTATGTTTGCAGGTACACCGGGCACGTCCCGTCGACCTTGAGCGACTAGTTTCGAAGCTCGAGGCATTTTGAAGATTTTTGTGGGCGCGCGACAGGTATGGAAGCATTCCAAGCAAATCCTTGCCTAGGGCACTGTGTGAATGTGTGTTCCTAGGATCGTGGGATCCTAGGATTGTGATGTAATTGATTGTTTGGTGAATGAATGTGTGTATGCATGCAAATGGTTTGATATCTGATATGATGTGTTTTGAAAAGCTATTAGAAGTCTGATTTGAAATATCACGCATTTGCATGTGCATGCTAGAATTGATAACTATTTAGGACAGATGAGGTGGGGTATCGAGTCGAGTGTCTCCTCGACCCCAATTGTGCATTAGAAAGCATCCTAGAATGATAACTGCATAGGACAGCTACGAGCCCATCACAGATCGAGACTACTCTCTGTGCTTTGGCTAAGTTTTTCAAAGATGAGATTATTGTGATAATGAATGTGAATGTTGTGTTTGTTGCATACACATTGCCACAGGCAATGATACAAATGATTGAACAGAGGGTAGTTGTACCCATAATGTTGAGGCAGCTAGCCAAAACTGTTGTTGTTATGTATAGCCATCGTGTGGAGGCAATTGGAGGTGTGAGTTCACTCGTGAAGTGAACCAACCTCATGAGCTAGCCAGTTAATTGTGTTTGTGCAAGGATAATTGTAAGAATGAAAGATTAAGAGATGAGAGGCCAATGAGATGTGGCTATGTGTTTGGGAGTTGTCCCGCCTTCGCCATTGGTCTCGCCTGTTTGGAGCGCTGGCGGTGCAAGTCCCCAGGATACTGTTGTGTGACGTGCTTGGAGCGTGGGCTCCTGCCTTCCCAACCTGGGTGTCCTAGGGAGGGCTGAGTATCTCTCCATGGAATTCACACATCCATGGATGAGTGCTCTACCGTTGCAGCGGATGGATGGATCCATGCTATTCTGGGCCACCACGGGGGTTGTCTCTCAGCTGTAGGCCGCCCGCGGTGTGCACGTGCCTGTGTTTGCACCCACAGGAACTGTCAATTCATTGATATTGATGAAAATGAAATGTATGTGAATGATGTGAGTATGAATGAAGTGTGAATGAGAACGATGCGTTATTTCTGAATTGCATGTGGTTATTGACTGTGGTATTGCGGCCTTTGTGTGTGGCCTTTGCATGTTGAGGTATAGGTGAGGGCTCCTTGATAAGTTATGTGAATATGTACCCTACGACAACATGATAGTAAATTGTTTCATAGTTAAAGTAAATGAGAAGAATGCGATTGTGAATGAAATGACATGTTTAAGCATGCCTTGCATGTGATATGAAATTGTGTGACTATGGCCATTGAGTGGCCTTTGCATGTCGTGCCCTGACACGACATGATGATAGACTGTTCTGATGTTTGTTCGTGTAATTGAGCCCTACCTAAGAGGGTTTGGACTTTTCCTAGCTTGTTGCCATACTGTGAAGGCTAAGCCTTTAGTTGTTTCCTTTTTCAGGTTTTGGCCGACCCGGGGCAGCAGGTTGAGCAGATGGCTTCACTGACGTCCTACTAGGGAGGTTTTGGGTCAATTATAGCGCCGGTGCGTCTTGTTTTGGTTTTATTGATGCCTTATTTTTGTTAGGCATCAATGTTGTGAGTTTGGGCATTTTTGTCATATGTACAGATGAACTGAAATTCTTATTTAATGAAAAGCTTGCCCATTGTCATGCATTGCTTTGCTCATCTCTTTTGAAATTGTTGTGTAGTCGCACCTCGATGCTTGATGTAAAAAAAAATGTTTGAGTGTCAAAAGGTCGGGGTGTGACAGATAATGGAGATTATGAATATATATATATATATACACAAGGGAGTTGTATTCAACACCAGTGGATGCACATATTCAAGAATTGATAAAGGATCTTACATAAACAAAGGTTGATAGTTTATACCTCATAAGTATGTTATAGTGGTTATCCCTAGTTCTTGGGAATTGAAAGTGGCCAGAGTTGCTTTGTCTTGAGAATGGTGCTTAAGGTTGGCTTTCATGGGAGTAATGGTAAACTCCATATTTGAATGCATAGAAGAAAACAAACTATGTCTGATGCAATGGTACATGCGAGTACGTGGTTTTGTCAAGTGGTTGGTTCTGCACAGGAGATACTGGTGCGGCTTGAGCTTACTATGGTCGCACACTCTTCAGTCTGCACTAGACTACCCCCCAAGGTATTGGGTCGACACAATGGCTTAGGATTTTGTTATATTTTTTTTTTGGAGAGTGAGGTGTCTCCTAGCCCCTCAACCTGGTGCCTAGAGGGCGTCTACCACTTTGTAAAACCAGTGGTATGACCTTGCTGCCACAGTGACGATTTAGGATATCTTAAGAGGCTTAACAGCAGGTTACCATCAATTTGTGTTAGTTGCCTAGTGAAGATTTGTTTTTGTTTTGCCTGTGTTTTGTACCCATAGGATCTTCCATTGATTGCTCGTCACAATGATCATGTTCACTGTTATGGACCACCATTGAAATCTTGCAATACATGAAGGTCCGATGTAACTCACTTATGCTAATAAGTTCTACCACAAAAAGGCATTATGAATCCAATGGCTTATGGATGTAGGCCATAAGTCTTTGTATAGTTTTGTTTGACATAATTGTATATTTATTTTGTCTAACCATGTTCTACCTGTGGCTGGATGTTGCCACACTTAGAGAAATTTGACCCTTCTTTCAATCACTATAAGTAGTTGAGAGACTGTGGGCTACAGGATTGGCATCCTCAGTCTTTGTGGTGGTTTAAACATTAGCGATATAGACACTACATCGAGTTTGGGGTTTGTAGATATTGTCATTGGTTGAGTCAAAGTGTCTTTGTCCAAAGGATGTCACTTAACAGTGTTTTTATGTTTTATTAGTGTTTGATTCTATTCTCTTTTGGTCATCATTCAAGTTTGTTTAGCATGATAAGACTTAATGTTCACTTTTGTTATTAAAAAAAAATTGGTGACAAAAACTTGGGTCGTGACAACTTTGGTATCAGAGCATAGTGTCTACAGTTCATGTCTAATGATAGTGCCGATCACAAGCAGAGGAAAGGTCATCGAAACCTGTTATCGAAGGATGCTTATAATTAATTATGAATGCTGAGTTTCAAAGTTTTACAGTAGCCCCAAATGTATGCTTTAGTTACAAAAATATTAGTTATGTTTATGTTCCCTCCTTATGGTGTAGTTCAGATGGCGCGCACTAGAGGAGAAAACGGTAGAGGAAGAGGCAGAGGCAGAGGCAGAGGCACATGCATTACCAAGGGTCAAAATGTTGGAATTCATCCTTATAGATCTGAAACACTAGTAGGAAGTATTCAACAACAACAGTTCATTATGAACACTTTGCATATGATTATTGGCCTAATGCATGACCTGGTGTAGACTGTTCCTTCAAGTGAGAACAATATATATATGGACAAGACAAAGAACCATGATGCAAGAGGCATAACTCATAAACAGTTTATGAATTTGCATCCACCAATGTTCCATGAGAAAGACACAAGATGATGTAGAAGAATGGATAAAAGAAACTGAAAAAATTTGTACTACTTTAGATGTACCAGACAACAAAAAAGTTTAATTTGGAACCTTTATGCTGAAAGAAGATACGAAAGAATGGTGGCAGACATAGTGTGAGGTGAAGTTTGCTAATTACGAAGCAACTTAGAAGGAATTCAAAAAGGTGTTCACACATGCTTTCATATTAGCATTCATATGTGAAAAGCATATGCAAAAATTTTTGAATCTTCAAGAAAAGAAATATGAGCCTACACAAGTACACAATCCAATACAAGCATTTAGAGAAGCATTGCCTATATTTACCCACATGTATATACTTTGGATGTTGATAGAGCAATAAATTTATTAGAGGATTCAAAGACGAGTTGAGGAGCAAGGTAATGGGTAGTCACTCAAGAGATCTGGACAATGCAATTGACATAGTTATACGCTTTGAAGAAGACTGTAATAGGACTCATGGGACAAGCAAGAGGAATGAATTTTTCAAGCCTAAGTTAAAGCTGAATTTTTGCAAGAGGAAGCATGATGACAAGATGAAGAACAGGGACAGGTTCAAGAAACCAAGACCATCATCTTCCAAGAAGGACGAGGAATGCCCTAAGCGTCATCGTCAACATCCAGGCAAACCACGTTATAAGAGATACATGAGCATGTCTATACTGTGGGATGAAGAGGCATTTTATTTGAGAATGCCCGCAAAAGAAAGAGGTTGAACAAAAACATGGTGCGGTCAACCAGTTAGCAGAGATGCGACCATAGTAGAGGATCTGAAATCCACTAACCTGATTGAAAGTACACTCCTAGTACATTCTCATTGGGCATGTATTCTATTGATTTTGGCTTATCACATTCATTTATTTATAAGAGATTTGTTGAACTCTTAAAAAAAGAAGAAAAGAACATGTCGTATGAATTGTTAGTCACCACACCCATGGGAAGCAAAGATACATGCAAACATATTTGGAAGATGTCAAAATAAAAATATAGGGATATTTATTACCAACACAACTCGTGGAAATAAACTTGATGGTGCATGATGTAATCTTAGGAATAGGTTGGTTATACCGTTAATATGTTACTATAGATTGTAGAAAAAAAAAACTAAAGATTCATATGGAGAATGCTCAAAAGGTAGAATTTGGAATAAAAAGGTCTCAAGACCAAACAATGTTAATTGTCTCAGCAATTAAGGCGAGAAAATATATGGTAAATGGGTGCACTTCTTACTTAGTTAGTATGGATGCAATTGATCTATAATTAACACCCATCAATGATGTGCCTATGGTGAAGAACTTTATAAATGTATTACTTGAAGATTTACTTGGCTTGCCTCTTGTACGAGAGGTAGGGTTTGGTATTGAGTCGATACCTATAATTGCACCTATTTCTAAGACCCCATATAGAATGGCACCAGCAGAACTGAAAAAATTAAAGAAACAGATTCAAGACTTAGCTAGTAAGAGATTCATCCATCCAAGTGTAACATTGTGGGGAGCACCGGTCCTTTGTATGAAGAAGAAAAATGGGTCAACGCAGTTATGTATTGATTACTGAATTTTGAATTAGGTTATAATAGATAACAAATATTTGTTACCTAGAATTGAAGATCTATTCGATCAATTAAAGGACGTAAAAGTGTTTTTGAAGATAAACTTGAGATCGAGATATCAACAATTATGGATTAAGAAAGAAGATATTCCCAAGACAACATTCTACATAAACTATGGACATTATGAGTTTTGAGTGATGCATTTCGACTCACAAATGCACTAGTAGCTTTTATGAATCTCATGATTTGGATATTCCATGATTACTTAAACCAGTTTAGCATAGTGTTCCTTGACAATGTGCCAGTGTACTCAGAGTGTGAAGCATCACATGTAGTAGATGTCGAGCTAGTATTAAAAAAATTGAGACAAAAACAACTCTATGCCAAGTACTCCAAGTACGAGTTTTGGCTAGATAAAGTAAATTTTTTGATGCATATAATCTCTAAAGAGGGTGTGTCAGTTGATTTGACCAAAATGGAAGCTATACAACAGTGGAATGCACAGACCAATGTAACTAAAATCAGAAGTTTTCTTGGTTTGGCAAGTTATTACAAGAAGTTCAATAAGAATTTCTCAAAAATTGCAACCCCAATGACTAAGCTACTATAAAAGGAAGTCAAATTTGTGTGGACAGAAGCTTGTGAAGAGATTTTCAAAACATTGAAGGATAAATTAACCACTGCCCCAATTCTAACGTTATCAAAAGGGTGAAAGGAGTTTGTTGTGTACATGAATGTGTTAGGAACAAGTTATGGACGCTTGCTCATCCAAGAAGACAAGGTTATAGCCTATGCTTCTAGACAATTAAAACCACATGAGAAATACTATCCCACTCATGATCTGGAGGTGGGAGTTGTGGTATTTGCACTAAAAAGATATAGATGCATTACCCCTATGGTGTGGAATTTGAAGTGTTTTTCAAGCACAAAGCTCTCAAATATCTGTTCTTGCAAAAGGAATTGACCTAAGGCAGAGGATGACTCAAATATCTTAAAGATTATGACTTTAAGATAAAGTATCATCTTGGAAAATCCAATGTAGTGGTAGATGCACTCAATAGAAAGGCCCTGCTAAATCTTGTGGACTGTTAATGCAGACATGAAAATTGGTGGAAGACCTTGCATAATGACATCTACTGCAAGACAATAATGAAAAGGTGAAGTGTGCTGTGTTGATTAGATTTAAGTTCCTTGAATAAATTATTAAGAAGCAAAAACAAAGCCCTGAATATGCGAAGTTGGTGCTTAAGTGTCAAAAAGTGGAAACTTATTATTATAAAAATCATGATGGAATGATATGTTTCAACAATAGATTATGGATTCCAAGTGATCCAGAAGTGGATAGTAAGCTACTAGAGGAAGCACACAAAAACCAGGTATATCATACATAAGCAGCAAAATGTATCAAAACCTAAAAAGAAATTTTTGGTGGCTAGGGATGAAAGAGATTGCTAAATTTGTTTCATAATGTTCTATGTGCCAACAAGTTAATGTAGAACACCAAAAGTCCAGTGGTTTGATGTAGCAAATCAAGATTCCTATGTGGAAGTGGGAAGATGTCACTATGAATTCTATATTGGGGTTACCACGAACGCGAAGACAACATGATTCTATTTGAGTAGTGGTGGACCGGTTGACTAAGTATGCACACTTTTTATCAATCATAATTTCACAAACCCTAGAGAGTTTGGCAGATTTATATGTTGAAGAGATTGTGAGACTTCATGGAATCCCTAAATCAATCATCTGAGACCGAGATCCGACACTCACATCCAAGTTTTGGGGAAGGTTGCAGGAAGCCTTACGAACAAAATTAGAACTAAGTACATTTCATCTGTAGACTGATGGGCAGTTTGAGCGAACCATCTAGACTCTTGAAGATATGTTGAGAGCTTGTGTGTTAGAATGGAAGGGTGAATTGGACAAACATCTAAAATTAACATAATTTGCTTACAATAACAACTACCATTCAAGTGTTGGATTGGCTCCCTTTAAAGCTCTGTACAGGTGACCACGTAGATTACCAACTTATTGGACAAAAGTGGGAAATAACAAGATTGAAGATCTTTTAGTTATGCAACACTACATGGATCAGATTTTGATAAAAAAGAAGCTTTTAGATGCCCACACTTGTCAAAAAAGTTGTGTAGATGAACGACGAAGGGAGCTAGCATTTGATGTAGGAGACCATGTGTTTGTCAAAATTTCACCTACTAAGAGTATTTTCCGGTTTGGGAAGAAAGGAAAGTTGAGCTCATGATACATTGGACCCTTTAAAGTTTTGGACAGAATTGGAAGCATTGCCTATCAGATTGCACTACCTCCTCAATATAGCCATGTTCATCTAGTGTTTCACATGTCGATGTTAAGGAAGTATGTACTTGATCCCTCACACATGATAGTCTATGAAGAGGTAGATTTACAAGAACATATGGCAACAAAAAAAAGCCACTTCGAATCATTAACTGAAAGCAACGTGTTGTGAACAAAGACCATCCCATTAGTTAAAGTGGAATGACAACACCACGGAATCAAAGAATGTACGTGGGAGCTGGAAGAGAGCATGAGAAAGAATTACCCTTAGTTGTTTCAATAAGGTATGCTCAAATTTCAAGGGTGATTTTTTTAGGAGGGGAAAATGTAAAACTAGTCATTTTTAATTATATGCAATTGAATATTGTTTTACGGATGAATATATTTATATATTCAAATAGATATATCAAATATAATAGTGGGTCAAGTTAAACCTATCATTAAAGCATAATTATGCAGTTACAGAGAAGAAAACTATCTACATTAAATAGGGGTGACTACTTTTCCATGAAAATTGGAGTTGACAAAATACATTAATGGGTGCATTAAATAGAGGATTATAGAAAAACTACAGGGTCATTTTATTGTGAGAGGCCACAAATTTGGATGGCATTTTTTGGGGTCATGAAGAAGGTCTCTTTAATCTTGTTTTGCAGCAGATCAACCTTTCATTTGCTGCATTCATAGAGAGGAAGGTCAAGCAACAGAGAATTTGAGAAGAGAGAGAGCTACATTCTCATTTATGCTCTCTTTCTAGTTGAGATCAAGGTTAGTGGCTGGTTGACAAAAACAAGAAGCATAGAGGGTTGCTGATGGGAACTTAAGGCTGCTTCTAATCAGAGATAATGTTGGTAAGTGTTACACTCCACGGGATATGAAACTTATGTATGTATGTATGTACACACACACACACACACACAGATATATATATATATACATATATATATATATATATACATATATATATATATATATACATATATATATATATATATATACATATATATATATATATATATATATATATATATATATAAACAAGTGTACAAGCTTGGGTAGATTATGTTTTGGACTTGTGTATATACTACAAGGGAGAAAGCAAGCAGAAACTAGTTGTAGAGAACCAAGGATCTCCTAGCATCGACAGTGCAACGAGTCATCAGAGTTGAACTCATTTCTGACCTAATAGGTATGAGATATCCACCCATGAGTGAAACATGTAGTTCATGTACATTATGTTGTGTGTGTATGTATATAAATACATATAAATATATATGTGGAGCTATGCAAATGAATCTATGTAATGATGTATGTGTAGAGATAGGAGTAATTGCAAGCTAGAATATGCTTCTATATGATTATGTTGACAGTGATAGCATGCAATGAGACTGTATGGTTGTACGGGACTAGGTACAGAGGAAAACTGAATGGGAAAGTTGTATGTCAGATCATGAGACTTTTTCTGAAATTTCAGAAACTGATTGAGTGCTGAATAGCAATGATTTAAAAGAATGCATGTGATGTGATGGCAATATATGTGAATTTTTTTAGATGTCTTCAACTGAGTAATGACTGTTTTGGACAATACTTCATGTTATGATATAGCTATAGGTTAGAAATCTTTAATTTATGTAGATTTTATATAGAATTTTCTGTGACCAACTCCGTTGAACAAAGATTCATAACATAACTTCTTAGATTCTATGATAATACATGTGTAAGCTTTCTGAGAGGTCATGCATATGATATAAGACTGCCAGAATGTGCTAGTTATCACTATAGATGTGCTTCTTGCATAGAACTGAATTGGAATTGGTTAAATCTGAGCAATCAGATTTCATAAGGTTTCTTGTTCATTACTTGGATTGAATGAAGGGGTCTTCTCATACGAATAAAATACAGAAAATATGTACAACAACCAACAGATTAGAGGCAATAACTGATTCTTTCCCATTATGATATTCAAACAGTAAAAAGGGAAACAAAATACATAACTAGAGAACCAAAACAGAATTTTGGTTAAGCACATATTACTATTCTAGTGAATGAACCAAAGTACTGATTCAATCATAGATATGCACAAGGAACAAATAAAGCTGATCAAAAGGAAAGGACAAAGAACTAAAGGAAAATCAGAAATATGGTTTGGTTATAATCCCATTTAATTGAATAGCTTACCTTCTAGTTTAGATTTTTTGTTAGACTTGTGTTCTTTGGAAACTATATTATGTTGTTGATTATGAGTTATGGTTAAGATCAAGTCCTAACTTTGGTTATGTTTAGTTATACTATTTTGTAGTCTTTGCTTAGTTTTCCTCAAATCCTAACTTTGACTTTATGAACTCTGAAAGATAATAGGTAAGTTCAGAGTTTAGACTGCACGCATGCGTAGTTTAAGCAAGGTCTGGTTTATGTAATCAGAAATTCAAAGTCATGAATGATGAAAATGATAGGTATTGTGCTATAAGAATGAATAAAGACCAGGAATAGGTGCTTGTAGTGGTGTCTAAGATCACAAAAAGAAGTGAGCCTGCACTGCAATTTCTGAGTGTATTAGAATTTGTCAGTGGGTGTGATGGCTTTTGGCTGATTTAGGTAGATTGCTACTACTAGTAAAGGAATGATAAGTTTCAGCAGTGTACACAGTTGTTATGGATATAGTAGTATCTATCAAACTTCTAAACAATTTGATTGTTCATTATGAGATGGTTATCTAGAGGATAATATAATAAAATAAGAATGGAAGGACACAAGATGAGGGTTCTAAATACAAATGAATGTGCATATATATATATATATATATATATATATATATATATATATATATATATATATGAACTTATATACAGATATGCTTACATACAGAATCGAAAATTAAAGGAAATTGAGGGCTGACATGAATCATGGAGGTTTTATATATATATATGTTGACGGATCTTATGTTTTGGGTCTTGGTCTGACCCGATCCAGTATGTCCTTATTAGGGCATACTTATATCTTTGTGACCCTAATCTTAAGTGTGAATGAAAAATCTTAAGAAAGAGAGAGTTTGGTGGCTAGTGGGCGCCAGTTCCTCCTCATCCGTGGTTTTTTCCCTCTTGTTGGGGTTTTTTTTCCACGTTACATCATGTTCATCTTTTCTTGTCTCCCTCTATTTCGTGTTTCAACATGGTATTAGAGCCGTGAAGTTTCGGCATTACTGGTTGGTTATTTGTCTTTGTTCATGTTGGAGGAGGGATTGCCCGGCACTGTTCATAGCCCGACGGAGTCCTTCCCATGCCCGGCACTGTTCATCGCCCGACGCACAACCAGCACTGTTCATCGCCCGACGCACAACCGGCACTGTTCACTGTTCATCGCCCGACACACGTGCCCGCAGCCTCGCCCGTCGCCTGTGCCCGACGCACGCCTCCATCCAGAGCCGCCCGACGCCTGTGCCTCCGTCCGGCGACCCTCGTCGAGTTTCTTTCCTGTGCCAGACGGACGACGTCTGCCCCCTGCCTCCACCTAGCGCCGCCCGACGCATCTGCTTCTGCCTCATCCAGCGCCACCCGACGCGTCTGCCTCAGCCTTTGCCTCCGTCAGGCTCCGGCGATCCTCCGTCCTGTTCCGGCGACCTGGTTCCGGCCACCTGGTTCCATTGACTGCTCCCTGTCCGCTGTCACTGCTGGCTGCTCCTGTCCAACGACCTGTTTCCGCTGGCTGCTCCCTATCCGCTGCTTCCTATCGTTGGTGAGGCATAGGTCGCTGCACTTTGCCCGCTGACTGCCCAGGCTGCCTGACCCTGCCTGTTGTTCTGCTGCTGCGGTTCCCTGCTTTTTTTGCTCTCTTTGTCGCGCCGGTCGGTCATTATGGCAGCCTCTTCCTCGTCGACCATCAATCAAACTGAAATCGGGGTTGTTAGAACTGAGAATGTTCCCATGCAGGTTATTAATCTTCGCCTCACAAAGGAGAACTATTTCTCGTGGTCGCCTGCTATGACTATGGGGATTGCTGGCCGCGATCGAATGGCCTATATCGATGGGAGCAACCCTAAACCAGCAAAAACAAGTGGTGTGTGGCGCACTTGGTTCCTTGAGGATAATCAAGTAAAAACTTGGATTGTCAACTCCGTCTCCGCCGACATTCAGCCCCTTATCCTTCGGAAGAAGACTGCAAGAGACATGTGGGTGGTCCTAGAGCAAATGTAGGGCCAAAAGAAAACGGCAATTCATACTTACCAAATAACGAAGACTGTCTATGGTCTTCGACAAGGGAACTCTTCTGTTGTAGATTACTATGGGGCTCTGAAAGCCAAGTGGGAAGAGCTTGACTATCATTCTGATATTCCTTGGCATTGTCCCCAAGATCAGGCGCTTCATGTCGCCCAGGAATGGGAAAATAGGGTGTTTCTTTTTTGGCTGGTTTAAATGATGAGTTTGAAGGTGTTAGAAGCCAGATTCTGAATTCAGGAGAGGTGTCCAGTATTGAGGATGTGTACTCATGTATTGAAGCGGAAGAACAGAGAAGGCTGGTTACAAATGAAGGCAAGAGGGATCTTGTGCCCTATCATGAGAGATCCGCTCTTGTGAGTCGTGGTCCTGGAGGCCCGACTAGACCTCTTCGCAGATGCATCCACTGCAAGAAGATGGGTCACACCGTGGATTATTGTTGGGATCTTCACCCAGAGAAGAAAGGAAACAAAGCGAGGTCCTCTATTGGGAAGACGCCTGTGTCTAAGGTGTCCAAATCTAGTGGAGAAAAACTCTCTATTTCAGCTGATCAGCTTCGTGAACTAAGGGCCTACTTGGGCCGGCTCGATGTCAGCCAGGCCGAGACATCAAAGGAGACTAAGGCTAATCATGCTCTTGCAGTTGTTGGCGATAAAGGTAACTCTTCTGTGGGGGAATGGATTGTGGATAGTGGTGCTACTCACCACATGACAGGTAATCCAAAATTGTTTCATGAGTAGAAGTTATCTTCGGGTAGGGAACGTGTTTCTCTCGCAGATGGTTCCTCTACTAGTGTGGCAGGCGAAGGGACTTTGTCCCTGTTGGACAAATTTCATGTGCCCCAGTTTCCTTTAAATCTCTTGTCAGTCAGTAGTCTTACTAAAGAATTGAGTGGCTGAAAGGAAAAATCGTCAGCTTCTTAATGTCACCAGGGCTCTTCTGTTTCAGAGAAATCTTCCCAAACATTATTGGGGTGGTGCAATTCTTACTAGTGCATATCTCATCAACCGCATGCCTAGTCATGTTCTGAATGGTAGGACTCCCCACTCATTGCTGCCTGGCAGTCGTCCACCATTTCTTCTCCCTCCTCGTGTTTTTGGTTGTGTGTGCTTTATCCATAATCACAGTCCAAATGTAAAGAAACTTGATCCCAGCTCTATCAAAGGTGTGTTTGTTGGGTACTCTCCTACTCAGAAAGGGTACAGATGTATTGACCCCATCACTGGTCGAGTTTATGTTACGAGGGATGTTACCTTCTTGGAACATGCCTCTTACTTCAGTGAGAATTCTCTTCAGGGGGAGCAGTCTGCGGTTAGGGAAGAGTATTCTCAGAGACAAGAACTTCAATTTAGAGATTTTTTGGACTACAGGAAAGCAGAATCTCTCACTGTGGTTGATGTGCTTGAGAAGGAGGAAGGGTGTGACACTGGAATTGAGAAGGAAGGCCATCGGTTGTTTGGACAGGTCTACTCTAGACGAGGTACTCGGACAAAGGAGGTGACTTGTGATGCTAGATCTACTTTCAATCCCAATGCCACTCCTTCCCTGGATGAACCAAGTCCTACTGTGGAGACTCAAGATGAGGTTGAAAAGAAGAATGAAGACCTTCCCATTGCCTTGAGGAAGGGTGTCAGGTCATGTACTCAACACCCTATTGGTAATTTTGTGTCTTATTCCAGACTTGGCAAAGATTACAAGTGTTTTGTTTCTTCTCTTTCTTTGGCTGTGATCCCCAGGACTATTGCTGAAGCTCAAAGTGATTCCAAGTGGGCTGATGCAATGAAAGAAGAAATGGAAGCCTTGAGAAGAAATATGACATGGGAAGTGGTGAAGATTCCTGAGGCTGCTCACTTAGTTGGATCCAAATGGGTATATACCATCAAGTACAAACTAGATGGAAGTGTTGAAAGATATAAAGCTCGTCTTGTGGCCAAGGGGTTTAGCCAGAAATATGGAATTGATTACTTGGAGACTTTTGTTCCCGTTGCGAAAATGAAGACAGTTAGAGTTATTATATCCCTAGCTGTGATGAAGGAGTGAAAGATGTACCAATTAGATGTTAAGAATGACTTCCTCAATGGTGACCTTGAAGAAGAAGTTTATATGCGTATGCCTCCAGGATATGAAGAACCAGAGAAATGTTGCAAGCTAAAAAAGGCCTTATATGGCCTCAAGCAATCACCCAGAGCATGGTTCGAACGACTGTGACGAGTAATGCTACATCATGGGTACAAACAAGGAAACAGAGATCACACTCTGTTTGTGAAGAAAAAGGAGGGCAGGGTCACTCTCTTACTTGTTTATGTGGATGACATGATTGTCACAGGAAATGATGAGGAGGAGATCATCAAGCTAAAAGGGTTACTAGCTACAGAATTTGATCTCAAAGATCTTGGCAAGTTGAGGTATTTTCTTGGTATTGAAATTGCTAGGTCTAGTACTGGCCTTGTGCTAAACCAAAGGAAATACACGTTAGATATGCTGGAAGAGACTGGTAAATTGGGGTGTAGACCTGCTTCTACCCCATTTGACACTGGGCACAAGTTGAGTCTTAGAGATGGAAAGCTACTATGTGAAGAAGACAAGGGAAGATTTCAGCGTCTAGTTGGAAAGTTGATCTATCTTACCCTAACGAGACCAGATATTACTTTTGTGGTGAATGTATTGAGTCAATTCATGCATGCACCAACTGATGCACATCTGAAGGCTGTAGACAGAGTACTATGTTACTTGAAGAAAAATCCCGGTAAGGGACTCTTGTATGTAAAACAAGAGACTGTGGAGATCGAGGGTTATTCTGATGCAGACTGGGCAGGTTGTGGTGATATCAGACGGTCTACTACGGGGTACTGTGTTTACTTGAGAGGAAATCTTGTCGTATGGAGGAGCAAGTGACAGGATGTCTGTTGTAGATCTAGTACAGAGGCAGAATATAGGGCCGTTGCTATAGGAGTGTCAGAGTTACTTTGGTTAAAAATATTGCTGACTTTGGTATAGAAATTGAAGGACCTATGAAGATGTATTGTGACAACAAGTCTGCAATCAACTTAGCCAACAACCCTGTTCTACACGACAAAACAAAGCATGTTGAAATTGATCGTCACTTCATTCGTGAAAGGATTGATACAAAAGAGTTGATCTTACCTTACATGAAGTCTGAAGACCAAACAACTGATGTTCTGACGAAAGCTCTTCCTTCAGCTTCATTTAAGAGGAATGTATCCAAGTTGGACATGTTTGATATGTATGCCCAACTTGAGGGAGAGTGTTGACGGATCTTATGTTTTGGGTCTGGGTCTGACCCGATCCAGTATGTCCTTATTAGCGCATACTTATATCTTTGTAACCCTAATCTTAAGTGTCAATGAAAAATCTTAAGAGAGAGAGAGTCTGGTGGCTAGTGGGCGCCAGTTCCTCCTCATCCATGGTTTTTTCCCTCTTGTTGGGGGTTTTTTTTCCACGTTACATCGTGTTCATCTTTTCTTGTCTCCCTCTATTTCGTGTTTCAACAATATATATAAACTGGCACATGTATATCCACAGTACGTGCGGTTTGTATTCAATACCAGTGGATGCACATCTTCATGAATTGATAAAGGATCTTACATAGACAAAGGTTGATAGTTTATACCTCATAATAATGTTATAGTGGTTGTCCCTAGTTCTTGGGAATTGAAAGCAGTCATACTGGTTTTGTTATGGGAATGGTGCTTAAGGTTGCTTTTCATGGGATTAATGGTACACTTCACGTTAGACTATGTCTAATACAATGGTACGTGCTTTGTCCAGTGGTCGGTTCTATTCTGGGAGATAGTATTGTGGCCTGAGCTTACTGCAATCACACACTCCTCCGTTTGCACTGGAGTACCCATATGGTATTGGGCGGCACAAGGGCTCTAGCTTTTGTTATATTTTTTTATTGGAGAGTGAGGAATCTCTTGTTTCCTCAACCTGCGTGCCTAGAGGGGCCGATCTACCACTTTGAGTGAAACTAGTGTTACAACCTTGCTGCTACAGTGGCATTCTGAGATATTTTAGGAGGCTTAACTATATGTTATCAATCTATGTAGATCACCTGGTGTATATTTGTTTTGTTTTGCTTGTGTTTTGTGCCCACATGGTTTTCTACTGATTTCTCATCACAATGATTATGTTCATTGCTAATGAACCACCATTGAAATCTTGCAATACATAAAGGTCTGGTATAACTCACTTATGATAATAAGTTCTATCTCAAAAAGGCATTATGAATCCAACAACTTATGGATGTAGACCATAAGCCCCTGTATAGTTTTTTTGACATAATTGTATATTTATTTTGTCAAACTATGTTCCACCCGTGATTGGATGTTGCCATACTTAGAAAAATCAAACCATTTTTTCTATCTCTACATGTAGTTCTTGAGAGATCGTGGGCTATAGGATTGGCATCCTCAGTCTTTATGATGGACTGGCATTGGTGATCAAGACACTGCATCGAATTTGGGCTTTGTGGATATTGTCATTGGTTGAGTATAAGTATCTTTGTTTATTGGTGTTTGATTTTGTTGTGTTTTGGTCATCACTCAAGTTTGTTTAGCATGGTAAGACTCAAGGTTCACTCTCATTATTATAAAAAAAAGAAAAGAAAAAAGTTGGTGTAAAAAAAATTGGTGTCAAAAACTTGGGTCGTGATAGAATATGGAATCTTGGGTATGGGGTTTGGATTTTGGATTTGAGGCATGAATTTTTATTGAATTCGGTTTTGGATATGGTTATTTTGGAGATTGGTTTGATGAAATCAGATCTAAGTCAGATTTATAAGGATTTGGTTATTTGAAAATTGACTTTGGATCTTAAAATGTTAAATTAGAATAATTGGATTAAATGTGATGAAAATAAACTAAAATTTGATTTTGAAAAGCTAGGTTTAACCTCAAAATTGGATTTTGGGTTTGCAAGAGATTTGAAAACACTATTGACATAGTGTCATGTTTGGCATCAATATACAATTGAAATGAGTCTCATGCCAAAAAGACATTTTTAGAGGAGAATTTGACCACTTGTTCTCTTCAGCCTCAAAACACCAAACCATGAGAGCCACCCGCCTTGACCACCCTCCTAAGAACACGCATATGTCACTCTATTCACAATTAGCTGGACACTTGATGGTATATCATACGAGACCTAATAAAAAGGTTTGGGATTTCGACTCAAATAGAAACAACCAATGTGTGCCTGAAGGTGCTTAAATACTTCAATATCGTCTACAGCTTGCTAAATCTTTTCCTTGACAGGATGCTCTACAAGTACTAGCATGCAAAGAAATGAGGATTCAACCCATCGAGGTTCGGGAGCAGGAGCTGATACAACTGAGATGGATGAAGAACCAGGGAACAACAATGGAACATTTGTAGCAGCTAGGTCGGGTAATCAGTCAGGTAGCAAAGAAGAACCTGGTCCAGAATGCAATTTCAAAAGGATGAAGAAGCCACGGCTAAGTTGGCAGTTTCAGGGGTAATGTGCAGTGGTCCAAGATCACTCACTCGCCAATCTGCTGCAGCTGCAGCTGTATCTGGGAGTGCTGGTGGACATTTGAGAAGTGGTGATGCTAGCCAGGTGGTATATGCAGTGGCTGATGTAGCTGCCAATCTGCTAATACCGTACTTAAGGATGTCAGCAATGGGGTGCCCACCCCACGCCTGGATTCGATGAGCATACCGAAGGTCAAGGCAGTCTCTAGAAGAAACTCTAGTAGGTTGGAGTCCTAGAGGAGAAGACAGACTTTTGATTCAGACAGTGAAGGCTCATCCACCCTCGCCACATTAAAGATCCTCGATGGTTAAATCACACTGTAACCCCACATAGAAAACAAGCGAAAATCCATCTTCACGGACACCAAAACCAGGAAAAGATTATTTTCAGAAACCCAATACATAAGTTTCTGGCTCAGATTCGACGCCATCCCTTAACCGAACTCCATCCTCATAAGAAAGTCTGTTAAGACAGGTCTACTTCCAACCACTACTCAATTCAATTCGACGGAAACGATAAAATTTCCATACTAACAAGAACAAGGATGAGGAGGAGGAGGAGGAGGAGATGATCTATCCGTCTAGGATTCAGAGCTGGTTACAACATTAACGAGATGCTCGAGCGAAGGGACTCGGTTTACCATTTTGGCAAAGCGTTCAGTTTTTTTCGTTAGATTCTCAGGCCTTCGCTTCATCTAGTGCTTCAGTTGTCAACTCAATGGATCATGAGTCAGGCGAAACGAAGCAGCAGGAGGAGGACAAAGCCGGAGCATGTGCAACAAAAGGAGGCGGAGGTCATGTTTTGCAAGAAGCCTCACCTAACGGGTTAAATGACTTTGCTCATTTTCCTGGGCTCCCAATGCCTGAGATATTGCATGGGATGCTTGTCTGAATCTGGTGGAACTCCTTCATTTTTGCTGGCCATGACCTGCCCTCTATTTGCCAAGAGTAGCTTTTTGGTGCACTACTATATTTTGTTTGCATGGTTTGCAGGTAGGCTTTTATGCATGTTATACAGTTTTAGAGTCCTATGCTTGTTGATTTTTATGAAGATCATGATGCCATGCTTGTCTGAATCTGGTGGAGCTCCATTTTCACTGGCCATGACCAGCTCCTGCCCTCTATTTGCCAGGAGTAGCTTTTTAATATTTTGTCTGACTTCAAAGCACTTCCATGCCCACCCCCTTCCAGGATTTGTTGAATTTGGCTAGTTATCTTCATCGAACTAAGGCTTGATTTCAACTGAGAGTCAAGTTCACGGGGGTTTGTCGGATTGGGGCTTCATTGGACTCACAGGTCGGAATTTTGATCAATTTTGGAGTTTTAGATCGTCCCCAAGTTTTGTTTTCTGGAAATTTATTTCATTTTATTGAATTTTGTTGGTTACTTTTCCTGGGTATCCCCAATTTTTCATGGGCTTCATTGTTTTTGTTCGTACCATTGGTGACCTTCTTTACTTAGAGGAACATGGTGGTTAGATGTGTCCAGTGAATTTTGGTGTTCTTTTCTGATCTTGGTACCAAAATTAGGGGGTTAATTTTGTATAGTCGGTGTAGAAATCGATACCAATAGGGGCGTGAAGGATTTGGTGTGAGGTACTCGGATGGTTTCATCCATGGATGGTAATAAGGATGAGGCATTGAGATGCATCAGTATCACGAAAGAGGCACTCGCTTCTGGTGTTGAATCCCGAGCGCTGAAGTTCATTCGAATTGTGTGCCCGCCTGGTCGTGCGTTGGGCTGGCGATGTGCACAAGGGCCGGCAGCGTTAGTGTGAGCTGCAGGCTGAGATCCACCGACCACGAGAGGTCCAAGGCTGTGAAGGTGCTCACGGGCTGCCTTGGGTGCTATGGCTGTGGCTGCCTAGGGGGTGGACCAAGGTGGCTCGGGCAATCTAGGCTAGGCTCGGGCTAGGTGGGTCCACTAATGACTAAGTTCAGATTGGTTTATAAATAGGACACGAGGTAGGTTAGGTGGACTGGGTTCAAGAGTCCAAGTCTGGGTTCAACCCTTAGTTAAGCACACTAACCTTTCAAATTTGAAGCCTAGAGTCGTATGCTTCTCCCTCCTAGTTGCCTAGAAGAAGATGAGCCTTCCCGGGAACGATGTGGCCTCTAGCCCTCATGGTGGTGAAGTGGTGGCTGTGCCTTAATCGCTGGAATGTAGTTGGGGAATACCGTGGAACGTGGAGAACTCTTCACGCCGGAGCAAGAGGAGATCTTCAAGCCGTCAATCCTTGGGCGAGTGGACGAGTAGAGAGAAGAGAATTAGGCAAAGAGAGAAGAAAAGCCCGCTGGTTTTGAGAATGCCTTTGAAGAATTCGCCATTAGAGGTCGATTTCCCTCGATGGTAATTTGCAGGTTGATGATCTTCTGGCTGCTTGTGAGAGAATGAATCGTGATTCTGAAGTTTCTAAGGAAGAAATATCTCAAGGGAAATGAGAGGGGAATTCGAATCGGCAAGAAAAGAAGGCACGCGCGGGTTCTTCGAATGGTAGATGTGATTTCACCGAGAACATGCTGCATTGATTCGGCAAGTCATGAGGAGCAAGGATTACTATGAAATTCTTGACCTTGAGAAGACCTGCTCTGTGGAGGAAGTCCAGAAAGCCTACTGGAAATTGTCCCTTAAAGTTCATCCATATAAGAATAAGGACCCGGTGCCGACGAGGCATTGAAGATAGTATCAAAAGCTTTCAAGTGCTTGAGTGACGGTGAATTGCGGAGGCAGTACGAACCAAACAGGTCTGGTTGAAGATTTTCAGTTTAACCAGCAACACCATATTAGGAGGAGAAGAAGAAGAGCCAGGAATGACTTATTTGATGAGGATTTCGACCCAAACGAGGTCTTCCGTTCATTCTTTTTCGGTTCACAGGAAGAAGTCTTCCACAATGCGCACATTTAGCCAGGCATAGGGCTAGGGAACAAAGAGGAATTTTTGCACTACTATATTTTGTCTGACTTCAATCACTGAACACCAAGGTCAGGCTGTTTCTATTGTTATGGAGTTACTTGAAAGCGAGTATTGAAATTCAGACTCCTGTTGTCAACCAATCGATGAACAAAACAAGATCAATCTGTCTGAAGTGTCTTTTGACAGAAGAATGTTACCTTCTTCAGGTGGGACTACGTTGAGGATTCATTGAATAGAAAAGGGTCCGTGACCAAATTTTTCACGATCCGTATCAGGAAGTTTGTAATCGTAGTCCATCAACCACGATATTTCAATTACATCATAAGATCGCTAATGGGTGGGTGGTCTGATATTTATTCGCTACCAGGGGCAACCACATTTCAACTCCTTTGTCTCAAAATACGTGGACCATTCCCTCCTTTTGAGTCTTCTTTGAAAACTCCCAACATCCACTATTGGCGATCATGCTTTCAATGTCCCCTCCTAACCTGATCCATTCAGTCTTCCTCGTGCATTCCAAAAGAGGAATGCATCATCCACTTCACTGGTTTGTGAGCAGCAGAGTATTCATCAAAGGAAGTGTAGCATTGCATTAGTTTAGATAAAACTTTATTCATCAAAGGAAGTGTAGCATTGCATTAGTTTAGATAAACTTTATGGTTTCACACATTATGCATAGCATATTTAGCTTAAATCTTTATATTTTTTTATTATTGTGGAGAATTTCGATTTATGATTGTTGTTTTTATTGAAAAAGGGTGACCTCTCTCTTTGACCATGATAGATGTCATGATAAGTGGGAAAATCGGGGCATCCTCTTCCATGGCAATTGTGGAAGAAGCTGCGTCATTTTTTTTTTCTCTAGGAAAGCCTCATTTGATATCTTGCATGTGTGCTCCTAATTTTGCTACAGATGATCAAGACAAGAAAAGGGCTAGAATAAAAAAAAAAACTCAAACTTCCTTGCTGGCTTTGATGGAAACAGAGCACGCTCTTATTTTAGTTTGTGAGCTTTTCTTTATACCCAGCATGATAAAAAACTAGGCCTCTTTTAGAATCACAGTTCAGGGAGAGAATTATGTTAGCCTTTCCTTTACTATCAAGGGAACATAGAATTTCTTACCCTCTCCAAATAAGATGTCATGTTTCTGTCCCCCAACACCGAAAGTGGAGAGAGCTTTGTATAAAGCCATCATCTGTTCAGAGCAAGTACGGCTGGTTGTCAATTTCTGCTAGATGTTCTTCAACAAAGGATAAAATATTGGCTCTTCTAAGTATAAAACCTGATGCAGTTCTGTGCAAAGCTGGTGTCCTGAGCTCCCTATGCCTGAGATATTGCATGGTTTGCAGGTAGACTTTCATGCATGTTATACAGTTCAGAGTCATGTGCTTGTTGATTTTTATGGAGATTATGGCCTGGCAGCACCCTGCAGGTTGACTGGCATGTCGTGACAGGTACTCCATAGTCTAGACTGGCTCTAGCAGCTCTCATCATGACACCTCCAATCATCCACATAACCCAGGTATGAATTCGCCCTTGCATCGACCTCCCAAAATGGAGTTTTACCTCTCGGCATAGCAGAGTTTAGTAGTGGGGGTCGTTTCATAGAACCGGGTTGGGGAGGCATCTCGGTTTGAAGAACCAAGTTGGAGTGACATATCAGCTTCAAGAACCGGGTCGGGGAGCAACTCGGTTTCAAGAACCAAGTTGGGGAGACATCTCGGTTCGAGTTGAGGAGCCTCTCGATTTCAAGAACCAGGTTGGAGACTGTTACAGTCCAGGGTTCGGATCAAGAATCGGGTCTACTGGACTGATCGAGAAGATCACTATAAATAAGGGAATTGTGGGGGTCCTTAGGGTTATCGATGAACTAGGGATTTCCTCTGGTGAGGGTTGCTCTAACAGGGTTTGGGCAGTGTGTGTGGGTGAGTGTTTTCTTGTAGCAGGTGGATGTTAGCAGGTGGTGGCTAAAATGGTATCAGAGCCGGTCGTCTTCTTCACCAAACCAAACCACCTCTTCACATTGTCTGTTGATGAGGATGAGGATCCCGCAGTTCTTGAATCCTTCTGCAAACAATTGGAGGAAGAGAACCAAATCATGGACAAGTTCACGGAGGCGATGGAAAGGAAGGTTGGGAAGATCGAGCATTCCCGAGAATCCATGGATAAGAGATTGGGAATGATAATGGCACAGCAAAAGGCTTTCAAAGACCTGCTGGAACAATTGCTTAACAACTTGGATGGTAACATGATCAGAACTGAGAACATTCTAGAGTTGTCATACAAGGATGGAGAACAAATAGCAAAGGTAGTGTCCGCCTCTCAAGACGAAGAGATGGTTAAGGTCTGTCATCAACTCGTTTTTTATGGTAGCAACAATAATTTCCCTTGCGTTGAGGTCATGAAGCAAGAGATTGCAGGAAGTGAAGAGAACCTACAAGAAAATGGCCATAAAATCGTTAATGTTGATGAAAAAGGAACGAGCCAGATTTTATGAAATCTTGGATGTTCGTTCATACTTCATGTCGATTCAAGTTGGAAAAAGAAATAGTTGGAATTGGGAAGCACCATTTAGGCCATGGGGGCACATTCGTTCGATCACCCAAGAAAGGCACCATTGCCCTATCGCCAATAGTCAAACGGCAAGGTACACATAATTCTTCTTATGTTTATGTGGAGTTATCGGTAGAGCGCTAAGTCGCTTTGCTGGAGGCCTCACATGCGAATGGAAGGAGTGCAAAGCAGCCATGGAACCCGCCGTGGGGGAATGGCATGAATAGTCAGGTGATCAAGGAGGAGACGAGGCTGGCGACTCAAAGCAAGATGTAGAGACGGGAGGGAACGAAGATCATAGGCACCACTATTTGATATTACAGTTGGTGACCTTTTTCCCTTGGTGAATTGCAATCATGTTCCAAAAGGGGGCAAGTTCAACGTTGGGCATTCTCTTACCAATGGCAAGTCTGAGGATCAGGGAAAATCCTCATAAAATTCTGAAGGGTCCTTCGAGATCCGATTGCAAGGGTTTTGAGGGATATCAGACCATTGGGGATGAAATCATAGGCCGATTACAAGGAGAGGGGGAGAGGTTACATACCAGTGCCCCAGTTCTTGGAGCCAGAAATTGTCACTCCCAACCTTGACTGGGCTACAAGTTTGACTACTTGGAGGAGAAGGATAAAATCATGGTTGGTATGGGAGTTCCTTACTCAAAAATTGATAGGGAGAAGGTCCTAGTGGCCTGCAAGACGGTACAAGGAGAGCACACCTTCGATGGTAAAGAATGCATATATACTGATATGGAGGGCTACTCTTAAGCTGTGGTGAACCAGGCAGCGGGCTTAGAACAGTTCATAAATTCCGACAATACCTCTGAAGTTTGGGTCAATTAGTAAATGCCCCAAATTGGTAAGTGAAAATGTTGATTTGCACGTGCTGAAATACTAAGGAAACCCATCATCGATTTACACAAGTACTAAATCATTTCTGTCTTTGAGAAAGAAAGGTTAGTTCAAATCCTTGTTAAATATAGAAACTGCTTTAGTTTTGATTGTGCCATATATGAACAATGATTTTGAAGTAAAGCTTGTGGAAAGTTCAATATTCAGCTATAGACAAGCTTGGCCATGATTGTACACATTCTACTTAGGGAAGGATATGCTCTAGAAAAACATTTTTCCTTGTTGGTAGCAATGATCAGTAATCACATATTGGAACCATGATACACCAATGTCCGACATTTCTCTTGAATTTTTGTGCAAGAGACTGCTTTCATTAAAGAGAAACCTATGTGTTTCCTCATTGATTTTAATGATCATTAATCACATATGGAAAGCTTGAGAGATCATTTCCCCTCATTTCTCATGAATTTCTGTGCAATGTTTAGCTTTCTTACAGACAAAAAGCACATTGTATCTCATAAAACCACAATCACATACAGAAACCTTGAGA
Organism: Nymphaea colorata; assembly: GCF_008831285.2. Classification (NCBI taxonomy): domain Eukaryota; kingdom Viridiplantae; phylum Streptophyta; class Magnoliopsida; order Nymphaeales; family Nymphaeaceae; genus Nymphaea; species Nymphaea colorata. The sequence continues at coordinate 8,711,044 of NC_045147.1, read as the reverse complement.
GTGCATTTTCTAACTTTTCATGTGTACTCCTCAAGACATTGTTGTGTAATGCAAACTTCGTATCACTGTCTCTCTCTCTCACTCAATCTATGGAAAGTTGTAGACTGCTTTCATTGGACACTGATGTATGTATTTATGAATCCATGATGCAATTCCTTTCATTTATGCAATTGTCTAGACATGTCATAATAGATCTCCAGTCGTAAACTGAGTGTAAAATTTTTGTCAAAGCTATATAGATGACTAAACGAATGCATCAATTAAATTTAGTCACTTTCATGTAGCTAGCACGGACTGCATGTGATTGGGAATTAGATGAACAAGTTAGGTTTTGAAGAGTGCTTAAACCTAGTTGATATGTTGGAGTATCACCAAAGAGAGGGCTAGGTCTGAATACAGTATTGTAAAGGAGGCTTGGTAGAAAGGGCCATGCTGCATTCACCTTATTGCATTCTTAATTGTGCTTCTTTCAGAGCATTATTTGTTACGGAACTAGGTATGAATGCATTAACCTTTTAAGGGAGTATTATGCATGAAAATATAAGCTGAAAAAACAACAAGTCGAGCTTCTTATATGGCGCAGAACTGTGTATGCCGCATTTGACATGCTAAAGTGTCTTCTATATTCATTTGACCTTTGATCTTCTCAACGGTACATTCTACATTCTATAGTTGTAATGTCTCACACGATAGCAAATGCAGTAAAACAGAGCAAAGAGTTTTGTTCCTTTCTCTGTTGCTGCACTTGATATGAACATCTCATTTTATTCTTCAGGAAACAATATTGGACGAGGAAGAAGTATAAAATTGGTAGCTATCCTACATCCAGTGGTCAGCCATTATCAAGATTCTTCTACTTTCAGTGAGAGGGCAAACTTATCCAAGTCCTGCTAGCCAGTTTAGGTTAACCTTCTCAAGCTTAATATTCTTGTCATGTAAATCTTTTTTTTTTTTCAGTTCAACTGTTTCCAGTCATTAATGTGAATCTTCATTTGATGCCTTCTATTTTTTTAATTTGTCAACATCCTCTGTGCGGTATAAAGTTTGCATTTGATGCTTGTAGAAACACGTAGCGAAAGAAGAGAAAGGTAAACAAACACAAGATTTATGTGGAAAACCTCAGAACGAGGTGAAAAACCACGAGGAAGCTCTAACCTAGGGGCAAAACCGCAACCCTAGGAGAGAGAAAACTTAATTCACTTAATCAACGATTACAATAAATGATTAGAATAAAAGAGGGAGGAAGAGAGACCTGCCTAGGGAACCGAGCCCATCCTCGGTTCCCATGCACATGGGTACCGGGTCCATATCCGGACCCGGTTCCCTATTACACGGTATTCTAACACTCCCCCTCAAGCTTGGCATACATGTCAAACATGCCAAGCTTGCTAACATTCTTTTCAAATTGAGATGTACATAAGGCTTTAGTTAGAACATCTGCAATTTGATCTTCAGACTTCATATAAGGAAGGATCAACTCCTTTGAATCTATGCGCTCCCGTATGAAGTGAAGATCTATCTCCACATGTTTGGTTCTGTCATGTAGGACAGGATTATTTGCCAGGTTAATCGCAGACTTATTGTCACAATACATTTTCATCTTCTCTTCAATTTCAATACCAATATCTGCTAGAAGAATCTTTAGCCATAACATCTCTGTAACCCCCATAGCAACAGACCTGTATTCAGCCTCAGCACTAGATTTAGAACAGACCTCCTGCCTTTTACTCCTCCATACCACCAGGTTTCCCCCTATAAAGATGCAGTACCCTGTGGTAGACATTATAGTATCCGTGCAACCAGCCCAGTCGGCGTTAGAGTATCCTTCAATATTAAGTTTGTCTTGCTGTGTATACAGTAACCCTTTACCTGGGTTATTCTTCAGGTACCTCAACACTCTTTATGCACTCTTCTAGTGACAATCAGTAGGAGCATGCATAAACTGACTCAACACATTTACAACATAAGTAATATCAGGGCGAGTATAAGAGTAAGATAAATAAGCTTACCAACCAGCCTCTGATGCCGTCTTTTTTCTTCCTCATCCAGGATGTTACCAATTTTGATACTTATCTTTATACCTGACTCCATTGGAGTTAGAAAGGGCCTGCATCCCAGTTTACCTGTCTGTTTCCGGAGGTCTAGAGTGTACTTCCTTTGGCTCATAACAAGCCCTGTTTCTGATCGAGCAATCTATATTCCCAGAAAGTACCTTAATTTTCCCAGATCTTTAAGGACAAATTCAGCAGCTAACCTCTCCTTCATCTTCCTTTTCTCTTCTTCATCATCTCCTGTGACAATCATATCATCAACATACACAAGAAAAATGCCCACCAGGCCACTTCTCTGCTTAATGAACAGGGTATGATCACAATTTCCTTGTTTGTACCCATTTGTCTTCATTACCACCCTCAGTCTTTCAAACCATGCTCTAGGGGACTGTTTCAGGCCGTACAGGTCCTTCTTGAGATGACAACATTTTCCACTTTGAGCATATCCGGGAGGCATGCTCATATAGACCTCCTCCTCTAGATGGCCATTCAAGAAGGCGTTCTTGACATCAAGCTGGTCCATGCCCCATTTCTTTTGCATTGCAAGTGCCAAAATGACCCTCACAGTCTTTAGTTTTGCAACATGAGCAAAGGTTTCAAGATAGTCAATTCCGTATTTTTGGCTGAACCCCTTTGCAACCAGACGAGCTTTATACCGTTCCATAGTGATATCAGGTTTATACTTCACACTAAACACCCACTTGGAACCAACTAAGTGAGTCCCCTTGGGAATATCGACCACTTCCCAAGTGTTGTTCTTTGCCAAGGCATCCATCACCTCTATCATAGCCTGTAGCCATTTAGGATCCTCTCTTGCATCTTCCACACACCTGGGAATCACAGACATAGACAAAGTGATAATAAAGCATTTGTATTCTTTACTGAGTTTTGAATATGAGACAAATTTCTGAATAGGGTGAGAAGTACATGACCTGGTCCCCTTGCGCAGGGCTATGGGAAGCTCTTCATTCATTGGACTTGGTTCATTCGGAGAACTCACAGGATTAGGATTGGTTGCATCAACAGTCTCAACCACATCTTTCTCCTTTCTAGTGTAAACCTGCCCAAACAAATGATCACGGGATGTGGACTGATCATCCACAGGGCCCCCTTCCACATGACTGTCTTTATCATCTCTGACTGTATCTTCCACACTGTGACTAAGTTTGTAGTCCAAGAAGTCAGTAAACTGAATAAGCTGATTTGGAGAATACTCTTCCACACTGTCCCCTATACACTCCCCCTGAAGAGGATTCACAGGAAAATATGCCTCATGTTCATGAAAGGTAACATCCCAGGAGAAATAGATTTTGGAGGTAGTAGGATCAATACATTTATATCCCTTCTGAGTGGAGGAATACCCCAAGAAGACAACTTTGACAGACCGATGGTCAAGTTTCTTGATGGTGGGACTATGGTTATGAACAAAGCAGACACACCCGAACACCCGAGGAGTAAGAGGCCAGGGGTTATGAGTGGGACTGAGCACAGAGTAAGGAGTACGGCCATTCAACACACGAGTGGGCATACAGTTGATGAGGTGTGCACTAGTGAGGAGAGCATTGCCCCAGTAGCGCTTAGGAATGTGCCTGTGGAACATAATAGCTCGGGTGGCATCTACTAAATGGTGATTTTTACGTTCGGCCATGCCATTTTGAGGAGGAGTATAACTACCGGACGTCTCATGAACAATACCCTTGCCCCGCAGGAAGTCATCCAGGGATTGGGAGACATACTCCCTGGCATTATCAGTACGGAGTGTTTGAACAGAGGTCTGAAATTGATTTTCGACAAAGGCAACAAAATTTTTGACAAAGACAGGAACCTCACTGCGTTCTTTCAACAAATACACGAACGTACAATGTGAGTTGTCATCAATCAAAGTCATAAAGTAATGGAAACCACGACAAGTGAGTACTCCCGAAGGACCCCAAACGTCAAAGTGAACCAAAGCAAAAGGACGAGTGGTTTTATTGACAGAAATAGGGTACGAAGCCCTAACATGCTTAGCAAACTGACACACTTCACATGTGAAGGAGTCCATGGAAACAGAAGTAAACAACCTAGGAAACAACTTCTTAAACAACTGGAATGGGAGATGTCCAAGGCGCTCATGCCATCTCATAATGCTAGACCTGTCCTCCACGCCCGTCGACTGTCTGCTAGTGGCTGAGATGAGAGCAGAGGCAACCTGTACGGGCAGTCTGTAGAGGCCATCAATAACCGAACCAATCCCAATCTTCTTCCCCATCACCAAGTCCTGCAGGGTACAATGATCAACAGAGAAAATTAGATTACAATTGAGTTCTTTGGTGATACTACTAACAGATAACAAATTCACAAGAATGTTGGGAACATGAAGAGCATTATGCAGAAGATATTTATTTAATAAGGACAAACTTCCTTTTCCAACCACAGAGATCGAGGACCCATCAACCATAGATACGCGTTGCTGCTCTGAAGACAATTTGTACTCTTGAAACATCTTAAGGTTCCCTGTCATATGATGAGTAGCTCCACTGTCAACTACCCAATCACCAAGTAAGGGATTACCTTGATCACTTGTGGCAACAAGAGCTTGGGCTAACTGAGCTGCCTAAGACGTGGAGGCATCCTCCTTAGTAGTAGATAACTGGCTGATGTAAGCTTGTAATTCATTGATTTGGTCAGAGGAAAGCTTCGGTTTTTCAACACTGGGAGAGCTAGTATCAGCCATAGGAGGACCCCGCCTACCAGAGGGAGTACGACCACGAGTGAGCCTCCTCTCAGGATGAAGATCCCAACAAAAATCAACTGAGTGTCGCAACTTGTTACAATGACTGCAACGTCGAATGGGACCCTGCCCAGTCTCTGGAGCACGACCAACAAAAGCAGAGGGTGAACAACCATGACTGTAGTCAATATGCATCACGTGACGACGTTGTTCCTCAGATTCCACCCAGGCATACACCTCCTCAATTCCAGGGGTCTCGTCACAGTTGAGAATTTGACTCCTAATGGATTCAAACTCAACACGCAGACCTCCCAGGAAAATAAAAGTGCGGTCCATCCATTCTTTCTGCCAGTCATCATTCACATGATATTCCAGTTCCTTCCATTTAGTCTTTAGGACTGCATAGAAGGATGCCACAAACAAGTCACCCTGTTTAAGAGAATAGATGCTGCGTTTAATCTGGTATGTACGCAGGACTCTCTTTTTATGACCATACATCCTTGCAAGCACAGTCCACATGTCATATGAGGTCAACTTTCACAAAATAAGGGGATGAATATCAGTGGAAACAGAACTAATAATCCAAACCTTAACTTGACTATCTTCCAACGCCCAAGTCGCCCATCCAGGATCAGTTTTACTAGGTGCAAGTTTCTCCCCAGTGATATAGGGCAGACGACCGCGACTAGTGATCCCAATTTCCAGCGCAGCAGACCAAGAGAGATAATTGTCTTTGTTCAGTCGAATAGAGGTGACTTGAATAGGCAAGTTATCGCTCTTGGTATTGCTGCCCGTGTCAAAGTTAACATCGGTCTTGGAGGTCATCTCTTTAGCCATAACGACCACAAAAGAAATCCAACAGTCAGAGAATACCAGAAAAAAACGCAAGAGGAGGACCTGGGCGCTTTGCCTACAATGGAGGATGGGCAGCGGCAGAGCAGCGGGATTCCCGGCAAGCAGTCACAGGGCGTGGAACAGGCCAGGCGACTGCGGGCGGCGCGAACAGCGAGCGGCGTCGGCGCAACGGTGTCAGATCGGTGGACGGCAGCGGTGCACGCCAGGCAACAGCGGGCAGCGGTGGGCTGCATCGGCGGCGGGACGTAGGGCGACGTCGGCGGCGGTTGGACGGCGGTCTATGTCGGCGGCGGTGGTTCGGCGGTCTACGTCGGCAGCGGTGGGACAGCGGGCTGCGTCGGCGGCGGGGCTAAGAACTCCAGCAAGATCAGACTTAGGGTTCCAAAAAAAAACCCTAAATCACACACGAACGAAGAAGCCAAACAACACGATTTTGGCTCTAATACCATGTAGAAACACGCAGCGGAAGAAGAGAAAGGTAAACAAACACAAGATTTACGTGGAAAACCTTGGAACGAGGTGAAAAACCACGGGGAAGCTGTAACCTAGGGGCAAAACCGCAACCCTAGGAGAGAGAAAACTTAATTCACTTAATCAACAATTACAATAAGTGATTAGAATAAAAGAGGGAGGAAGAGAGACCCACCTAGGGAACCGAGCCCATGGTACCGGGTCCATATCCGGACCCGGTTCCCTATTACACGGTATTCTAACAATGCTAAAGCAAAGCATGCATTCATTAACTTGGCTTGCCAAATGAAACATGAAGTCCTTGTCTTCGTGTTTTCTGGGCCACTACTGTGGTCTCTCTAGTTATAGAACATTGGTCCGGATTTACTTGTTCTCATCCATGGGTACTTGCTCATTTTTATTTTACTGTTCCAGAATGCCAAATCTTAGGGTCTCTCGAATGGATGAGGCTCTAAGCACCAAATAAAGGGTTTGCTTTGTAAGTTTAACATGTTGTGATTGCATTTAAATGTAAGTTCCATTATATAGATTCAAAGAAACCTCAACCCTATTACTGAATTTAAATCATTTCCATGACATGCCCCTAAAAGGTGTTTTGTTTGCTAGATTCCCATTCATGTTCGTTCATTAATGATACTATTTGTCTATTATCTTGTTTTATCGATTTTATATTGTCTAATAGAATGCTGATACTAGTTTAGCCTTGCTCTCTCAAAAGTAGAGATATTAGGCGTTTGATGTTATTGGTTTGATGACTACCATGGTAATTGTATGACATTTTAATCTGCTCTTCTACACTTAGTGAATTGGTACATTGTCTTATCAGTATGGGTTGCAAGCAAACAGCATGTCCAACACAGGTGAGTAGATTTGTTATCCATGATGCCAAGCCTTTAAAGCTAATGAAGGGTAATACTGACATCATGTTAAGCATGAATATGCATCTCATACTTGCTCAGGTCATTCAAATCATACTCATACAATGAGACAGTCAAGAATGTTGAAGAAGGGAAAGATGGTAACATACTGAAAATTCATAAGACCACAAAATTTTGATCAATTGAAGGCAATTCGAAGGAGTCGATACAAATGATTGGAAAAAGTAGACCATAGGCGTAAGAGATCATGTTGACCAATGGATATCATTTGAAGGATTTTAAGTGGTTAAGTGTTGTTAGAAAAGCCTTGTATGAGAGAGAGAGAGAGAGTGTGTGTGTGTGTGTGAATATATATATATATATAATAAATAAATAAATATACGTATACATATATATACATATATAGTAAATAAATAAATATACGGGCAGCCGTTGGGCGCATGCAGTGAGTCAAGTGGCTGATACGACTGATGAGGGATGGGGGTACATCATGTTGCCCGCCCCCCTCTCCCTCATTTGTTTGTATTTAGCTGAAGGCCTCGGCAGAAATCGATCGTCGATTGTGGCCTTGAGAAAACAAGTAACATGGAAGCTGCCAATTTGGTGAATTGGTGAACATTTAAAAAGTAATTTTTTTAAATAGCAATCTTCTCACCTTCCTTTTTAGATTTTAGAATTTAAAAACACGGTAGGAGAGAAATAGACGTTGGGCAACCCTCCATCTCTTCTTCATCAAAACCCAAGAGAGTGAAGAGAGAGAGAGAGAGAGAGAGTAGGGGAGGAGGCATCATGGATTTTGGGGTTGAGAATTGGGCACCAAGAAGCGTAGTTCGGTTGGAAAAGGCATCTCCTTCTCCGCAGCTATGGCTGAGCAGGTTAGACCTCTGATCTGATCTCTGTCATTCTCATTACTTCTCCTCTATTTGTTGATTCATGTTGTTCATCTCATTTGTCCTGACCCTCTCGAACTATAGAAATAGAATCACAATGCGAGTTTCCTTGTGTTTTATCATGCATCCGCAACGAATTCTGCCTAGGGCGTAGTCAATCGGGGATAGATTGCGTGGGCATAAAACTCGCTCTGGTTAAAATTTTTCAACAAGTTTATAAAGTTGGATTTCTATATGGTATAAAAACTTCATCTATATTCGAGTTCGAATTTGAATATGTGAACATCTTTAAATAGAATTGTGGTGTCCGATCCGATAGCTTCCCTACCAATCTTGAGGTTATGTGTATTCTTGTTGCATAATATGGGAGCATGTTTTAAACCTTAAGGACTGTCCCTTTTATGACCAGAGAACTGTGGTACATGCTATTTAGTTACTTGGAATCGTAAGAATCGTGCTTTTAAAAATGTCATCATGCTTTGAATTTTGGGCTTGTTTACTGTGAACTTTGTATTGTCATCTTCTGAAATGATATGTTTTGCCAAAGTGTATGCCTGACCAATAAAATATGTAATATTGGACACCCTGTATTGTCGTTGCTATGCTACATTATGTCTGTCAGGCATTCTAAGGTTGAAAGAGTATTAATAACCATTTCTTTTTTATAGATATTAAAGAAGTTGGTTTACTGTTGGAGGAATATGCTTCATTACAAGAGTTTTTTATACTCCCTTAAAGTAAGCTCACGGCCTATTGACCCTGATCCAAATTGTCTGGTAACTGGTAACCTGCCCTTCTATCTTGTCTCCTGTAACATTTCTTTTATGTTTGCTTTTTTTGGGGTGTGTACTAAGTGCTCAGTTACTGTTTATCACTTTATTGTTCTTGGGTAATATGTTAGTCCTGTTGATGGAATAATATTGAGATTTGGCGAGTTTCAAGAACCTGGAGATATGATTGAGCAAGTGAAGGGATTTTCCTATTCTGCTTCTTCTCTTCTTGGCACAAATCTTTCCTTTCCTCTTCTGGCTACTAATGATGGATATGGAAAACATAATACTATACTGCGGAAAACCGATAGAGTGCTAGTCCAGAAAAAAATTTATGGTGGCAAATCTCACTGGCATCACCTAGAGTTCGTGGTCCTGATGTACTGAGGTAGTCCTATATTTATATGTTTCTTGTAGTTGCTAGCTACATTTTGCTAGTAAGAGAATTTATTGGAACTATAGGCACCACAACAACGATTCATATTGTCAACTTTTGTAGATTATGCAACACTATTGGTGTTTTTGTAAGTTGCATGTAATGTAAGGCTGGGCGTCGGGTCGGGAAAAACCTGGCCCGGCCCAACTCCCACCCTCCGTCCCCCACTCCCTCTCCTCCTGTCCTCCTCTGTCTCCCTCTCCGCTCCCCCTCTCCCTCCTCGTCTCCTCTCCCGCTCTCCCTCTCTGCTCCTCCTCTCCCTCTCCCTCTTTGCTCCCGCTCACCCTCTCCCTTCCCGTCTCCCTCTCCCTCTCCGCTCCCCTCTCCCTCCCCCTCCCCTTCTCCACTCCCGCTCTCCCTCTCCCTGAGTCTCTTTCCGTCTCCCTCGCTGCTCCCCCTTCTCCTTCATCGCTGCTCCCCCTCCGTCGCTGTTGCTGCAGTCGGTGGAGACCCAACGCCGTAGCCGGAGGGCGATAGGAGGGCAGGGGGAAAGGGGGTCGAGGAGGGGAAACTTGGAAAGGGGGTCGGGAGAGCGGGCCGGGCCCGACCCGATACCCACCCTTAGTTGTATGCGTGTTTGAAAGGTTGTAATACACTTGGGTGGTTTTTGGATGCCACCCAAAAACTGGTCCTGGTAAAAAACCAGGTTGTAGGTGTCAAACCCTATTTCGCCATAAAATTGGGTTATATGGCATGTTTGGGCACCACCCAGCCTTCCCAAAACTCAGTTCGTCGAGGGAGTGGGATGATTCTTCCTTTTGCAGTCCCGCCGCCACCATTAAAAGAGTTGGTGGGATGGGAAAAATATTCCAGCCTGGTACTGGTTCTGCCATTTTCTGTATGAAAACAGCCAAAAAACCAAATGAAACATTGTCTTTTTCTTTTCGTATTGCCATCAAGGAGTAATAAAACAAAGACCCGAGCCTGTTGAATTACCAAAGAAGCAACTAATTGTAATATAAAACATATGATTTCCTCTAATAGGCAAATTGGACCACAATTGATGTTAAAGAACATAAATAAAAAAAACTCCATCGGGATTAACAACTTTATTCATAAACATGTGTGATTGCAATTATCTTGCTCCCAAAATGGTGATGTTCAACACCTACCTCCATATATACAAGTCCTCAAAGAAACAGAGACATTGTTATGTACTCAGCTAGACTATAAACTACAACAAAAAGAGCGTTTCTCAGGATAATACATGCTTGAATTGTAGAAAGAACAAAATAAAGATTCAGTGAGAAGCATACCTGAGTAAAGCAGCAGCCAAGAGGGATAAACCCAAATTTCCTGTTGAAGATGGTGCCTAAGTCCTGCATGTGAAGAGAGAGAGATGGGTTATTGACAGAACGTGTGTGTGAGAGAGTGACAGAGAGACGCATAGGGCTCACCTGGGGCTGCAAGCGGGGGACGTTGGGGAAGGAGGGAGCGAGAGAGCAGCGAGAGAGGAAGGAGGGAGCGAGGTTGGGGAAAGAGGAGAGAAAGGAGGGAGCGAGAGAGCAGCGAGAGAGGAAGGAGGGAGCGAGGTTGGGGAAAGAGGAGAGGAAGGAAGGAGCAAGAGAGCAGCGAGAGAGGAAGGAGGGAGCGAGGTTGGGGAAAGAGGAGAGGAAGGAAGGAGCGAGAGAGCAGCGAGAGAGGAAATGTAACACCCCAGGAGTTTAGTCTTGTATCGAAGATTGTCAGGGATCTTCAAGGACTTATAAAGGAAGGCTATTAATGAGATGATTGTCCTGGTTCCTAGCCTTTTTGAGGCTGGAGCCGAAGCTGCTAGGGAGGCGGGTTGGGATCTGTCAAACCAGGGGCTCGAGCCCAGGAGTGGGTCGGGTTGTTACAGTGGTATCAGAGCCGGTTCAACACTTGGACCTGGGGTCCCACACGCGCGGACGTGTGTGCCTTAAGGGGGTGGATTGTAACACCCCAAAAGTTTAGTCCTGTATCGAAGATTGTGAGGGATCTTTAAGGATTTATAAAGGAAGGCTATTAATGAGATGATTATCCTGGTTCCTAGCCTTTTTGAGGCTGGAGCCGAAGCTGCTAAGGAGGCGGGTTGGGATCCGTCAAACCAGGGGCTCGAGCCCAGGAGTGGGTCGGGTTGTTACAGGAAAGAAGGGAGCGAGGTTGGGGAAAGAGGAGAGGAAGAAGGTAGCAAAAGAGCAGCGAGAGAGGAAGGAGGGAGCAAGGTTGGGGAAAGAGGAAAGGAAGGAGAGAGCGGGAGAGTAGCGAGAGAGGAAAGGAAGGAGCGACGTTGGGGAAAGAGGAGAGGAAGGAGGGAGCGAGAGAGCAGCGAGAGAGGACAGGAGCGAGAGAGCAGCAGAGAGGAGGGGAGTGACAGAGCAGTGAGAGAGGAGAGGAAGGAGAGAGCGAGAGAGGAGAGGGGAATCGGCGCTTCGACGGAGGGGAAAGCAGAGAGAAAAGTAGGGGAACGAGAGAGCCCTAACGGCTCTCAAGAAAGTCTGCGGGAAAAAGTCCGACCTTCCGAGGTCGGGCTTTGAACTTCCATAAACCGTAAGCACCAAGATAAGTACAAAGTGTTCCAAAGTAATAGGAATAAAATCTTTAAAAAATGCATAAAATTTTCATGATTTTAGAACCATGAAAATCTTTTTAAAACCAATGAATTTAACATAAAATCTAAGTTACACATAGAATTTATAAATATATATAGCAAGATGCATAATTTTTAAAGTTGAATGTGGTCACTTATTCATGCAGGCAATGAGGGCTGGACTGGACAGCAGTGAGTCACAAGAACTCTTCCAGAAGCGTTTCATTTGCTCCATATAGTAAACCTTGAATTAGGAAAACTAAACAGTTATAAATCAAAATCAAATAAGCCAGAAATGGCACTCAAAGATCTAAATTTTGTTGAGGTTCTGAATCTGCTGCTACCATATCATTACATGCATTAAAATTCAGATGTGGGACTTATTAGAGCAAGAAAAGAAAGGCTGCCAGCAGAAAAATAAAAGTAAATGTGTAGATGGGTTAGGATATTACCAAAGTTGGTGATCCAGGCTAAGGTCCGGCAATAATGAAGGAGCACTAGATCTACATCTGATTCTCTTATCAATCTTTAGAAGGGGGGTGGGGGAAGCAAGAAAATCTATGTTCCTGGACCAAATTCTCTTTGTGTATGTAGTATATCAATATTTTGATTGAATGCATAGTTTTATACGAGATTTTCTGTTCTAGATCTGGTTTCTTAATTGGACCTGTTTATTCAAGTCAGTGATTGGTTTCACAAGAAATTGCCTAATCAAAACTGGGTCACTTTGAAACCTTGCAGTTTTTTGGACCTGCTTATTTCCCACGGGATACAGATCCTAATTTATTGCATAAAGGTTTTGGAAAGCATTGATGACTATTGGGTTTGTAAACACATTAAATTGAGTATTTGGATGTTAATTGGTGGGCATCGGATCCATCAATTTACCATGTATGTACAATTAAAGACTGAAATATTCTAATATGAACGTCCTTTTTAATCTGCAGTTGGACTCTCCGTTATTCATTAATGGAAAGCATGATAATTAAGGAATTCCGCGATAACCAGAAATCGAAATTAATTCCCAAGAAGGAAGCCTTTTGGCCTCATTCAGGTATTCAACGTCTGTCTCTCTCTCTCACCAAGAAATTGTTTGCTTTCCCTAACATTTAAACCCAGACGAACTTCTAAACTCCATCCCACACACTTTCCCTTTCCTCTCGATGAAACCTCTCAGCCACAGGCTCTTCCCCTGTGTCTCCCCTCTTCTTCTTCAACTTCTTTCCCTGTCCTCTCGGTGAAACATCTCAGCCGCAGGCTCTTCCCCTGCGTCTCCCCTCTTCTTCTTCAACTGCCATGCAACCCGTCTCCCTCCGAGCTCCGGCTCTTCTTCAAGGTATGCACTAAACCTTCTTTCTCCACTCCCTCTCCCTTTTTGTCGCTCAATCCAGGTTTTGGGTAGGCCATGGCCGAGACAAAACGCCTTTCTCTGCTTAGATACTCATTCTTTGTCTCTGATTTACAGCCCTGGCCTGCGGAAAGAAGGTGGTCCAGCCCTAATCGCTGGTGGGTGTTCTCATATGAGGTCATTTCTGAAACATCTATGTTAACCTGTTCTCTCTCTCTCTGGCTAAGCCTCTGCATCTGCCATGGCCGACGCAGCTCTTGTATGTTATCTTTTCCTGTCTCTCTCACTGATTTGTTGTCTTCGTTGTGATAGTCCTCAAGTTGTTTTATGAAATTTTTGTGTGTATGTATACCTTGTTTTTGGTATACTTCAACAGCACTTTTTTGTATTTCATTCACATTGTAGTACGTTAAGTCTGTCATTAGCTTTCATAAGTAATTCTTAGGCAATTTAATTCTTTAACTTCCCTTTTTCATGTTATTCTTTGAGGCGTCTGAGGAGAAGCAGAATTATTTAAATCAGTATTGATTTTTTTCTTGTAGTTGTCAAAGTGAGTGAACATATATGTATGTAATCATCATGTGATCATCGATTGCTTTACAATCCAGTTATGATATTTGTATTTCTGTATGCATTCATTCATATGGGTTCTTCTGCATTGTAATGCCAAGGGATTGGTTAAACGAGTCTTGGTATGTGGCATAAGTAAATGAAAATGCTTACTGTGGTGGACATGATTTTCATATGTTGCTATGAAACACTGAATATCTTTTACTGTAGATGACATCTACTATATTAGGAAGTCAGCAATATGTATTTTTTTGGCTTTGTGTAATCTCTTATTTTTTATTTTTCTTATCTTTGTGGTCTTTTATTTTATTTTATTTTCTTTTTCTGCTTTACCAGCTGAATAACTTAGCTGTAAAGAGTCAAGGACTCTGCATGGGCTATGTTTCAAGCTGTTGGAGATCCCAACTGCTCATGTTGTTTTCTGTTTGTTGGTTGATCAAGTTCTTAAAGGGCTATTTGTTAGGTTCTTAATAAATTAATTTGCGATTCAGAAGTGTCATAGATTTGCCTATTTGTGAGATATTTAGTTTGTTCACATGGTATCATAGCTTGGGTATGTGTGATTTGTTTTGTTCGCCAAGTTGGGGCTTCTTTCTCAAAGAAAAAATGAGACAGTTTGCTGCTATAAATTTTACTGATTGATTCTGAATTAGTTGTTGACTTATTTGAAGATCTGCGTCAGTACCAATTGCTGTGGCAATTAGAGGACATGTTGTATATGTTACGGTTTTTGACAACAAATAGATTGAATCTTGCTGCTGCTGATTAGGTTGAGAGGATTGAGCTGTCAGGTTTTTCATTTCTAGTGTGTTATATCTCTTCAATAATCTGAGTTAATTTATTTTATATGAAATGGAAGGCAAAGAGTACCTTTCCCCCCTACCATTCCTCAAAGTTACACCTACATTATTATGTGTTATGGGCTATGGAATCCATCCTTTCATCTTGTCAACCTTCAACTTTCGCCTCAGTGGTGTTTTAGTTGGGTAGCGGAGTTGGAATTAGCCTTTTCTCCTAGTCATTTTTTCCCTTTTTCTCAAGGAACCCTTACAATGGGAGAAGTCTAAGGAATTCATCCTGTTATGAACCCTTCCATCACAAAGCCCTATTTGTACAGGATGAGTTCAAGGGGAATGATTTCTTGTGATGTTTAGTTTGCAAAAACCATCCTAGTCATTTCTCTTCTTCCAACCATAGGTCACTTGGTTTTATAAACGTACTCTTCTCGAAGGAAAAGGGAAAACGATCTAGGTAATATATCACTTGACGTCAAGAAGTTTTAATAAACCAACTATTTTTGGAAAGGAATTTTGCTGCACTACGATGTACCTTCGATTTGTCTTAGGTATTCCTTTGAGGGTCAAGGAGGAAGTTTCAGGGCCTTGCTATCAGTCAATTGAAGGAGAAGACTGGAAAGATTCTTTGTGTGAGCGATGAAGATTGGTTCAGTGATGTCGAGGAGCTCAATGATTAGGAAATGTTATTCGCCTTTGCAATCAAACATATGCAAGAATCAAACATGAAAGTGCGAAGAGGTGGAAGCCCGAGTGTTTTTTGAAACCTTGGCAAGCAGCAAAATGAGTGTTGAGAGATGGGCTCAGGGCGAGTGTAGTTGTTCCTCTGGGTTAGTAATCGAGAGTACTGGGTATGCATAAAGGTGATTTATGTGTATTTCACGAAGATAACAACCTATGAACATTTTGTCTTGTTGAAACTCATAAGTTAAAGTGGGTATGACACGTGACAAAGCTACACAAAACCATCAAAGAGATGGCGTTCTGTAGTAGCCTTTGGGGTGGTGAGGTATTTCCCTCAAAGGTGAAGGTCGGCCAAAAAAAAAAAATCGAAATGACTAAGAAGACAAGAAAAAAAAAGCAAGAAAAAGCAAAAGAAAATCAATGGCAAAAGAAAGCAAAAAAGAAAAAGCGTCTGCCAAGGGATGAAAGACCTGAAAGCTGGAGTCTCTAGCATTGATTGCAGATCCTTTGTGGATGAATGATTCTAGGTTAATATCTACTCCTTTTCTTTGGTTTCCTATGAAGCAGAGAACAATTTTTTTATGCTCACACCTTGAAAATGGAAAGAAATCCCTTCGTGAGATTTGATAGCTTCGGTGCGATTCCAAATCCTAATACTTCATCGAATGCTTCGGGTAAAAGAAGGTTGTGTTTTTTTCACACAACATGCACTAAAAGCCTATGGGCAAAAATTTGAAAATAACAAGCAATTTCAAAGTTCAATTCTTTGCAAATAAAACTTGATGTCTTTTGCTATATTCCTGATTGGTGAGTATACGAGGGAATACTAATTCTCTTTATATCATTTTAGTTGAGGTTTGGTCTTATTGTTGAGTGTCAAGCTGGTTTAGAGTCTTTAGACTTTGAGACCCATGTTCATTATTTTATTTATGGCCATGCTTATTTTGTGTCAGTTTTATGTAGTGCGTAAGTTGACTAGAGTACTTTTTGTGTATAGTCTAGCATGGTAGGGACATGGGTTAAAGTAGTGTTGTGGTTCCATGCTTGTTTGAATCTTAATTATAGTAGTTCTGGTTTGATTGTTAACTGTCGTGTTCTTTTCATTGAGCATTTGATTCTGTTTAAAACCATGTATCTAAGTTTCACATGTCCTAACCGAGGTATGGTTGAAGAACTGTGAAAGTAGTGTTCTTTTCATTGTAAGCAATGGGCACATACAGAGTTAATAGAAAAAGGCACGTCTATATTCATGGCTATGAAATTTTAAGATCATGGCCAATGTTCATGTCATTGTAAGCAATGGGCACATACATCCAGAGATCATCAGAGCTTAGAAGTTGTTAAATGAAAAGTTAAGCTGTCTCTTAGGTTTGTCATTGTGACAAGGAAGACGACTAGTTCTTGAAGAAGAACACCAATTTGGCAAGAAATCGCAGCAGTTCGGTTGGAGGAGAATGTTGAGGATCTTCTTTGTTTACCTTGAGCTAATAAAAGGTGTACGAGACATTTGCATGGCATTGTCTAAAAGGCATGCAGAAGCAATTATAGCTAAATCAAGTTGAAACTCTTGCACCACATGTACGACAACAACACCTACAACTTTTCATAACTTTTTTATCATCTACTCCATGACATCCATAAACAAAAGCAGATGGACCCCAAGTTTCTCTCAAAGCTCCCTTCTATTGTCTTAAAGAGCTCTCATTTTCTTCTATTCAAACTATTAAAAAAAATTATCTCACACAGTTTTATCTCGCACATTATCACCCTATCAAATCATGATCACCTTAAATACTTAAAAATTAGAGCTGGTAGTAAAGAAAATAGTAAAATTTGAAACCTTGTAAAATACTATATATTTAACAAGCTTAAACATGCATAGGCTCCATAATATACGTAGAGGACTTTAGCACACTTAGTTGGGTCAATAGCTAGTAGGCAGCACTAATTCAAATTTTAGAGACACCTACCCATTTCACAAGCAGATAAATTCCCAGGATCTTGGGGCAATGAGGAAATGGCCTTGCAGATTTTATGCCTTGAGGGACCCATGAAATCTCCCAACTCAGGGTGCAGAACATGCTACAAAATGTTCTCTGTCTTCCCACGCTTTAGGTGGAGCTATGTAGACCAGAAAGGCACATCAAAGCCCTCTACTTGGGGAGACCTACATAGCCACCCACACACAATTATTATATAACCTCCTTCACCACTCATGGTTCCCTTTATGAAGGCAAACAAAGCTGTCTCTTAGGTTTTTGTCATTTGAGAAAGATGATGACGGTATATCATTTAAGAGTCATTAAAGTTTTTAAATGATAAAATAAAACTTTATAAGAGCTTTTATGATGTCTAACAAGCCGTAATGATTAGGACTTTTGGAAATAAATTTTGTTGAAAGGTTTATTACAGACTTCAGATAAGTGTAAAGCATATAGATGGTGAACAATGTCATTTGTGAAGATGGATGTCAATTTATTGGTGTTGATTGAGTCATTAGTTATAAGTTTAATGACATTTTTCTTCAGATAGGCAATGAAACATTTTAGTTGATCATGTTAGTGTTACATTTGATGAGATCCTGCCGGCCCCTTGCCTTCGACCTTGCAACCACCTATGCCATTCTCCCCCTCTTAGCATCCCATGTCAGTATTATGTTACTCTCAATATCAATTACATCTGGTGAGATTATAGAAAGAATAAACATGATCCTATTTTATGTAAGAACCTAGATCTGCATCTCAGTTGTTAAAGCCTTGTAAAAATGGAAACTATAGAAAATGGAGTAAGTAGCATATTCTACAGTTAAAAAATGCTTCATGTCAAAGAAAGTGTTTACTGTTTCCCCTAAAGAGATTGATAGGAATATACAGAGATATGAAACTTCCCACAAAGTGGAAACTTTGGAGCCTACATAAAGATAAAGCCTATTCTAATATGGCTACAATGTCCAATGGCATCTGCTGCTGAAGCAAGCCTGCATGCGAAGTTATTTCTAGAGAGTAATATTGGAAACAATCCCTAGAAACTAATTAAATGAAAACTAAATATGAAATATCTTTTCTACATAAGAATGCAAAGTAGATTAGATGTTCACATATAAAATTGAAATTTGACAAAAACATTGCTTGAGTACTATTGGACAATGCATCAGAGTTTCAAACCCAAAGAAAGGAAAGTTAGCAGATTTAGATTCAGAATTTGTTCGAGCAAGTTGGGCATGTGGAATAGTTGGTAGCAGAACTGTGTATTCAACCAAAATGTCCGGCCCTAACTACAGATTGTCAAAATAATCCCTATCTTATATGATTTTATCACTCTATCAATATCTTGTAATCAATGGGGCATTTCATCAAACAATGTGTGCAATTTTATTCAAAATAATAAATAAATCATAATTGGGGAAACAAAATGCATCTCTGTTTGTCATCGTTAGTTGATAAAATGAAGATACTAACACCAAGATTTACATTAGAAACATGATTGCAAAAAAAAAAATAAGTAGGGTTTCTCGCATTATCTTGGACAACAGTTGAACACTTCAATATAAAAAATACACAAAGACTGTATAAATTAAGCTGAAGTATCGAATGAAACTTTAAAGACGAGCCATTGGACTCATCACCTACATGAATAGTTCATGAGGAAGGCAATTCAATCTTTGATGGCTACCGTCAATGCTATGGATCTTGGCCATAAGTTTTGGGTACATGCATGTATTAACAAGGTTGCAAATGGGCTGGATATGGTAAAAGGTTTCCACCAAGGCTGGATGATTTTTTGCATCTAGAAATTGGAGCATCGATTTAGACAGATAACGACCTCTTCTTCTTCCCTCCAACGATAAAGTGAATTATTAATGGAATGTGAATTTTATTATTGAATCCCACTACTTATGAATACAAATCAAATATATTGGATTATATGCAAACAATTACAACAATGATGGGACAAACAAAACTAATAGCATGTTTTGTGGAGGAAAAAGTTGAATAATCAAATACTCAACTGCTGCAACCTGACAATCTCTGGTAACAATGAAAAGGCTGAGATGCGATCCAGTAGTAGAAGATTGTGAGTATGTGTGTGTGTGTGTGAGAGAGAGAGAGAGAGAGAGAAAGAAGAAGAACATAGTTAATACCCCATTGTTTCTAGAAGGGGAAAAAAGTGCCAAGACTGACCTGCTCTTTGCCACATTCCTATGGTGATGCCGATAGTTGATCATTCAATCAACCGGTCAATGGAAAAATCTCAAGAGAAAAATGGGTGAGGTCTCTAAGTTGACTGAGTCAAAAGTTAGAGAAAAATAGCAGATAAAACTCCAATGCTTGATCAAAATAGAGGGTAAGAACGATGCCCATGAAGATTGAGGAACGACGCAGGAAAATGTTCCCATTTCCAATGACATTTCAGTTGCGCCTTAAATTGTTGTCTTGTTTTTTGGTGTTCATACTATGCCAACAGTCTGCAAATTGATTGGCACCCACCACTCAAACACCATCAATGGGACATTATTATGGCACCCCACATCCAAATGCCATAAACAAGTATTTAATATGGCACCCCATGGTCATGGCCATAGAAGGTTATTGATCAGTGACATGACATCAATGGCATGCCACTGAATGCCATAAACCTTGTAGTGAACATCAATGTTGAAGTTTTTTTTTTTAAAAAAATAACAATACCTTTTGCATAATTTATAAAATATCAAGGGCATTTTCAGGATTATCATTTCTAAGTTTAAATACACACTTCCACCTGATTTTCTTTATTCTTACCATCTGTTCTCCCTCTCTTCTCTTAAACCTTCTTTGGATCTGAGGGTTTCTCTATGCACCTAGTGGAACGATGGCTGAATCTGGTCAGTATTGGGCATCAACGATATATTAGAGTTAGGCAAAGCAGGTGGTGCTAATTGAACAAGACAAAATGAAATGACCCAAATAAGAAAACTTGATAAAAATGGAAGGAGAACAAACAAGTATAGAACACTGGAGGTTCTGTAGAAGATGCAAATGCCAGTTTCCTGTGTTTGGCAAGATCAGAAGGGCCATTGCAATGACAGCTCACTACCGGCAAACAAAAAAGGCCTCCTTTTCTTTTTTTTTCCCCTCCTTGAATTAGCATCTCTTACTTTTTGTGCATCTTCAGGTGGAACTTGCTATTGATATCTCGATGTCCTTCCCTTTTTTCTGAGTTTTAGTTCTCTGATACAACCTCCCCCATTCTATATTATCTTTCTTTTAAATCACAATAGTTCTGAACTGAAAGAAGCAAAGAGAACTGTGTTTAGTCTTATTCTCTTCTTTTCATATTCTCTATTGATGTAAAGCAATAATATATATGAACATGTTAGCATATAAATAAATAATACCATATGTATTTTCATCTTGCTTATAACATATATGAATATGGCATGCTGGTGTAGATATATACATTCTTGTTCATTTTCAGATCACGCATGCACACCTTACTATTATACTCCTCTTTTCCAGTCATGCATGCTAGTATGCCAAAGTAGCAAAATAGCACACATGAAGGTAAATGGGATATATCATTGTTTCTTAAAAGAAAACAGGAATTCGCCTTGTTCTACTGAAGCACATATATTGTTAGAATAGAGACCTAAAAGTGTTAATGTGCACACTCATAGAGGGACATGCTTCTCAATAAGACCTTTCTCTTGCTATTTTGTAGCTTTAATTTGTGAGTTGCACACTCATAGGGAGACAAGCTTCTTATGTTGGAAAAGCCCTTGTGCAATGGTCAATAGTCATCTGTTGATTTGCAGAAATGCCTAACATGCTTGGGAAGATTTTAGTGCACAATGGTCCAAAGAAGATGCACTGTCTCCTTGGTTGAAAGTTGCTTTGGTTGGAAGACCTTGGATATGTCATTGGTCGAATGCACTGGTTGGATATTTTTTGTTTATTTGAAAACATCCTATATTGTTGAAGCTCATGGTGGCAATTAAATATGCTCCATAGTTTTCACAACACTGGGATGTTCTGCCAAAATTTACTTTAGATGGTACCATTGATTGGTCATGACCATGTTCGAAGATTGATGGAACAACAACATTGACATTTTATTATAGAGAACATTGTTCTTTTGCTATATAAAATACACGTACTTTTAGCCAAAAAACACATAAGGTAAAGTGTATGTTGGTATCTCTACAGGCAATGTGTATGATTGGTCCATGTTAGCAAAAATTCAAGGTATATATACTTTGGTAATGGCTTATGATACAAAAGCATCATTAGTTGCTATAACAAATGGGACCAATGACCAGTTGTGAATCTTTTGTAACTAGCCATTTGCTAATTTGGAACTCAGGAAAGCAAAACTATCATTTCGCAAACCCACATATCGTCTACATGTAAAATTTCACAATCATACACATGACTGTTCATATGAGAAAAGTTCAAAGAGATGGGACCTGACCTGTCGGCATGAGATTTTACCATTCATGGCACCTTTACTGGAGGTAATCAGATCAGGTTCTAAATTAATTATGCCAGATTCTAAGTCATGATTGTCATTCAGACCTTAATGTGCCCTACTTTTGTGAAAAATGAAATTTTGGAAAAATATATGGATCATAAAAAGTTGGAGACCGTGAACTAAAGAATTTTTGTAATCCAGGAATGTAGTTCATGATCCATATCATCATCGATCCATGCATTGAATCTTATATCTAGTATGATACATGCAAATTGGGTTCAGACATAGTTGGTGTCTGGATTCTAGGAATTTAGGGATGTGGAGCAAAGAAAATTTAAGATCTGAAATCCAAATCATCAAGATCCAAATATGAATTTACTATTTGATTATGTTAAGATCAAAATCTATACTTCATGTTCCAATTTCAGAGACCTAAATCCAAAGTTTTTAAATTGGGGCTTATAGTCCTAAGGCTTAGATCTAGATTCATAATCCAATTATGATATTTAAGTTGCAAGTTCAAAGCTGCGATCTGAGTTCAATTCTAAAATTCAAACATATAAGAGCTAAATTCTTTACTCAAATGACCCAGATCTAAAATCCATAGTTCAAATTAAGATAAAAATCTCTGTGGTCTAAAATTCAAAGTTCTAGATATAATATCCAAGTCAAGATATCATTTTCTACAAGATCCAAAATCAGGATTCAAATTGGTCATGATCAGGTTCTAAAGCTCCCAACGCGATTTCCAAATATAACCAAAGTTCAAATCTGAATTCCAAGATATGTAGCGCCTAAGGTTTGATTTGTATTGCTTTAGTTTGGACCTACTCCAGGTTCTCATGACCTATATGAGTTCAACTTATAACTTAAGTATGACTAACAAGGGTTACGGTTAGGTTCAAGATTGTGGGCTCAATGTCAGGATTGAGTTGAGACATTGAGTATGCCTAGTAGGGCTTAGGTAGGTCAACTGTGAGGTTTATATCTCAATCAAGTTTGAACCTACTGTTTTGATAAATAGGTCAGAAAACATGTTCAATTTTGAAAAGTGCAACTGAAAACTATGTTTTTGAGAACATGTATCCTTATAAAAATTATGTAAAGGTTATTGTTGCAAGCACGTAGTTGATGAACCCAACTTGATTCTCATATGGACATAATTCTAAGTGCATGAGTTGAAATTGAATGCATGATGTAAAGCAAAAGCAAACTATATGAATGTATATCAAACAATAAAAAACATTACACATTTAATTATAATATGCATGTTTTTGAAAACTGAGTACATGTAGGAGCTGGGTTAGGTTCAAAGTTCACATGGAAGGACTATCATCTCAAGACACAAGATGAACTTAGGTTCCTTTATGAATTTAGATGTAAATTTGAAATCGAATGGAGTACTATACGATTAGAAATAAGAAACAATGAACATGTAATTGAGATAACATAATATTCTAAAAGACAAACAACATAGATTAATATGTTGAAACTATGATTTGTAAGCTTAACACATTAAAATAGGTTAAAAGACTATTTACATGTAAATTTTTTCAATCTTACGTACACACCATATAAATGAGATAAAATTTACATATATTCACCTCCATTCTTTGTGTAAGATTCCAATGCCTTTACTAGGGTAATCTGACTAAGGACTAGACGAAAATGTCCCATTTCCTAAGTCTAAATATTATACAAAACCTAGGAAATCAAAAATACCCTAATTTTAAAATCGTTCATGTTTTAAAATCTAAACATATCTGTTATCATCCCAAATTTTTCAAAAAGACTATTATTTTATTATTTAGATTTAAATTTTAGACCCAAAATAAATTTGTGACTATTCAATCCAAAATCAATTTCTAAACCGTTATCCAAACCCAAACACAAAATTCAAATTCAAAACCCAACCTTAGACACAAAATACAAATCTAAAATCCAATTATCAGATCCAAATTAGATTCAAAATCCAAGTTTAGATCCAAATCGAGAATACCAAAACACTTCTCTCTTGAATTCAAATTTTGAATTTTGGCTCCAAAAGATTTGAAATTTGCATGAAAAACTTGTCAAATTAAAAAAAAAAAAATCGAATTTTGAGTTTTGACACCAAAACACCCTCTAAACACCCCCACATTTTCCCCTCTTGGACATGAGCCAACCCTTGGGGAACCTCTCATGCTTCCTCACTTGAAAATTTAAATTTTTCTTAGCTCTTTCTTTCCATTTTTCTCTTCTTCTCCAACCTTGGGAGCAAACATTCTCCAAGTTCAAATTCTCCAAAGGAGCACAAAGAGATCCCTATGTGGTTCATCATCTTGGAGTTTCATTTGAGGCGATTTCAAGATCATTCAAAAGAGATGACTCATTTCTAATACCATTCATATTCGAGGTATGTAGTCATCCTCTTATTTCCATCTATTTTCATTTCCTCTTGCCACCTCCCCATGGTTGTGCAAGAAAGCTTAAATGATTTCCTATCCGGAATCCAGAGCTATATCTTTAGTGCACCGAGAGTATGAGTAAGGTGAAATAAATCTCATTTCTTCAATTATTTTCAAAAATATACTTGTTATGTCACTTTATCCATCATTTATGTTTGAGATGATGGTCATGCATGATGTTCTAATTTTTCCTTAATGAATAAGTAAATGCACGGTAAGAATGAGTGCTTGGGTTAGGGATTTCTTCATCCTTGTTTTGATTTTTGAGGTTGAGACTTGTCCAACCAGAGAAAGCCCTTCCTGAATGTGTACATGTTAATATGCATTTCTCATGTCATTTTTATGCTTATTTTATTTCTTAATCACTCGATTAGGGACCCGAATATATGTTTTCTTACGTTGTTCTTCATTTTATGAATGTTTGATTTTCTTCCATACTCAACGATGGGAGAACTAAATTTTCTTGTAATTGAAATCATATTTTTTAAAAGATTTTTAAAAGCAAATACCCTTTTTAATGTGGCTTTGGAGACTTAACTTAAGTTCTTGCATGAGCCCAAGTTCATCTCCGGCCTACGTCAAAATTGAAGTCGGATATTTTCAAGTCATTTCTTGATTTTAATACTCATGAAGACATATGCGTGTATACATGTTATATACGTATACGTGCATGTGCACATGAATGTCTTTCTTTGTCTTTGTCTCTTTATGATTTAACATTTTTTTACAAACTCTCGTGTATATATATATATATATATATGAATATACATACATGTATTCCATTTTAAAATATCTCTCTATTTTTAAAATCATCTTCTCTTTTCTATTTGATTTAAACTTCATTTTCACAAACTTTTATATATGTATATATATATATATATATATATATATATATATATATATTCCTTTAAATATTTGATTTTATGATTTTCAAGATCTCTTTTTCTCTCTCTTTCTTTATATTTCTCTCTATGAAAGTCTTTCATCTTTTCCATTCTTTCAATATTTTTCTCGCATGATTTAAGATTTTAATTTCTCATTTGCCGACTTAACTAAGACAAAAAATCAAGTAATGACCCAATATTGGATTCGTGTTTGATGGTCTGCAATCACATTCCATTTTTAAAAATTTTTCTATCCTCATAAAAATATCTATTACAAAAATCTTAGATGTATGTGATGGTAGGAATGCCTTTAGATGAATGTTGTGAAAGGAATGAATCATGTATGATCAATGCATTCATGCATCCACATTCACTTAACATCAGAAATACCAGAAACACATCTCTAAAAGAACTTACGCAAGATGAGATAGAACTCTAATTAGGTAGTAACCGAATTAGAGCAAAACCTCAAATCTACTTAAAGTATTAAAAGAACACCAAAGTGATTTCTAAAAGATGATATTCAAATGTTTCCAAACAATATTTGCAAAGATTTCTCAATTCAAGTTTTTCCAAATCAAAATGTTTTCTACTTTCCAATGATTCTTCAAAACTTTCTCAAAGATTTGAAACATCAAGTTTTCAATATTTTCTCAAACAGTACACCACATATAGAATAGAAAAAGTTGTTTAAGCCAAAATGAAATGCATCAATAATAAACATAGCCCTTGGGTTGATTACCCCCTGGTAAATGCACCGGGAACGGTCGGTCCTCGTACTGACGGGCTGGTCCATTTCTTTCTCATTTTCGAAACAAAACCCTATTTTGTTGAGCACTCCAAAAAAAAAATAATTTTTTTGGACATGCGAACAGATGGCGATCGTGATGGGACCCATCATCCTTTAACTATGATTATAATTGATGCATTTCCACAAACTTGAACATCTCATATACTGCTAATGGTAAAGCATGTTCCTTTCTTTGGCCTTGACCCCATCGACATTTCATTACATTGCTTGATGATTATATTTGTTCTCTTGCACATAAGACTAATTGAGGAGGATCAATCTTGTTCACATAGATGTAAGATCAAATATAACCCTCATCAATTTAAGTTTTGATTGAAGACAATGTTTTCACTTCTACATATTTTAATCATCATCTTAGGAAACATTGCATTAGAGACAACTGATTTTGCATGCTTGCTCATATTTCAAAAACTTCCAATGCCTATTTGTTCCGGTCATAATGTTGCTGAGTTTGGTCTTAGACAATAGTACAAGACTAAGCCTTACAACTAGACCACACCTTGGGTGGAAAAGCCTCATTGTTAGTACCATGAGTGGTAACTTGTGGTATATCGACGAGTGTCCAAGAAGAAGTGCATAAACCTTATCTTTAGTTGCCTAATGAAGGAGTCGATGCTCGTACTAAGCCTCTTGGCTATTGATCGAACCAAACTCAATTAGGGTCCTATGATCCTTCTTCAAATATATGCATGATAAATGTGAGTTTAGAAAGTGCTGGATGTTTATCATTATATATGTGTGTCTTCCATGCATTCTTTGATCAATTTAGTAATTTTACAATCTATCTTCCTCATTTAAATCAATGTCTTCCTTGATCATCTTTATATAATCTTCAAAATGACCACGTCATAAAATCATGTTTTAACCCTACTACCTAAGTGACATGGATTTTTCAAATTCTCTCATCTGGCAAGTCCATTCTTTTTCAAAATCAACATTTATCACACCTTGTTAGTCCCTCATTTATTTATTTGTCTAACCTCCTATTCTTGAACATGATAGTCATCTATTGGCTCAATTACCAACTTTGCTTGACTCAGGTAATGCATAATTTTTTTTGTCCTCAACACCCATAGTATATCTTTCTCCTTATTTTATTACTTTCATGATTTTATTGAGTAATCATTTATTCCAAATTGAATATCAATCTTTGCTTTACTCAAGTATACTCCATTTTCAATCATCAGACATGTGATTTTAACTTATTGGATCTATATGAATCAAACATCATGTATTTATTGTACTCTATTGGAGGTCTAACCCTTTCAAAGTTAAGATTCACAAGTGATATGTTGCTCATAATTTTCTCTATTTTTCTATATTATTAACTTAATATCTTGATATGAAAATCACTATTTACCGATCATATTTCTACAATGAATTTCTTTCCTACAAGTTTTGTCCTAATCGCTTGTCATTTAAGACATATCAAAAATTCCTAGCTTCAACAAAGGTATTCGAAGTGATGAGGGTTCTTTCCTGACATTGCCACTTGTTATCGGGCAACCCATTCAGGAAAAGGGTAAACCTTGAAATTATGGACAAAAAGAGCAACCCACACAGGCAAGTGGTTAAAACTGCAATGGAAGCCAAAGCAACCCATTCAAGGGGGTTAGATCTAAATTCAATTTTGGCAAACCCGTGCAGGTAAAGGGTTAAACCTGCAACATAAGGTTAAACAACCCATTCAGGTAAGGGGTTAAGCCTGAAACATCATTTCAAAAATGTTTCGTTTGAAAAATTTGGGGTGCTTATCTTCATCACTAAGTGTGGCTAGTGCCGGCTTAGTAACAAAGAGGGGCATCTGTTATCACCCCAAATTTTTCAAAAAAGACTACTATTTTATTATTTGAATTTAAATTTTAGACCCAAAACAAATTTGCAACTATTCGATCCAAAATCAATTTCTAAACCATTGTCGAAACACAAACACAAAATTCAAATCCAAAATCCAAGTTTAGATCCAAATCGAGAATTCCAAAACTCTTCCCTCTTGAATTCAAATTTTGAATTTTGGTTCCAAAACTCTTCTCTTTTGAATTCAAATTTTGAATCTCAAATTTTGAATTTTAGATCTAGAAAGATTTGAAATTTGCATGAAAATCTTGTCAAATTAAAAAAAAAAATCAAATTTTGAGTTTTAGCTCCAAAACACCCTATAAATACCCCCACATTCTTCCTTCTTGGACATGAGCTAACCCTTGGGGAATCTCTCATGCTTCTTTACTTGAAAATCTAAATTTTCCTTAGCTCTCTCTCTTTTCATTTTTCCTTTCTTCTCCAAACTTGGGAGCAAACATTCATCAAGTTCAAATTCTTCAAAGGAGCACAAAAGAGATCGCTTGGGGGGTTCATCATCTTAGAGTTTCATCCAAGGCGACTCCAAGATCATTCAAAAGAGAGGGCTTATTTCTAATATCACTCACATTCAAGGTATGTAGTCATCCTCTTATTTCTATGTATTTTCATTTCCTCTTGCCACCTCCGCATGGTCATCCAAGAAAACTCAAATGATTTCCTATCCAGAATCGAGAGCTATATCTTGAGTGCATTGAGTGCATTGAGAGTATGAGTAAGGCAAAATAAATGACATTTCTTCAATTATTTCCAAAAATATACTTGTTATGTCGCTTTATCCAGCACTTATGTTTGAGATGATGTTCATGCATGATGTTCTAATTTTTCGTTAATGAATAAGCAAATGCACGGTAAGAATGAGTGCTTGGGTTGAGAATTTTTCATTCTTGTGTTGATTTTTGAGGTTGGGACTTGTCCAACCCGAGAAAGCCCTTCACGAATTTGTACATGTTAATATGCATTCTTTATGTCCTTTTCACGCTTAGTTTATTTCTTAATCACTCTATTATGAACCCTAATGAGTGTTTCCTTACGTTGTTCTTCATTTTATGAATGTTTGGTTTTCTTCCATACCCAATGATGAGAGAACTAAATTTTCTTGTGGTTGAAATTATATTTTCCAAAAAAAATCAAAAGCAAATCCCCTCTTTAATGCAATTTTGGAGACTTAACTTAGGTTCTTGCATGAGCCCAAGTTTCCCACCGACCTACATCAAAATTGAAGTCGGATATTTTCAAGTCATTTCTTGATTTTAATACTCATGAAGTCATATGCGTATATACGTGTTGTATACATAAATGTGCACATGAAAGTCTTTCTTTATCTTTCTCTCTTTATGATTTAACATATTTTTTTACAAACTCTTGTATATGTATACATGAATATATATACATGTATTCCATTTTAAAATCTCTCTCTCTTTCTAAAATCATCGCTTTTCTATTTGATTTAAACCTCATTTTCACAAGCTTTCATATATATATATATATATATGAATATGTATCTCTCTTTCTTTTAAATATTTGATTTTGTGATTTTCAAGATCTCTTTCTCTATATTTCTCTCTATGAAAGTCTTTCATCTTTTCCATTCTTTCAATATTTTTCTCTTATAATTTAAGATTTTAATTTCTTATTTGGCGACTTCACTAAGAAAAAAAATCAAGTAATGACCCTGGCAAGTCCATTCTTTTTCAAAATCTACATTTATCACACCTTGTTAATCCCTCATTTATTTATTTGTCTAACCTCCTATTCTTGAACATGATAGTCATCTATTGGCTCAATTACCAACTTTGCTTGACTCAGGTAATGCATAATTTTTTTTGTCCTCAACACCCATAGTATATCTTTCTCCTTATTTTATTACTTTCATGATTTTATTGAGTAATCATTTATTCCAAATTGAATATCAATCTTTGCTTTACTCAAGTATACTCCATTTTCAATCATCAGACATGTGATTTTAACTTATTGGATCTATATGAATCAAACATCATGTATTTATTGTACTCTATTGGAGGTCTAACCCTTTCAAAGTTAAGATTCACAAGTGATATGTTGCTCATAATTTTCTCTATTTTTCTATATTATTAACTTAATATCTTGATATGAAAATCACTATTTACCGATCATATTTCTACAATGAATTTCTTTCCTACAAGTTTTGTCCTAATCGCTTGTCATTTAAGACATATCAAAAATTCTTTTATACCACAGTTCATACACATAATATTACCTTTCACCCTCATTCTCCTACTAGAGAAAATATATCGATTCTCTTTATAAAATTTTGTCCACGCCTTGTATTTATTGGGGCCTTTTTCAATATTTTCTTCACCTCAATCTCAATTAAAGAAATCAACCATCTATCTTTTACCCAGCACATGACACATTATGTTTCAAATCATATCTTATCTCTTATTAGTCGTGACAATGGCTAACACTGGGGCTTTTTTTTTTTGAACATTTTGAGGCATTTTCTAAATTGCTTTTACAACATATATTTTTCTTCCACAATCATCATTGTCCATCAAGAAAATGGTCATATTTCAATCAAATCAACTCAGGTGTTAAGCTAAAAAATTTGATCAAATGTGATCCGGCCTTTAGGTTCGAGGCATTCCAAAGTTAACTCAACCATGTCAGTAGACAAGGGAAACTTATGAAGCAATCGCAACTTGGCCGTTTGGCCAAAGGCTTTTCAAAGCAAGCTCAACCCAAGCACTAGTTTAAGGAATTTTATTAAGCAAGTTCAAAATGCAACCATTGGTGAAAAAAAAACTTCACCATAAGGCACTCGAGGTGATAAGATGTCTTCTTGTCACAACCAATGTAGGAGCAATAGGGTGTCATTCCCTGCTTCAACAAAGGTATTCGAAGTGATGAGGGTTCTTTCCTGACATTGCCACTTGTTATCGGACAACCCATTCAGGAAAAGGGTAAACCTTGAAATTATGGACAAAAAGAGCAACCTACACAGGCAAGTGGTTAAAACTGCAATGAAAACCAAAGCAACCAATTCAAGGGGGTTAGATCTAAATTCAATTTTGGCAAACCCGTGCAGGTAAAGGGTTAAACCTGCAACATAAGGTTAAACAACCCATTCAGGTAAGGGGTTAAGCCTGAAACATCATTTCAAAAATGTTTCGTTTGAAAAATTTGGGGTGCTAATCTTCATCACTAAGTGTGGCTAGTGCCGGCTTAGTAACAAAGAAGGGCATCTGTTATCACCCCAAATTTTTCAAAAAAGACTACTATTTTATTATTTGGATTTAAATTTTAGATCCAAAACAAATTTGCAACTATTCGATCCAAAATCAATTTCTAAACAATTGTCGAAACACAAACACAAAATTCAAATCCAAAATCCAATTATCAGATCCAAAATCCAAGTTTAGATCCAAATCGAGAATTCCAAAACTCTTCCCTCTTGAATTCAAATTTTGAATTTTGGTTCCAAAACTCTTCTCTTTTGAATTCAAATTTTGAATTTCAAATTTTGAATTTTGGATCTAGAAAGATTTGAAATTTGCATGAAAATCTTGTCAAATTAAAAAAAAATCAAATTTTGAGTTTTAGCTCCAAAACACCCTATAAATACCCCCACATTCTTCCATCTTGGACATCAGCTAACCCTTAGGGAATCTCTCATGCTTCTTTACTTGAAAATCTAAATTTTCCTTAGCTCTCTCTCTTTTCATTTCTCTTTTCTTCTCCAAACTTGGGAGCAAACATTCGTCAAGTTCAAATTCTTCAAAGGAGCACAAAAGAGATCACTTGGGGGGTTCATCATCTTAGAGTTTCATCCAGGCGACTCCAAGATCATTCAAAAGAGAGGGCTTATTTCTAATATCACTCACATTCAAGGTATGTAGTCATCCTCTTATTTCCATCTATTTTCATTTCCTCTTGCCACCTCCACATGGTCATCCAAGAAAACTCAAATGATTTCCTATCCAGAATCGAGAGCTATATCTTGAGTGCACTGAGAGTATGAGTAAGGCGAAATAAACGACATTTCTTCAATTATTTCCAAAAATATACTTGTTATGTCACTTTATCCAGCACTTATGTTTGAGATGATATTCATGCATGATGTTCTAATTTTTCGTTAATGAATAAGCAAATGCACAGTAAGAATGAGTGCTTGGGTTGAGATTTTTTCATTCTTGTGTTGATTTTTGAGTTTGAGACTTGTCCAACCCGAGAAAGCCCTTCACAAATTTGTACATGTTAATATGCATTCCTTATGTCCTTTTCACGCTTAGTTTATTTCTTAATCACTCTATTATGCACCCTAATGAGTTTTTCCTTACATTATTCTTCATTTTATGAATGTTTGGTTTTCTTGCATACCCAACGATAAGAGAACTAAATTTTCTTGTGGTTGAAATTATATTTTCCAAAAGAAAATTCAAAAGCAAATCCCCTCTTTAATGCAATTTTGGAGACTTAACTTAGGTTCTTACATGAGCCCAAGTTTCCCTCCGACCTACATCAAAATTGAAGTCGGATATTTTCAAGTCATTTTTTGATTTTAATACTCATGAAGGCATATGCGTATATATGTGTTGTATACATAAATGTGCACATGAAAGTCTTTCTTTTCTTTATCTTTCTCTCTTTATGATTTAACATATTTTTTTACAAACTCTTGTATATGTATACATGAATATTTATACATGTATTCCATTTTAAAATCTCTCTCTCTTTCTAAAATCATCGCTTTTCTATTTGATTTAAACCTCATTTTTACAAGCTTTCATATACGTATATATATACATATATATATATATATAGATGTATATGAATATGTATCTCTCTTTCTTTTAAATATTTGATTTTGTGATTTTCAAGACCTCTTTCTCTATATTTCTCTCTTTGAAAGTCTTTCATCTTTTCCATTCTTTCAATATTTTTCTCTTATGATTTAAGATTTTAATTTCTTATTTGGCAACTTCACTAAAAAAAAAATCAAGTAATGACCCAATATTGGATTCGTGCTTGATGGTCTACAATTTCATTCCATTTTCAAAAATTTTTCTCTCCTCATAAAAATATTTATTACAAAAATCTTAGATGTATTTGTTGGTAGCAATGTCTTTAGATGAATGTTGTGGTAGGAAATGAAGAATGTAGGATCAATGCATTCATGCATCTACATTCAATTAACATCACAAATGACCACAAACACATTTCTAAAAGAACATAAGCAAGATAAGATAGTGCTCTAAGTTACTTGATTAAATTTCATTTCGAAGAGTATGATACACACACACACACACACACACACACACACACACACACACACACATATATATATATATATATATATATATATATATATATATATACACACACACACATGTGCAATCTCTTCTTAAAAATTATTTTTCTCTTTTAAAATCAGGTTGAAACACGTTTCCAAACAGGTTTTAAGAAAAAGGACCATTTTGTTGATTTTCTAGTACATAGCTATGAAATCATTTCATTTCATCTTAAGTTTTCTTTTATTTTCAGCAAGCCATACGCAAAGTGTATGCAAGTTGCTGAAATCAGACCATGCTTTGTAGGATTTAGCTTAATAATGTCAAGTTTACATATTTGAAATGCCAATTTCAGCCATAAAGCGGCAATGCTTTGATGAACAATAAAAAAAAAATCTAAACCTATCCAATCAGCATCTTAAAATACTTTTTATGGATTGTTGTTCTCATTCATAAGTTTTCAGATTTGCATGAGACTAATCAATCTCTTCAAATGCTGAAAATTTTCATTTTCATTTCTCCAAAATGGAGACCAACTATCCTAAAATTGTCCAAAGAAGTTGACAATTCCATTGGTATGAAATCTGAAATTTGAATAGGTTTGAAAGACTTATCGTTTGTATCTAAGAAATAAGCTCTCTATTAGAATCAATATCCACAATTTTCAGCTATCTAAATCAACACAAGATCTTTTTTTTTAGCTACTTTAAGACAAATGTAGATGTCATCCATGTCTCCCATATATTTCAAAAATTAATTTTGGCATTATTTGTATATTTTTCATCATTTTGATAATTTTATGTTAAGTCTCCAGCTTATGGACTGTATCTCTAATTTATGTGCTTAAGAATATAATAAGCACATTTACAAAAAGTCATACATTTTAATTAAAATTAATCTTTTTATGTAGATTATATGACATGTAATTACAATGAATGGACTTTGAGAAATTATGAAAGAGTGAAGAATGAATGTTTCATGTGAATGAATCTTGAGAGATTATGAGAGAAAGAAGGATGAATGTCTCATGTAGTTTCCCTTCTTATTTCATGTATTCACTTTCACCCAAAGTCAGTAGCACCACATGCATATTCTTGAGAAATTAAGTGATTCAAATTTGAGTTGCAAATAGTGACCAAGTCATATTGCAACAAGAATTTGTAAACTTCACTTAACTTCCAATGAAAACATAGCAATGCATTCATAATTTTGACCAAAATATGTTTAGAAAACAACACGTTTTCTAACAATTTAGAACCTATGTTTCATCAAAAGAATGAGCTCACCTAACGAAATCACAAGTTTCTAAATGTCTTTGACCAAATCACACGATTTGACAAAAGAAGAATTCAAAATCAATTTTTATCATAAGATGATCACCATTTCAACTCATGAATCATCTTGAGTTCACAACAAAGAACTCAATTTCAAATCTTCAAAATCCCCAAGAATTGTGGATTTCAAATCAAATGGAAACAAAGGTTTTTAAATCAATCTGAAAACCCTCCAATCTTCAAATCAAAGGAGTTCATTTTTAAAACAAGTTCAAATCACTTTGGTTCTTGAATCCAAAACTTCAATGCATAAGCATATAGGATTTGCATTAATAACTCGTACATGATCCAAATGATCCTTAGTCCTTGGTCCAATTACCCTTGTTAAAGGCAGCATGAATAGTTGAACCTCGTACTGATGGGCAGACCCTTTCTCTTGAAAATTTTCTTCAAAACCCCAATTTTAAAAGAATGGGTAGTTCAATAATAGATACAAACTTGTAAGCTAACTTATGCATAAGTAAAGGCAGTACCACATCCTTGCCATATACCAGTTCTACTAGGGTGGTGTTGGTGGGAATTATGATTATAATGCTGTAAGCTTACAATGTATCAGGTAATTTTTCATCCCAACCTTGACCAGTTTTGTTTGTTCTTTCGATGATTTGGATCAGGATTTTGTTCATTACCACTAGTTGGCCGTTTCCTTGTAGATAGTATGGTGCCGAAAAATGAAGTTTAATCTTGGACTTGAAGCACACATACTTCATTCTTGAAATTTGTTTCATTATTAGATACGATATCATGTGTCACACCAAACTTACAAAAAATTGTTCCTGTGGATAAAAGAGACCTTAGGGTGATGGCCTCCACCTACTTGTTGAAATATTCCATTGCAACAACAAAATATTTGTGTCCATTTGGCACAAGAGGATTATGGGGCCTATTACATCAAACATTCACATTGAGAAGGGCTATGGTGATACAACAAAATGTAGATATGCCACAAGAACATGCATTACATTTGCATGGATTTGACATTTCAAACATTTCTTAATGAACTTGTGACAATTATGTTTCATGGTTGGTCAATAGAAGTATGCTAGAATCAACTACTTGACCAAAGTTTGATATCCGACATGTCCTTCATAGATTTCTTCATGTAGTTCCTGGATCATTTCTTCAGCTTCTTTCTTGTCAAGGCATCATAAATATTCTGAATAAAACCACACTTGTATAATATTCTTGTAAGTATAAAATACCTACTTGACATGCATTGTATGGCTTTATGCTCTTTCTTAGTATATCTAGAAAGAATTCACCTGTTTTTCAAGTAATCATTGACGTTCTAATACTAAGAGGTTTCGTTTTAGCGACTTTATTTACTTGTTTCAGAGGGTGGCATGCTGGTTGAGTCAGTCTTTCAACCTCAAAAGTTCTATATGGTTCATCTTTCTTGAAAGTGATAATGGATCCAAGGCTGGCTAGACTGTTTGCAAATTAGTTAAATTCCCTCTTGACAAGAAAGAACTAGAATTCCTTGAATTACTACTCCAAGGTTTGAGTGTCTTCTTGGTAAAGTGCAAATTTAGGATCCTTCGTCTTCCATTCTTGATTGACGTGTCTTACAATGAGTAGAGAATCACCATAAGCATGCAATTTTTCGAGTCCATATATCAACATTTCATATTCATTGTCGTGAGTGCATATGAAATTCCATCCTAAGAGGATGAGGGATCATCTTCTTTTTAGGCATGAGTAGGAAAATCCCAATACCTATTTCAGCCATTTTCTTGGAGCCGTTAAAGAGCATCGTCCATGGTTTAGTAATTTCAAAATGAAAAATCTGTTCATATGGAAAGTCATCATCAGTTTTTAGTTCTTCAGCCAATGAAAAACCTACTAGTAGATTTGATAATGCTTGCTCTTGATGGATTTTTGAGAAATTTTCTCCAAGTCATACTGCATGAGGAGTACCAGCCATTTGGCAATTCTTCCTATGAGAAATAGCTGTGCTAGGATATATTTGAAAGGATTTAGTCTGTAAATCACTTTGACTTCATATGAGAGCATATAATATCTCAACTTCCAACACATCCAGATAAGGGAGAAACATCGCTTTCTCCAACATTTTTTGTTGACTTGATACATCGCATATTCTATCTTGCAAGCTTTTCATACTGTGTCAAGAATCCTCCACAAACAAAGTTATTAATAGAAATGTACGACAAGGGGCGCCCCAAGACTGGTGTCTTTATGATTGGAGGATTTAGAAAGTATTGAATGATATGTTCAAAGGATTCTAGACATTGTGGGCCCCATTCGAACTTGGCACCCTTTTTAAGAAACTGATTGAATGACTCACATAAGAGAGCTAGATTGGAAACAAATCGCTACATTGCATGCATTCTGTCTTGTAAACTATGTAATTATTTTAGAATGGTTAGAACACATGTATATATATTTAAAATAAAACATTTAATTGGAAGAGAGAAACAAAAGATTCTAGAAAGGAAAAACGGAACACATGTATATCTTCATTCGTATGTATATGAAAATTTGTAAAGGAATATGTTGAATCATGGAGAGAGAAAGACAAAGTGAGATAGTTGTACACACATATATGTATATAACATGTATATACGTATATGCCTTCATGAGAGTTGAAATCAAGAAATAACTTGAAAATATCCAACTTCAATTCTTTTTATGTAGGCCGGGGAGGAACTTGGGC
Organism: Nymphaea colorata; assembly: GCF_008831285.2. Taxonomy (NCBI): domain Eukaryota; kingdom Viridiplantae; phylum Streptophyta; class Magnoliopsida; order Nymphaeales; family Nymphaeaceae; genus Nymphaea; species Nymphaea colorata. The sequence goes on along the minus strand of NC_045147.1, from coordinate 8,674,306 downwards.
TTATGCGAGAGCCTAGGCTAAGTCTCCATGGCTTCATTAAAGAGGGTTCTTGCTTTCGAAAATCTTTTGAAAAACATGGTTCCAAATATTTCATATATGAACATAAAACCATAAGCATTTTGTTTGTTATAAGATAATATATTTCTCCTACCATTTGGTATGAAAGAAAATCAAGCAACGTAATAAAGCACTCATTGGGTCCTTAATCGGGTGATTAAGAAAGAAACTAAACGTGAGAATGACATGAAGATGAATTTTAGCATATACATGTTCATGAAGGGCTTTTATAGGTTGGACAAATCCCAACCTCAAAATCAATGTAAAAGTGAAGAAAAATCTCAAACCAAACACTCATATTCTGGTCGTCCATTTGCTCATTAACTAAGGAAAATTAATATATCATACATGAACACCATCTCAACAATAAATAAAGCAATATAACAAGCATATTTTTTAAAGTAAATGAAGAAATAGAATTTGTTTCGCCTTGCTCATACTCTCGGTGCATTCAAGAGTAGCTCTCCACTCTGGATAAGAAATCTTTAGAGCTTTCTTGCATGGCCATGGGGAGAAGGCAAGAGGAAATGAAAAAAAAAAATAAAACAAGAGGACTACATACCTTGAATATGGATGATATTAGGAATGAATCTCCTCCTTTGAATGATCCTAGGGTCCCCTCGGATGAAGCTCCAAGATGATGAAGGTGTTCCCTCAACAAATCTTCTCACGCTTCCTTGAAGAGTTTGAACTTGGAGAAGTTTGCTCCCAAGGTTGGAGAAGAAGATGAAGAGAAGAAGAGAGAAATGGAAAGAGAGAGCTAAGGACAACTCTAGATTTTCAAGTGAGAAAGCACTAGAGGTTTTCGAAGGGTTAGCTCATGCGCAAGAGAGGAGATTGTGGGGTAATTTATAAAGAATTTTGAAGCTAAAACTCAAATTTAAATTTTTTTGAATTTAACAACATTTTCATGCAAATTCCAAGTATTTTTTAATGATTTTCAATTTTTGTTTTTTAAATAGGTTTTGACTAAGTGGGATTGGCCATTATCCTTGCAAACACCCCTTTGGGGTGTGGGCAGGACTAATACCCACCCAACTGGGCCAAAACTGCCCTGTGGTTTTAGCTGAAAATGGGGCTTGTGTGTTTGGACCAATAAGGGGTGGATTTCACCCCCAGCCTCCAGGGGGTCTGTTTATAAAATAAAAAAGAATAAAACCATTTTTCTAAATGTGTATAAAAATGGTTTTTGTCACAAATGGGGGGTCGACTCTGTTTTGACTGATTACAAGCTCGTTTTAGATCTGAATTGAGTTTAATCGGTTGCCGATGCGTTCTAGTGAGTGGTTTAAGCTCAAAAACACATATTGGTGCGAGAACGAAACATAAAACAAAGGAAATTCTCGTGCGGCACTCGTAGCAACAAGTTTTGTTGTTTTGATCTCAGTTTTGGATTTTGAGTTTGAAATTCTGGATTTGGATCTAAACTTGGGTTTGAATTTAATTTGGATCCGAGAGTTGGATTTTGGATTTGAATCTCGCGTCCAAAGTTGGGTTTTGAATTTGAATTTTATGTTTGGGTTCGGACATGAGTTTAGAGATTCATTTTAGATCGAATAGTCGTGAATTTGTTTTGGGTCTAGAATTAGGCTTAAGGTCTAAAAAAACTTAAGTCCAAATAACTGAGAATTTCGTTTGGGTGAAAATAAAATACACTTTTTGAAAAAATTTTGGGTGATAACAATAATGTAAACACATATGAATATGAACTTACGTTTAAAATAAAATTGGCTTTTGAAATCTAAATAGACTCTTAGGGCATTAGCCATATCATGCCTAAAATGCCAATATCATCATTGAGACATGACTTACAATCTACATCTCTGTAATGCATGCAATTTAGAAAACTAGTTTGAAACATGAAATTGTATTTGAAAACTGGAGAAAGAATTATGATTGAAACCTGATTTTAGGGGAAATTGAACATTGGATTTGGAAATCGATTTTGGAACATGAGTCCAAAACAATTTGTATATGGCTGGAAAATAGAGTTTGAAAGATGATTTTAGCAGTCAAGTTGGAAGATAGCATTTGAAATCAAGTTAGAAACTTTGAATTCAAAAAACAGAGTTGTAAAACTTGTTTAGAATAAGTTTCAAGGCATGATGGTAGTCTGCAATTGTTTCTACAAGATGCGGAGGCATTCAACTTTTTTCGGAGAAGAAAATTCACCGAAGTGAGAGAGTGTTGAACGCATGCCGGTTTCTAAGAGGGGGGTGTATGTGTGTGACAACATTTGTCTTGACAGATGAGTGAATAGATGAAAATCAAGTGTGTGCATACTTGACAAACCATTCCATGCAATTATAATGAAAAAACAAACTATGTGCAATAAAAAACTCTAGAACATCACATAGCAGGGGAAACAAAGAACGCCAAAAAAGAGCAATATATGCACTGCAAAATTTCTTAACAACATCTTAATGTCTCCAAGAGTAATTCTAATGTTCACTATGCATTTCATTCAATGAATTCTACAATCTAGATTAATCTATGATCCTAAGTAAACTATCAGGATGAAATGTATCGTCACACAAAAGAACATAATATTGCATGCTAAGATCATAGTTTGCATGCAAAAGAACAAAAAAACCTTAAGACACATGGAGAGAACTTAGACAAGTGCTATGTGAGTCTTAAAATATGCACAAAGATACTACTACCTAGCATGAATAAAACTCAATTTCTAAAACTTGTTACGAAATCTGCTCAAGACAAAACATAATATAACATGTGAAGGGACGAGGCTGGATAGATTACCAAACCACATTAGACGTAAAATTCAAATCCAAAATCCAATTATCAGATCCAAATTAGATCCAAAATTCAAGTTTAGATACAAATCCAGAATTCCAAAACTCTTCCCCCTTGAATTCAAATTTTGAATGTTGGCTCCAAAATTCTTCCCTCTTGAATTCAAATTTTGAATTTTGGCTCAAAAAAAATTTGAAATTCACATAAAAATCTTGTCAAATTAAAAAAAAATTGATTTTTGATTTTTGAGTTTTGGCTCCAAAACACCCTATAAATACCCCCACATTCTTCCTTCTTGGACATAAGCTAACCCTTGGGGAACCTCTCATGCTTCATCACTTGAAAATCTAAATTTTCCTTAGCTCTCGCTTTCCATTTCTCTCTTCTTCTCCAACCTTGGGAGCAAACATTCTCCAAGTTCAAATTCTTCAAAGGAGCATAAAAGAGCTCTCTTGGGGGGTTCATCATCTTGGAGTTTCATCTAAGGCGACTCTAAGATCATTCAAAAGAGAAGACTCATTTCTAATATCATTCATATTCAAGGTATATAGTCATCCTCTTATTTCCATCTATTTAAATTTCCTCTTGCCACCTCCCCATGGCCGTGCAAGAAAACTCAAATGATTTTCTATCCAGAATCGAGAGCTATATCTTGAGTGCACCAAGAGTATGAGCAAGACGAAATAAATCTTATTTCTTCAATTATTTCCAAAAATATAATTGTTATGTTCCTTTATCCATCATTTATGTTTGAGATTATGATCATGCATGATGTTCTAATTTTTCTTTAATGAATAAGCAAATCCATGGTAAGAATGAGTGCTTGACATAGTGTGATTTTTGAGATTGGGACTTGTCCAACTCGGGAAAGCCCTTCATGAATTTGTACATGTTACTATGCATTCCTCATGTGTAAACACCCCAAATTTTTTCACACCAAAATTGAAGCAATGTCAAAATTCTACAAAAAAATGTGTAAAACAAAATTGCAAAGCCAATTTCGAAAATAAAGAACAATTTAGATTCAAATCATGAATTTATCTCGTGGCACAAATCCCAATGTAGGATTACGAGACCAAGCTATGACAAAGTTAGGATTTGAAATCCAAATTCAAGTACAAATGTTATTTGAAATTCAAATTCAATTACAAATGTCATTTGAAATCCAAATTCAATTACAAATGTCATTTGAAATCCATATCCAATTGCAAAATTTAAATTTTGATTTAAATATGAGAATTGAAACTAATTCAATCTAGAATGCAACGTCGAACCTACGGTGGGCCCCACCTCGCCCATGTGGTCAAGAGCCCCAAGGGGTCACGCACCCCCCATTAAAAACAAAGAAAAATATATTTTCTCTCAATTAAATGAAAAAATAATTTTCAAGGAGAAATAAATGAAATCATAACTAGAAACCTAGGAAAAGAGAGACATTTATGTCTCTCAATCTTCCTTAACTAGGTCCTCTTCATGGAAGGGTCAATCTCCAAAAAGCAATAACTAGGCTGGTCAAACCCGCTTAATTGAAGTTGGTTCGACCCTAGTGCACCCAAATGAGGTGGCAATTTCAACTAGGCTCAGTCAACATGGCCTCAGCTCAGTCAAAAGAGTAGGTCTGTCCCACGACCCAATCAGTGGATGAAAATAGACTTTTACCAAATTGAATTGACTACTCTAAACTCAGTCAAAGTACAATTTAGTTCAATTAAGAGCTTTCTTAGCTCAAATCTATGAAATTACCTTAAATAAAGCCAAACTATTCACAAATGAGCTTTGACTTTGGTCAATTGGTCAAATTTGACCAATCTAGATAATTTTGCCCTTTTTTGAGCAAGTTGAGATTACAGAGCCTAAATTGGTTTATGAAAGACACATATACATTTGGATTTGTCAAATGTATCAATCAAATATCAAATTAAAATTCAATATTTTAAACCAAAGTTTGATTCAATTGAAATCCATCTTCAATCAAGTTTTAGATGAAAATACCCTTTTCGAACCAAATTTGATAGAATTTTCAAAATTTATTCAAATTTTAATTAAATTGTCATAATTCAATAACATTTAGAACTTAGTGAGTAGGTTTTAACCTAACAAGCTCGATTTCAACCAAAGAAAAAAATAAATGCCACAAAATAAGGCAAAACTCTATGCAAGGGCATTTTCATCCAAAATTTTGGTCAAAGTTGGTCAGCTAGGTCTGAACCAAAGTTAACAAAACCTAGCCCAGCCCACCTAACTCGTGTAAATGGGATCAGAATGATTAATTAGAGCCATTATAAGCTCATTTAATTCATTTTTCAACTCCCTAAACCTTGATTAATCTTCCATGGCAAATTAAAGAAGGTGGTTGAACCTTCTTCTCCTCTATATAAACCCTCCATTGGCAACCAAGAGGTGGACGAATTTTTGAGTATTGCATCAAATTGCTGCAACCAAGGAGCTAAGAAGGAGAAACCAAGGAGGAGAAGAAAAATTCGTCCAAGCCCCTTTTCCCCATTCTTCTATTTTCTTCTTCATTTTCTTCTATTCTCTCCATTGAGTTTGCTAAGTTAAGGTGCTCTCTTTCCCACTACAAATTCCAGCAAGCACGCTATTCTTCTTCTAGCTAAGCTCGAATCCAAGCTCGGATTCTTGCTTATGATTGCTCGATTTAGAAAACAAGTGAAGAAGAAGATCAAACATCATTGTTCATCTACTTTATCTTCTTGTTGGTTCATTTTAATTTCAACAATTTGTGGGAGGGGTTTATTTTCATTTATTTTATATTTGGGAATGATGTCCAGCTAGAGAAAACCTACGATTAAATGTACATATTAATGCATGATGCATGCATGAGTCAGTTTTTCTAAAAGATGAACCCATGAATCCAATTTTGAAAAGAGCCCCAAGGTCATGTATATATATATTGTTATATATATACATGTGCAATCTCTTGTCAAAAATTGTTTTCCTCTCTTAAAATCAGGTTGGAACACGTTTTTAAACTGGTTTTTAAGAAAATTGATCATTTTATTGATTTTCATTGTACAAAGTTATGAAATCACTTTCATTTCATGTCAAAATTTGTATAAATTCAGCAATCCATACGTAAGGTGTATGTAAGTTTTTGAAATCAGACCATGTTTTATAAGAATTAGCTTAGGAATGTCAAATTTTATATATTTGAGATGCCAATTTTCAGCCACAAAGTGACTATATTTTGAACAACAATAAAAAGGTTCTAGCCCTACCGAATCGGCTCTATAAAAGCCTTTTAAAAATTTTTGATTTTATTTACTAATTTTCAGACTTACATGTGATTGATTGAGTCTCAAGAACAATGTAAGATCATATTTCAAAAACCCTAATCTTTGCCTATATCAAAAGTGTTTCAATAGTCCGAGAAGTGAATGGATTTTCTAAGACAAGAATCTGAAATTTTATTTGATTTTGGGGAGAAGGAAATGTTCTTAGAACTCCATGGCATGAATGAAAACATATGGCACATGATTTTTGCCAATTTGGATGTTTAGTTCATATGGAGTAAAATTGAATTTCATCATTTTTCAAGAGTCAAACACTTTTAGAATCAATATTTTAATTTTAATCCATTTAAATCAGAATAAAATTTGTTTTTTATGACAATTTTGAGGAAAAAGGACGATATCCACGTTCCCTTTATATTTTAAAGTATGATTTCATCCTCATTTGCCTAATTCTTAATTGTTTTGAATTTCTCATCCATGACTCAAACTTGTGGACCATCTCTAATTCATGTGCTTAATAATGTGATGAACACATTTGGAGAGAGTCCTACATTTTAATCAAAATCAATCTTCATGTATAGATTGTATGATGTGTGATTGCAATGGATGGACTTTGAGAGATTATGAGAGAGAGAATAATGAATGTCTCATATAGTTTCCTTTTCTATTCCATGCATTCACTTTCACTTAAAATCAATAGCACCACATGCACATACTCAAGAAATTAAGTAAGTCAAATTTGAGTTGCAAAAAGTGATCAAGTTATATGCAACAAGAATTTGTAAACTTCACTTAACTTTAAAAGAAAACATAAACAATGCATTCACAATTTTGGCCAAAATATGTTTAGAAAACAACACGTTTTCTAACAATTTGAAGCATATGTTTCATCAAAAGAATGAGTTCTACCTAACCAAATCACATGTTTCAAAATATTTTGGACCAAATCACATGTTTCAAAATATTTTGGACCAAATCACATGATTTGGCAAAAGAAGAATTCAAAATCAATTTTGATCATACGACGGTCACAATTTCAACTCATGAATCATTTTGAGTTTGCAATAAAGAACTCAATTTAAAATCTTCAAAATCCTCAAGAATTGTGGATTTCAAATCAAATGACACCAAAACAAAGGTTTTTAAATCAACTTGAAAACCCTCCAATCTTCAAATTCATTTTCAAAATAAGTTCAAATCACTTATTCAAAATGAATTTTGGTTCTTCAATCCAAAAGTTCAATGCACAAACATATAAGATTTGCATCCATAACTCGTACATGATCCAAATGATCCTTAGTCCTTGGTCCAATTACCCCTCTTAAAGGTGGCAAGAACGGTTAGACCTCGTACTGACAAGTGGATCCCTTTCTCTTAAATGTTTTTCCTCAAAACCCCAATTTTGAAGAATTTTGTTGATTTGCATTTCGATGCCCTTTGAGAAAGGGGTGAGGTGTGAACAGATGGCACACCCAGTGGGACCCGTCATTGTTTGTCTAAGGACCTATTTGGATCGTATATAAGTTGCATCAATTGTACAAAATTTTTCATGACCATGCATACCGACATCATGTAGTAATCATTGAGGAGATTCCAGAAACCCCTTTTATTTCAATTTATCCTACCCCTCCTCAATTTAGGGATTGTATGCAGCCCATGTTTGCTCTCAAATTTTCAAATCTATCTCTTTTGAATGCATGAAATAGAGTCATCTATTTTGTATCTTTTTATGAATTTGAAAAACAAATCATTACCTACATCATATCTTGATCATCATGTTGCCTGACTATTTCTAAGACATTAGTCCAAGATATAGCCTTACAATTAGGCCACCCGATTGGACTGAGAAGTCCCCCATTAGTACCGAAACGTACAATAGTCCCAGTATATCGATGGGTGAACATGGAGAATTGAAGAGCTCAAATCTAGAAAACCCTTGAAGGAGTCTATGCTAGTACCATAGATTTGGTATATAGGTTCCAAGATCAATTTTCAAAACAATGCATATAGGCAAAAGTCCTAGGAAATGCATTATCAATTTTTCATTAATTGCTTGTCTGATGCATGAGATGTGATGTTTTACCTTGTCTCCAAGTCCATGTTCAAACCCAATGTCAAAACTCTTCTCGCATCTCTATTGGATCAATTTATGTCAACATCTAATACTTTCTCTTGTCAAGATGGACTCAGAAAGCATTTTTCCATATGAGGGGCCGTTTGATAGCATGGAATTATGGAATTGGAAATATATTTCTGGAAATATATTTCCTGGAAAAAGGGAATGGGAAAAATTTTTCCGATTCCCATTTTGATGAGTGTGTGATAACTCAGAAATATATTTCCAGAAACATATTTCTGTGTTTGATTTTTAAGAAACATATTTCCAGATTTCCAGAAATACATATCTTAGTTTGATATAAGAAACTTATTTTCAGAATTTTTTAAATAGAACACATAAACAAAAAAAGTAAACCACCGTGTAACATTTGACCATGTTCAAGCATAAGCCCATGGCACCGTTGATATGTTTCCCACAAGATTTTGGAATAAGAAAAACATATCATGGATGTCCTCATACGAGTTTGCAGGGCTCTAACAGACACAGGTATTTATGAATTTCTGACTAAAACACCATACTTCAGTAATCAAATTCAATGCAGAATTTCTGACTAAAACACCATACTTCAGTAATCAAATTCAATGCAGAACCAGACATGCAGTATCAAATTGCAATAACAAACTACATAGCCTGAAAGCTTACAGCCACCACAACAGAAATGTACAGAACTTGAGAAGAGTGAGAAGGTTGCATGTGTTTAATAGAACATTGTACCTCTAGATTTGAAAAATCCCAATTGATCTTGTAAAGAGAATCCAAATGATGCCACTGGCAAATCAAAAATACAATGTATATTACAAGATTCAAACCAATTCTCCTTGAATCAAATCAACAAATCACTAACAGGATTTTTAAGAAGAATAACATAAAAGTTAACCAAGGAGATACTCTGATTAAAGGCAATGGAAAAGGCAATCGTACAAACCTCTATGCCAACAGGGAATGCAGCTATCCAAAGATCTTCCTGCAAGAAGGAGCAAATATTACACGTAGAAACAAACAGTTGAAAATGATGTGAATACTAACATAATAAATTAATGCAATGAAACACACAAAATCAGCAGTCAATACAGGCAGATCGCACAGGTGCTAAACAAAACTGAAAATAGGCTGCCGACTTGAGATTACCAGCCTTATAGCCAGTCCTCACTAGGCGGTGGCGGTAGACAATGTTCACACCCCGCTGGCTCCATTTTGAAACCTCGGCTCTCATCAAACACTGGATGCTCTCATCGTCTGAATCATCTAGAACTTGAATCAACAACCGGTCCTTAGGCCAGTCTAAGTGGCAGACAGCAGAGATAGATTGCTCGTAGACCTGCCATCATTAACAGCTCCACTATCAAAACAAATAAGAAAAAAACTGCAGTTTTCAATACACTACCATCTAACTGTGTCGAGGACATTTCGCATGAGACCTTCAAACTAACACTTCTTGTCATGCAAATCTTGATCAAGCAGCAATTGTATAGGTGAATATCAGATCTAGCATTCGTTGAAACCCACTTGCTGTTATAAAATAAAACAAATATGTTTTGGTATCCTTGAAAGTGTATAAGCAAACAACAATTATATCAGAGGAAGTGTAGGAGACTGGCAGAATTCAAAAAAGGTGTATCCAATTTCTTACCTCCCTCTCGTTGCACATAGGAATCTGAACAAGAACCATGGGGCACTCGTATCCAGGCTGCTCTGCGTCTTCTGATTTGAAAGGATCACCTTTGATTTGAGGTTTAATCTTCTTATACTTGATCCAGAAACAACCAATACACAGAATCATCCGATCAGCAGACTGGATAAGGAACAGAACAACACAGAATTTTGACAGTGCCTGAATCGTGGGAGCAATGTAGTCGGCTCTAAACGACAACCATGACAAGTAAATTGCGTGCAAGAAACCTTGAATCTCAGACGTATGCAGCATGCCCATCAAGTTCCAGCATAGAGAAGTTGGGGTTCTCCATTGTCACCACAACAGGAGTTCCCCGTCCTTGTCTCGCTAGACCAACAATCTAGAAATCAAATTTCTGGGCTATCTTTTCCCTCTCTTTCCTCCTACCCACTTGAGAAAATCGCCAACAGTTGCAGAAACAACAATTGCAGACAGGGAAAACCCTACACCGCTGACACCACACTCTTTAAAACTACAAAACCCATTGTTCACCACCAAAACATAGCTCCCCCCTCTCCCTTCTCCACGCTACCCCACACTCAGGCACATTTGCGAATCGCATAAAGAGGATAGGAGACGATCATCCAAGAAAAAACGGAAACCCTAAAAGTTTCTGGAGATCATACACAGAAAAGAATGAAGAAAAACCCTATCTTCAATCCACAAGAAGCCGGAGACAATGGGAGACGATCTCCGGCTCCCTACCACCAGGAATTACCTTCGGCATCGAACTGGGAACATCTACGATGGAAACCCCAAAGCGAGACAGAGGGAGAAAGAAAGAGAAGGCTGAAGAAAGTGAGAGCGAGAGAGACGACCAGGGGATTGAAGCAGCAGTGCGGCAGGAGGTTGAGAACGATGAAGCAGCGGCAGGAGCAAGACGCGAGAGACAGCAGCAGGGGGAAGACACGAGAGGCAGCGGTAGGAGGAAGACGTGCGCGAGCCCTAACGGTCACAAAAATAAACCCGGAAATATGTTTCCACCCCTCACGGTGGAAACATGTTTCCGAAAAAATATTTCCGGAAACGAGTTTAACGGCTCCAAAAATATTTCTGCGTTTGATAAAATCGGAAATTTTTTTCTTGTGCTACAGGATATTTCCTGCCCGTCAAACGGGCCCTTAAGGAGGTAAATCCAGAACTCACCGAGATAGAATGTCCAGAGTTCATCCAAATAAGAAAGCAAGATCAACTGTCACATTTGATTAATGATCCGATTGAGGATATTAACATTGGAAGGGAAGAGAATCTAAAGATTTTGTAAATCAGAACAAGTCTCTCAGTAGAAGAAAGAAAATAGTTGATAGACTTCCTCAAAGAGCATCAAGAAGCCTTTGCATGGACTTATGAGGATATGCCAAGATTTGATACAAAATTAGTGGAGCATCGACTACCATTGAAACCAAAATGCAAGCCAATCAAACAAAGATTGAGGAAACCAGACCCTCGTCTTGAAGGACAGGTTAAGGAAGGTTTAGAAGACCTACTAAAGGGTTCATCCGAACAATTGACTATACTGAATGGTTAGCAAATATCGTGGTAGTTCTAAAGAAAAATGACAAAATTTGACTCTGCATCGATTTCAGAGATTTGAATAAAGTCACACCAAATGATGACTATCTACTTCCAAACATCAATTTGTTGGTAGACAGTAACACATGCCACACTATGTTCTCCTTTATGGATGGATATTCTGGCTATAACCAAATTAAGTTGGCTGCTCAAGACCAAGCCAAAACATCATTTACAACCCTATGGGGCACCTTCTGCTATACCGTAATGCCGTTTGGCCTGAAGAACGCTGGGACAACATATCAAAGGGCTATGGCAGATATTTTTCATGATCAAATACATCAAATCATGGACGTTTATGTGGATGATATACTAATTAAGTCAAAAACAAAGGAAAATCACATCAGCATTCTCTCTCAAGTCTTTGATAGATTCTTACAATATAAGCTTAGATTGAACCCACAAATATGTATATTTGGTATGAAATCTGGTAAGCTTTTGGGATTTATGGTTAGCAAAAAGGGAATCGAGATAGATCACTCCAAAACAAAAGTGTTCATTGAGATGTCACTACCAACAAATCTTAAGGAGCTACGCAGCTTGCAAAACAAAATTCAGTCAATCAGAAGGTTCATATCTAATCTTGCCATGAGATGTGAACCCTTCAACCATTTACTACGAAAAAGAGTCAAGTTTGAATGAGGACATGAATGTTAAGCTTCATTCAAAAAGATCAAGAATTATCATCTTTGCCCACCAATTTTAAAACCCCTAGTTTTGGGGAAACCTCTACTTCTTTACATCACAGTTAACAATTCATCTTGTGGTGGATTATTAGCTCAATATAAAGAAGGATGTCCAATAGAACATGCCATCTATTACATCAGCGAGACATTTGTGCAGTATGAAAAGAAGTATTCGCACATGGAAAAAACTTGCTTAGCCTTGATATGAATGTGTCAAAAATTAAGGTATTACTCATTGGCATGTGAAATTAAAATTTTATCCAAACTTAATCTACTCAAATATATCCTTGAACAACTATTTTTTAATGGAAGGATAGCAAAGTGGCAAATTCTACTGATGCAATATGATTTGGAATATGTGTCACAGAAATCAATCAAAGGTCAAGCCATTGCAGATCAATTGGCATATTTCCCTCTATTTGAGTATATTAAAACAAATGATGATTTTTCGGATGAGCAAATCCTAATGACCGAACCAAAGTCAATTTGGGAGATGCATTTTGATGGATCTAAAAGTACAGCTGGGGCAGACATTGGGATACTTTTCATCACACCAGAGAATGAAATGATTCCTTACTCTTCAAATTGAATTTCTCCTGCACGCATAATATGGCAGAATACGAGGCCTTAATACAAGGACTCTAAATGCTTCTCAAATTTAAAGTGCAAAGAGTTCGCATTTTTGGAGATTCTCTTTTAGTTGTCAGTCAGGTCAATGGAGATTGGCATGTCAAAGATCAGAAATTCATCTCATATCAAGAGTTAGCGAGTTCCCTCTTAAGACAATTCAAGGAATATAAACTCTTACATGACAAAAGAGACTTTAACCCAATTGCAGACGGTTTGGCTAGTTTAGGCTCTACAATTGCATTCAAACATGGAGAAACTACCAGATCCTTTGAAGTTGGAAGATTCGAACAACCATCTTTTGTCATACTAGAATAGGTGTTACAAGCAGAAAGCAGAGAAATACCATGGCACCAAAACATAAAGGATTTTCTCCAAACTTAAACACTTCCACCTGAAATATCTCGAAAAGAGCAAAGGACTCTGAGACACATGTCGTCAAGATATTTTATTTTAGCTGACATTTTATACAGAAGAAGATTCAGTATAGAATATGCTAGATGTCTTGATGCAAATGAGGCACTAGATGTCATTCAAGAAGCCCATAAAGGAATTTGTGGGAGACATGTAGGGTATCAGACCCTCGTCAAACAGATAATCAGAGCAGGGTACTATTGGCCCACAATGCAGAAAGATTGTCACCAATTTCTCAAAAAGTGCATCAAATATCAGTTGCATGCACCATCAATTCATGCTCCAGCAACATACCTTCATTCGGTCAGCTCAGCTTGGCCGTTCTCAAGGAGGGCCTTCGACGTAGTCGGTTCCACTTGCCTCAAATGGACACACGTATTTTCTTGCAGCCACAGATTACTTCACCAAATGGGTAGAAGCAATCACTTTAAAATAGTCAAAGGACGACATGTAGTATATTTCATTCACAAAAACCTTTTATGTAGATTCTGTATCCCGCACTATATCGTTTCTGACAATGGTACTCATTTTAAAAATGAGAAAGTACGCAATCTCTGTCATAAATACAAAATACAACATCATTTTTCCACCCCATATTACCCTCAAAGTAATGGCTAGGCAGAAGCAACCAACAAGATTTTGATTCATGTCTTAGAAAGGACTGTTGAAACAGGCCGAGATTGGCATTAAAAAATGCACAATGCACTTTGGGCGTATCGAACCACAATTCAAACCACGAATGCTACACCAGCAGTATTAGTATATGAAACAGAATTTGTCCTTCCATTACATGTCCAAAAACAAACAATGAAATTTACTGCACTCATTGAACTCCAAAGTAGCAAGTATCAAAAAAAGAGACTTGCCCAATTAGACCTCTTAGATGAGAAAAAGCTACAAGCAGTAGAGCATGGTCTATCGCAAGAGAGTCATCTGACATTATGCCAAATCAGTCATTGAAAGAAAATTCCAAGTAAATGATCTTCTACTAAGATCTATAGTTCCACTGAGGAGTAGACCCAAAGAAAAATAAGCACTGAAGTGGAAAGGACCATATGTCGTCAAAGATGTTTTACCTCACAATTCTTATCGGCTAATTGAGGTTGATGGGGTCGAAATTCCTGATCCAATTAATGTTTTCCATCTTAATAAATTCTATACTTGAATTTGCAATTCAAATATTTCAAAAAAGTTGTGCTTTGATCAACTAAGGGGCATACTATCCCTTAAAGAAAGTTTCAGAAATGCATCAAAATTTCCAAAATTTTCAAACTCAGCCCATGTTTTGAGGACAACAGTGAGGGCATTGGCTTGAAATATGCAAGAAATTTCAATGAAATTGAAGGATTAACATACAAAAATTAATGTTGGGCCCAACAATTGAGCAGTTGTAAAGGTCTAGCATGAGACGCCACAAGAAAAAGCCCTTGTGGCCCAAAAGACTTTGGCAAGATGCTAAGAAAAGACTATCAAACAAAATGAGTTGAGTGATGAACTCAGAGTGAGTGTAGTTGTTCCTCTGGTTTAATGCTCTATAGGCGTGGGTGGGTATATGACCTATGCTTACACTGTGAAGCTAAAAAGCAATCCATGAACATTTTGCTTATATTAAGTCTCATAAAGCCTTCTGAATTCGAGTAAGTAAGCCTGATGAGTGTTTTACACTTGGTACCCTAAGGCCAACTGGTTTGGGAGTTACCGGCCCAAAGCTCACTACAAGGGTTCAGAAGAAAGCCCAATAGACTTGATATTGCACAAAACAAACTACACAAAACCACCAAAGCGGAATACATAGTAGTAGCTTTGGGGTGGTGAGGAATTTCCCCCAAGAGTGAAGGTTGGCTCAAAAAGAAAATCAAAATTGAAAAGCTAAAGCCAATAGATCAAAAACTAAGTAAAAAGGAAAGAAAAAGCGCTTGCCAATGGTCTCAAAGGCGTCAAGGGCTAAGTTCTCGAAGCATCGAATGCAAAAACTTTCACAATTGTAAACTTTCCAACCAACATTAGTTTCTCTACAGAGTCTCCAGTGAGATAGAGGAAAATCTTCTTATTTCAGGTCTATGCCTAGCATTTCCCCTCCAATGAGGATGATTTGAAAAATCGATTTTCCAAATAATTTGCAAAAAAAATTGGTGCGTAAATCTTTGCTATGAAGCAAATTCTTCAACTTGCTTAACAGCAAAGAGAGGCATTTGTTAACACCCCAAATTTTTTCACACCAAAATTGAAGCAATGTTAAAATTTTACAAAAAATTGTGTAAAATGCAATTGCAAAGCCAATTTCGAATTTAAAGAACAATTTAGATTTAAATCATGAATTCATCTCGTGACATGAATCCCAATGTAGGATTATGAATCCAAGCTATGACAAAATGAAGATTTGAAATCCAAATTCAATTACAAATGTCATTTGAAATCCAAATTAAATTACAAATGTCATTTGAAATCCAAATTCAATTACAAATGTCATTTGAAATCCAAATTCAATTACAAATGTCATTTGAAATCCATATCCAATTGCTGATTTAAATAAGAGAATTGGATCTAATTAAGTCCATAATGCTACGTGGAACCCACGGTGGGCCCCACCTAGCATGTGTGGTCAAGAGCCCCCCAAGGGTCACGCACCCCCCATTTAAAAAAAAGAAAAATATATTTTCTCTCAATTAAATAAAAAAATCATTTTCAAGGAGAAATAAATGAAATCATAACAAGTAACCTAGGAAAAGAGAGACATTTATGTCTCTCTCTCTTCCTTAACTAGGTCCTCTTCATGGAAGGGTCAATCTCCAAGAAGCAATCACTAGGCTGGTCAAACCCACTTAATTCAAGTAGGTTTGACCCTAGTGCACCCAAATGTGGTGCCAATTTCAGCAAGGCTCGTTCAACATGGCCTTAGCTCACTCAAAAGGGTAGGTCTGTCCCACGACCCAATCAGTGGATGAAAAAAGACTTTGACCAAATCGAATTCACTTTGACTAAACTCAATCAAAGTACAATTTTGCTCAATTAAGATATTTCCTAGTTCAAATTTATGAAACTACCTCAAACAAAGTCAAACTACTCACAAATGAGCTTTGGCTTTGGTCAATTGGACAAATTTTACCTATCTGGATAATTTTGCCCTTTTATGAGCAAATTGAGATTACAGAGCCTAAATTGGTTTATGAAATGCACATATACATTTAGATTTGTCAAATGTATAAATCAAATATGAAATTAAAATTCAATATTTCAAACCAAAGTTTGATTCAATTGAAATCCATCTTCAATCAAGTTTTAGACGAAAATACCCTTTTCGAACCAAATTTGATAGAATTTTCAAAATTTATTCAAATTCTAATTGAATTGTCATCATTCAATAACATTTAGAGCTTAGTAATTAGGTTTAACCTAACAAGCTTGATTTCAAACAAAGGAAAAAATAAATAGCACAAAATAAGGCAAAACCCTGTGCAAGGGCATTTTCATCCAAAATTTTGACCAAAGCTAGCCCAGCCCACCTAGCTCATGTAAGTGGGATAAGAATGATCAAATTCATTTAATTCATTTTCCAACTCCCTAAGCATTGATTAAACTTCCAAGGCAAATTAAAGAAGGTGGTTGAACCCTTCTTTTCCTCTATATAAACCCTCCCTTGGCAACCAAGGGGAGGACGAATTTTTGAGTATTGCATAAAATTACTGCAGCTAAGGAGCTAAGAAGGAGAAGCCAAGGAGAAGAAGAAAAATTCGTCCAAGCCCCTTTTCCCCTTTCTTCCATTTTCCTCTATTCTCTCCATTGATTTTGCTAAGTTAGGGTGCTCTCTTTCCCACTACAAATTTCAGCAAGCAAGCTATTCTTCTTCTAGCTTTGCTAAGCTCGAATCCAAGCTTGGATTCTTGCTTATGATTGCTCGATTTAGAAAACAAGTGAAGAAGAAGATCAAACATCAAGACCGACCACAAGGTAGGTGATTTTAACTCATTGGTCATCTACTTTAGCTTCTTGTTGGTTCATTTTAATTTCAACAATTTGTGGGAGGGTTTTATTTTCATTTATTTTATATCTGAGAATGATGTCTAGCTAGGGAAAACCTACGATTAAATATACATGTTAATGCATAATGCATGCATGAGTCAGTTTTTCTAAAAAGATGAACCCATAAAAACCATTTTGAACAAACTCCCCACCATGAGAGAATCCCGCGGTGAGAGAGTGATTTTTCTGCAATATATATAATGAAAAAACCTATTAATGATGGATGCATTGTCATGAATGTAATCTATCTTTGCATTGCGAAATTATGGACACACTAGCTTAAGCATTATTTTTTTTTCCTTCTCATTTTAAGTCATTTTGATCCATGTCTTCTGATTTATTTGATCAATGGTGGTAGAGGAGATTTGAAACAAGTTTTCAATCTTCCTACGTAAAAGAACCCAACCATGAATCATCATGATTCGTGAGTTACGCGGTCCCTCGATAAAATTTTATTTTGAAGAGTAAAGTACATATATGTATATATTGTTATATACATACATGTGCAATCTCTTGTTAAAAATCGTTTTCCTTTCTTAAAATCGGGTTGAAACACGTTTCCAAACTGGGTTTTAAAAAAATTCATCATTTTATTGATTTTCGTAGTACAAAGCTATGAAATCACTTTCATTTCATCTTAAAATTTGTTTAATTTCAGCAATCCATATGTAAGGTGTATGTAAGTTGTTGAAATCAGACCTTGTTTTGTAGGAATTAGCTTAAGAATGTTAAATTTTATATATTGGAGATGTCAATTTTCTGCCACAAAATGGCTACATTTTGAAGAACAATAAAAAGGTTCTAGCCCTACCTAATCGGCTCCCTAAAAGCCTTTTAGAAATTTCTGATTTTATTCACCAATTTTCTGATTTACATGTGATTGATTGAGTCTCAAGAACAATGTAAGATCATACTTCAAAAACCCTAATCTTTGCTCCCTTAAAGAACAAGATCAAAAGTGTTTTAATAGTCCAAGAAATGAATAGATCTTCTATGATAAGAATTTCAAATTTTGTTTGATTTTGGAGAAAGGTTCTCAGAACTCCATGACATGAATGAGAACATATGACACATGATTTTTGCCAACTTGGATGTTTAGTTCATATGAAGTAAAATTGAATTTCATCATTTTTCAAGAGTCAAACACTCTTAGAATCAATATTTTAATTTTAATCCATTTAAATCAGAATAAAATCTGATTTTTTATGACAATTTTGAGGAAAAATGACGATATTTACGTTTTCTTTATATTTTAATGTTTGATTTCATCCTCATTTGCGTAATTCTTAATTGTTTTGAATTTCTCATCCATGACTCAAGCTTGTGGACTGCATCTCTAATTCATGTGCTTAATAATGTGATGAACACATTTAGAAAAAGTTCTACATTTTAATCAAAATCAATCTTCATATATAGATTGTATGATGTGTGATTACAATTAATGGATTTTGAGAGATTGTGAGAAAGTAAAGAATGAATGTTTTATATGAATGGACTTTGAGAGATTATGAGAGAGAGAATAATGAATGTCTCATTTAGTTTCCCTTTCTATTCGATGCATTCACTTTCACTTAAAATCAATAACACCACATGCACATTCTCAAGAAATTAAGTGATTCAAATTTGAGTTGCAAAAAGTGACCAAGTTATATTGCAACAAGAATTTGTAAACTTCACTTAACTTCAAAAGAAAACATAAGCAATGCATTCACAATCTTGGCCAAAATATGTTTAGAAAACAACACGTTTTCTAACAATTTGATGTCTATGTTTCATCAAAAGAATGAGTTCTACCTAACCAAATCACATGTTTCTAAATATCTTGGACCAAATCACATGATTTGGCAAAAGAATAATTCAAAATCAATTTTGATCATAAGACGGTCACAATTTCAACTCCTGAATAATTTTGAGTTTGCAATAAAGAACTCAATTTCAAATCTTCAAAATCCTCAAGAATTGTGGATTTCAAATCAAATGACACCAAAACAAAGGTTTTTAAATCAACTTGAAAACCCTCCAATCTTCAAATTCATTTTCAAAATAAGTTCAAATCACTTATTCAAAATGAATTTTGGTTCTTGAATCCGAAACCTCAATGCACAAGCATATAAGATTTACATCAATAACTTGTACATGATCCAAATGATCCTTAGTCCTTGGTCCAATTACCCTTGTTAAAGGTGGCAGAAACAGTTACACCTCGTACTGACAGGCGAATCCCTTTCTCTTAAATGTTTTTCTTCAAAACCCTAATTTTGAAAGAATTTTGCTGATTCGCATTTCGATGCCCTTTGAGAAAGGGTGGGATGCGAACATCATGCCATTTTTACGCTTAGTTTATTTCTTTATCACCTGATTGGGGACCCCAATGAGTGTTTTCTTATGTTGTTCTTTATTTTATGAATGTTTGATTTTCTTCCATACCAAACAATGGGAGAACTAAATTTTCTTGTGATTGAAATCATATTTTCCAAAAGATTTTCAAAAGCAAATACCCTCTTTAATGCGTCTTTAGAGACTTAACTTAGGTTTCTGCATGAGCCCAAGTTTCCCTCCGGCCTACATCAAAATTGAAGTCGGATATTTTTAGGTCATTTCTTGATTTTAACACACATGAAGACATATGCGTATATACATGTTATATACATATACGTGCACATAAATGTCTTTCTTTGTCTTTATCTCTTTGATTTAACATATTTTTTTACAAACTCTCGTATATGTATATATGAATATATATACATGTATTTCATTTCAAAATCTCCCTCTCTTTCTAAAATCATTTCTCTTCTCTATTTGATTTAAACCTCATTTTCACAAGCTGTCATATATATATATATATATATATAAAGTTGCCCTCTGTAAAATGCGGTAGAATGGAGAAGTTGTCACGTACTAGTTAGAGTTTGAAGAAATTGACAACATGGTTCAGGGATGACCGGTCGGAGTCTGGTAGGGGCCTTCCCTGGGGGTTTGAAAGAAGATATTAAGAGAGAGATTCAAGCTTCATGCCCCTTGCCCTATTGGAGTGCTTTGAACTTGCTAGAGTTGTAGAAGAAGAATCCAGAAGATGGGGAAGAGCAGCTGCAACTAGGGGGTCTCTAGGATTGTTTATGGGAAGATGCCATCAGCTATGAATGAGATAGTGAGCCTCCTCTTGTGACCAGAAACACAAATAGTTGGAATTATTTTGGTGAAGTATCTCAATCCAGACCAAATTCAGGCAGAAGGAAGAGAGAATCATGTTTCCAATGTGAGGAAAAGTGGGTACTAGGTCATGTGTGCAAGAAATTATACATGTATTTGGTAGATGAAGGGACTAGTGTAAC
The DNA here is from genome assembly GCF_008831285.2 of Nymphaea colorata. Taxonomy (NCBI): domain Eukaryota; kingdom Viridiplantae; phylum Streptophyta; class Magnoliopsida; order Nymphaeales; family Nymphaeaceae; genus Nymphaea; species Nymphaea colorata. Next base: position 8,653,802 of record NC_045147.1, on the reverse strand, counting down.
AGTCAAGGATGTGGGAGCAGTACACATGGTAGATGAAGAACGTGAAATGGAAGCGATGCCAAAAATCTTGTTTCATGCCTTAACAGGGAACCATAAGCTCTAGCTGATGCATTTAGAAGGCAAACTCAAAGGGTTTGAAGACAGTATACTAGTGGACACAGGTTCTATGCATAACTTTGTATGTGATAAAACTGTGAATACAGGTGTTGCGATCTGGAAAAGCCAGAATTTCGCATGGTGCTGGGTGATGGCAGCTTGCTAACCTACCAAGGAAGATGTGCTAACGAGATGATAGAAATACAAGGATACTGTTTCAATGTAGAACTATATCCCTTAGATATGGGAGGCATAGACCTAGTACTGGGTATCCGGTGACTAAAGCAATTGGGCAAGGTGAATGGGACTTTGAAAACATGTCAGTGAAGTTCCAAGGGGAGGGAAAGTGACAGGAATTGCAGGCCAGTAAAGAAGTGAAGAATCCTGCAGCAAGAATAAGGACTGAAGGACTAGATTTTTTATTAATGACAATTAAGGGACTGAAAGGGGAGGCAGTTTTGGGAATAAAGATGCTTTCTCCAAAAGGCTCAAGCTAGTCTTTCTAGGGTTTTTTGTTGTATTTCAAAAACCAAAAACATTAGCACTTGTCAAATCTTGGATCGTAAAATAAAAGTTGAGCCTATTTCCTCCCCTATCAAACTGAGACCATATTTCTACAACCACTCTCAAAAAGAAGAGATTGAAAAATTAGTGAGGGAAATGCTGAAGGAAGGGGTTTATAACACCCAACAATAGTCCTTATTCTTTTGTAGCTCTATTGGTGAAGAAGAAGAAAAATGGTACATGGTGCTTTTGTGTAGACTACGGGGCATTGAATGTTATAATGATTAAAAATTGGTATTCATTCCTATTGTTGATGAGCTCTTGGAAGAACTGTTTGGTACAACAATTTTCACTAAATTGAATTTGTGAGAGGGGTACCATCAAATTAGGATGGATCCTAAAGATGCCCTCAGGACAGCATTTCAGACTTATGGTCATTACGAATTTAGAGTAATGCCTTTTGGCCTTACCAATACTCTCTCTACCTTTCAAGTCTTAACGAACCAAATATTCCACCCTTATTTGCACTAATGTGTCTGGTGTTCTTGGACGATATACTTGTCATAGCTAAAATGAAGAACCATACTTAGCACATGTGAGAAGCATGTTGCAGATATTTGAGACTCTACGAGCTACAAGCTAAGGCTTCCAAATGCTCCTTCGGCATGATCCAAGTCACCTACTTGGGGCATAAACTAACCAACAATGGAGTGCACATGGAGGATGACAAGGTAGCTGTCATCAAGAAGTGGCAACTTACAGACAATAGGCAACATGAAGGGAATGAGAGATTTTATGGGACTGGCTGGACACTACAGAAGATTAGTGAAGGATTCTGAAAAAATAGCAGCACCCTTAACTGATATTATTAAGAAAAATAAACAGGAGTGGAATGATATCAGGTTGGGAGCCTTTGATCAGTTGAAAGAAGTGATAACAAAAGCACTGGTGTCCCTACCCAATTTAAGCAAGCCATTTGCAGTAGAGACTGATGCATCAAATCTAGGGGTTGGGGCAGTTCTAACCCAAGACAAACACGGAGAGCATATTTCAGCAAAATGATGAGGGACAAATTTCAAGGGTAAGTCAGCCTATGAATGAAAACTCATTGCATTGGTATTGGCAGTTTAGAAATGGCAGCTTTACATCCTAGGGTGCAAGTTCTTGGTGTATAGTGACCATAGCAACCTGTACTACTTTGTACAACAACGAGTTCTCACCCGCACCCTATAGAAATGAGTCCTCAAATTGTTGGGATACACATACACATTTGAAGTCCTTCACAAAAAGGGAACTAAAAATGTTGTGACTGATGGACTATCTCCAAACAAGGAAAAGGAGACTATTGACCACTCGGACGCTAAGCTGTGCAAGCTTATGCAAAACATAGCTGACATCTGGAGAGAGCTGGAAAATGAACACCATGCCTCAATGGTGTTGCAAGAAATTAGAAGAGGACTGGACTTGAATACTATTTGCACTTACGAGTATAATTTGAGAGCTTTGTATCTTTACTATGAGGACAGAATTTTTGTTCCTCCTCTGTCTGATTTGGTGGATCAACTATTGTTCGAATTTCACAATGCGTTGGAAGCTAGGCACCAAGGAGTTGAAAGAACATACCAAAGAATTAGTTGTACATTCTATTGGCCTGGCATGATGAGAGCAGAGAGTGATGTGAAGGTGTACCTCACATGCCAAAGACACAAGTATGAAACTCTCAAGCCTGCAGGCCTGTTGCAACCTATTCCCTCTCGCATTTGGGAAGAAATGTCGCTTGACTTTTTCAAAGGACTCCCAAAATCCAGATGTAAATTTATCATCTTCGTTGTGATTGATAAACTGTCAAAGTACGCGAATTTCATCGTTTTGCCTCGCTCTTACACTGCCAAAGAAGTAGATAGAGCATTCCAAGAAAATGTATGTAAACTCCATGGAATGCCTAAGTCTATAATCAGCGACAGGGACCCTCTATTCCTTAGTCAGTTATAGCAACATTATTTCAAGCTGCAAGGAACCACAGCACTGCATACCATCCACCAACTGATGGTCAAATAGAGATTACTAACAAAAGTTTGGAGAGTTACCTGCACTGCTACACAGAAAACCAGCCCCATAACTAGGTTGACTACCTATTTTGGACTGAATATTGCTATAACATAGCTTCCCAACCCTCTACAAGGCTTTCACCATTTGAAGTCGTCTACGGGAGACCTCCTCTGGACTTGCGCAGATTTCAGCCTCGCATTGATCAGTTGAATGAGGTAGATAAACTGTTGATCAGCCGAGATAAGATGGTTACTCGTCAAGGAAAGGCTTGCAGCTGCCCAAAACCGAATGGAGCAGCGATAAGAAGAGAATGCATAAACATATAATGTTGATGCTCTAATTTGGAAGAATTTTTCAAAGGGAAAGATAAAACGCAGATCTGCTAGAGTGCACAAATTTTCACCCAGGTATTCAAGCCCTTTTAAAGTCATTGAAAGAATAAACCAGGTGGCCTACAAACTCCTGCTGCCAGAAGACAGCTCGATCCACCCAGTCTTTCATGTTTCCAGGCTGAAACCTTGCCATCAGTTTGCTCCTACTCAAATTTCACTTCCACTTATCGAGCAGTCTCCTCCTAAAAGCATTTTTCCCTTTAGAATCTTACAACAGAGATGAACAAGCAAGAGAAGGCACTCATCAATTCAGTGGTAAGTCGAATGGCAAGGTGAAGGAGCCCCTGCATGTACACGGGACGACTCTTTGCAGATTGAAGAACGTTTCCCAAGCTTCTCACCTCGACAGCAAGGTGTAGGCTGAGGGGAGGGTTAATTGATAGTCTCAAAAGGAGTATACTTGTAAAAATGACAAGCTAGAGAATAACAAGTGGGTCTGAGTGGGTCGGCAATAGAAACTCGACAGATCAGACCCGATTACTACTCACCTTCAGGGGCAGGTGAACCCCGATTGTTTGTCAAATGAAGGAGTTGCTTGAGGACTAAACCTAATCTGAGAAGAATTACTAGGGTGTGTGAGTATTATTCTTCATTGGCACTCGAGAGACTACCAGAGAGAGAGAGAGAGAGAGAGAGAGAGAGAGAGAGAGAGAGAGAGTCACCATCGAGGAACAGGGTGATCATCATCCGAGAGAGGGCCTCACCATCGAGGAACAGGGAGAGCGAGAGAAAAGGGGTATCAAATGAGGTTTTTTAAAGCCTTGGTTTAAGATCCGAGGGTCTTAAATCAGCACCTTTAAGGAGAAATGGTTGGCCTTGTGCTGAAGAATATTTTTCCATAAGATGATATGGAGTGTGGAGGCTTTATGGTGACTCCTTTTTAGAAGGTACGAAGTTCTCCCTTGCGAGCATTAAAAGGGAGTTTTGGAAGCATTATGGTGACTCCTTTTTGGTTAGCTTCAGAAACAGAAAACAAGAGCTCCCAAGACGGGAAACGTGGCTGAGAATAGGCATCAAAGATCTCCTAAGACGTGATACGTGGCTGAGAAGAGGCATCAAGATGGGTAAGGGGAAAGCCACTAGGGCCCCTTCAATCAGAAGTTCATTAACGGAGTCTTCCGTTGGGCTAGTGTGCAGCTAAGAGAAACATGGGTTCAAATAGTCGCCACCACTAGTAGATGGGGTAGAGGAGTAATCTCAGCTATCGACTTTGAATATGATCGACCAGTTTTTTCTTTGCAAAGGGATACTTCGTCGGTTTTTCTTCTGTTAAGCTACCCAGAACAAATGGCAAAAAAGGTAACTGCCAGCTTGTAGGACAGAAGCCTGTGGCGCAGTGATTGAATAAGGACCAACGGTTTTGCTTCACAGATGATGGTTTCTGCTGAATACCCCTCAAAGGTCGCCCCCATTAATAAAAGGGTAGAAGGCCAGCCCAGCAATAGCGTTTTTCTTTTGAGAGAGAGAGAGAGCTACATGGCTTTCTCAAGCCAACAAATTTGTGTTCAGTAAGTGTTAAAACCAAAACCAATTTGTGTTCAACAAATGTTAAAATTAAAACCAAAGATTGAGAGTGATAGAGATACATCCATAAGTTTCCACATCCACGATGTGATTTCACCTATGGGCATCTTGCTGACCTAAGCCGAACAACAAACAATGAAATTCAAAGACTAAGGGGTTAACACACAGGCATCGCATCTGGGACAGTTTTGTCAGCTGAAAAAAAGGAAACTGACAAAACTGGGAAAGTTAGTAGAGTTCACTATTTCCCAATAACAGATATAGGGATACCCCTCTCATTGACAACGGTGTGGGAGAGTTTCAGCCTCATGGCCTCCATCTCCACAGTTTGCCTTTCCTCATCTGTCAACCAAAAACACAAGGAAGGAGAGACGACATCCTTCTCATGGTTTCTAAATTTCTTGAATTTGCTAGATTCAGACGGTTCCTCAGCAAAACTCAGCAGGACATCTCTAAGAGCATCACACCAAATAGGCCGAGCTAGCTTAAGAAATTCCTGAACAGCTAACACTGAAAGATTTACTGTTCCAAGATCAGATTCATCGTGTCCACCTCTTCCATGAAAATCTGAACCGCCAAGCTTCACAAGCCCATGCAAATCAGCAAGATCACCTAATCCTATTGGACAGGGAAAAGCATATGGATAAGTAGGTGTATTAACAACATTTTCCAAGGAAACAAAATGACGCAATGAAGCCCCAGGATGGATCAGCAACTGGAAATTATAGTGAAAATTAGACAAACTCGTCTATGACAAACTATAACAAAATTATGCAAGATGCACACGAGAACAATAGGAAATCCACATACCAGCTAATTTCCCATCGCTCCTGTATACCTCAATTGCATGAAGACCAGAACCTTTCAAACTTTTGATAACAGCACCAGGGTTCTTCAATGCCCACGGATGGGCCAAAGCAGCAATGCCCCCAGTTCGATGAATCAGTTGAACAGCTTCCTCAGCAAGAAGCTCGTTACCCCTGAATCAAGACAATAAACATAAGCAAATAAGAAAATATGTTGCCTTTGTTATAGCATTCAGTGGCAAGAAGACCACCAACACATACGTTGCATAGGCAGGTCCACCATCATAAAGATATCTGCTAAAAGCCTGCTTTAGATTCTCCACATGACCAGCTTCAACCATGGCACGAGCCACATGAACCCTGCCAGGAGCTACACCATTGCCAGCAATTCTTGCAACATGCTCCCATTTAAGAGGCATTTTCAAATTTTTCAACTTCAGCAACATGTCTTTTGCACGCATGTAACGCCCATCCCTTATATTGGCCAAGCATTTCTCCAGCTCTTCGAATCTGGAAGGACCACAGCTACCATAATATGCAAGGATATGAACTGGCTCTTCAGTTCCAGAGTCTTCCCTGATTATCATTAGTACCAAAACGTCAATTTCTACATTCTACATGCAGTAAAGAACACTGCAGAAACTATGCAAACAAGAGCTTCAACAGAAAGTATACCTAGGTGAGAACATGGCGCTAATCTCAACGCCAGGAATTATTCTCATTCCATACTTGCGAGCTGCTTCTATTGCCTCTGGTATCCCAGCCATTGTATCATGATCGGTCAGTGCAAGTACTTTCACCTGTTCTGAATGCGTGTTTCAAACCAGTAATGTTCAAATACCCTTTGAATCCTCATGCCACAGACCCAACAATGCAAAAAACTGAGAGCATGCTAGTGAGTTTCTATTTCATCAAAAACTAATAGAACGAGAGATTTTTAGCTTTACCCTGTGAAGCCACATAGGTTGACTAGGCATTCAGCTACACCAATCCTGGTTTTGATGACAGTATGCATAACATCGTACAGAAGCTAAAGCTGATCAGGAGAGTGCCCTGGAATTTTGCGCTGCTGGGAGTGCAAATAAGTTTCACTACCTAGGTGTAATTTTCCATGTAACAAGACAAATATAGGGGAAAACAAGGTTCTAATGTTTGAAAGAGAAAAGACGAATTTTTGTTTCCAGATTCCACAACGATGAACATTGTTTGTTCCAAAAAGCCTACAATCTCTTTTTTTTTATCTTTTTCACACATTTTCTTGATATTCGGGGTTATCGCGATGACCATTAGAACCAATAATGCTAGAACGATAAATAAATAGAGGAATTGGAACATAAATGAATCAGAACGCAAATAAAGTGGATGTGACACTTTCTTCACAAAGGTGCAGCCTATGTTGAATTAATGCTCTGGACGAAGAAAGAATGGGGGAGAAAATGCGACTTTATCCTTCTTCGCAAGTCACCAACAAAAAATTTTGGTTAAAAGAACAAGCCGGTTCCCTTTGAGATTTTCTTTCCACCCACAACCTACAATTGAATCTCCTTACTGACATCATTGAAAAAATGTAAAGGCAATGTTCATGTTACTAAACTGTTTGTACGGTAAGCATTTCAGGATTGAGAAGGATATGCATCACCAAAAGACACGAACATTCACAGAAAAGGTGAGGGAAATGAAAGAACATTAGGAGCATTATTCATACAATTGCATAAAAAAAGAAACATTGTATAAAAGCAAACAATAACTGTGTATAAAAACAATAACCCAAACATCTTTGTAGCTAATGTCGAACAACAGAAATAGTGAACAGGTTCCGATGGATCAGTCCGTTTATCAATAACAAAATCTCCATGAATCAATCAACCCAACATTCATGAAAAGGAAAAGGAGGAAGAAGCCTCTTACCCCTTCCTGTGAGCCCTCTCGACCAGTGCAGAGGGAGAAAGAAAGCCGTCGCTGCATATCGAGTGGGAGTGGAGCTCGAAAACGATTGGCTCCGGGCACCAGACGCTTTTGGGTACCTCAAAATCAGCCAGACAAGACGATGGCGGCGACGACGGCAACGTTGAATCGGCGTAAAACCAGTCCTTCACGTATTTGGTGGCCGAAGCTTGCTCGGCGCTTGTCTTCTTCCCCTTTTTCTTTTTCTTCTTCCTCTTCTTCTTCTTATCGCCGACATCGGCGGTGCTGCTGTAGTTAGGAGGTGGCGCCCCGTCCCTGCTCATAACATGGTCACCCATCAATGGATTCGATGTTGGAACCTTTGATCTTCCTCCTCGTCGTTTTCGTTCCGTCCTTGATAGCAGCCTAAAATTAAAGACTTATCGCGAGCCGTCGAAACTCCATTTACTCGAAAAAGGTAACGTGGATGAAGCGAACCCTGTTGAAAGATATCAGATTATTTTTGTCCCGTTAGCTCTGTCCCCCTCTCCCGCGAAGTCATTCTTTTCGTGGGCGAAAGGTGATTCCACTGCTCGAACCAAGCCTTAGGCCTTTTTTGATGCACCCTTAGAAAAAACTGGTCTTAAAACTTGGTTTTGAGAAAATCAGTTTTCTTAATATGTTTTTGAAACCTGGTTTTACTGTCTAGATAGCATGCCGAAAAACAGGTTTTCAATAGTAAAAACTTGGTTTTTATTTGAATGGCCAAAAAAATGGTTTTTTACAAACTTATTTCAGCTGACTTATTGTTAATTAGTTAATACACATATTTGTGTAGACACTGTCTATTGAAAGAGTGTCAACTAATAGCCCAAATCTACAAGACGTCAGTTCTCAAACACAAGTCCGCAATTAGTAAGAAATTAACAATAAGAATACAAATAGCTGATGCAAATGTACATAGAAAACCATCATTAAAAATGTGAGCTAAATTACTCATTTGCTTTAGCATGCTTTGTGCAATGAGATAGCTTCCAAAACATTAGGAAACGATAACATGACCACATTCATATGGCATATATGGTTTTTTAACCTAAGGCGACAAAATAAATACACTATCTCATGCAAAAATAACAGCACTTTTAAATCATTGCACTGCAAAAGGAGTTTACCATCTAAGGTTTACAAGAATTAAGTTGTCCATGTCTATTACAACAATAAGCTTGGCCGCCAAACATTGGACAACAAAAGCTGCACAAGAAGCCAAGAGAATGTCCAAAGCAGTTGAAGCATGCAGTCACAAATACATGCCTCCCAAGTTCCACATGGGAAAGTTAGAAGATGCCAACTAAAATGATCTCCATTCACTCATTTCACCATACTTGGAAGTTCAGGAGCTAGGGCCGATGTATGTGAAGAGGTTCTTCCCGGCTTGCCATTAAAATAAAAACAGGTACTAAATAAGAGTTGGAATATGGAGCCATCGTTCTTGCCTTTTGCCTGGTTAAAAAAAAAAAACTACCATCCGTTCCACAGTTAGGAATTGCAATTATCACCCGCATAAACAGCAAAATTGAATAACCGCCGTAGGTTTATACTCCTATTCTTGAAACTGAAGGAGAACGAAAGACAAAAAGATTATTGAAATGGCCTTCTCAGAGAATTCTCCCAAACAATAATTGCAATTACTCATTGTAGTACCAGTAATTATTCATCCGAAGAACCATCCAACAATGTTTCCTTGGGCTACAGATGCTGATGTATAGAAAATCAAGGGCCAGACCTTGAAACAATTTCTGTTAAGCTACAGACCAATTAGCAGCTACAATTCTATATGTTCTTTGAGGGTGACAGCCACAAGTTCTTTACTGCTGCTTTGAAGACTGACCATCAGATTTTCATAAAAAAATTTATCAAACACTTGATGTGCAACACAGATTAGAGTAGAACCGGCTCCTAGAACACCTTGATACGAGCCTACTTCAATTGTCCGTACTTCACACATTGGCACCTCCGCCGAAGGCGCTCATATTTGTTGTGAGGCTAACCTTTGTGTTCATGAGTTTTGCGAAGAACAAGCGGGAGCGACTTCGAGCAAGGGTAAAAACTCGAGGGAGGTTAACTTTCGTAGTTTCTCTCTAGCATTTACGGCTAAGGCGTTTTCTAGCGGAGTTGATGAAAAACATAGGGAGGCTAAACTCCCAAAAGCGTCTAAGGCATTCTCGCGTGAAGGCAGTGTTTTCTCTTGTGAGGTTAAGAACACTAAGAAGACCTAGGTTACCTTGACCTAGGAGACCTAGACTCATCATGTCTAGGTGCGGAAGACCTAGGCATGCTTGGCCTAGAGGACGAAGGCTGAGGCGCACCTAGCCTAGATGAAGAAGACCCGGGCACACCTAACGTAGAGGGTGAAGACCTAGGCGACTCTAGCCTAGAAGAAGGTGGGCTCGGCATGAAGATGAGCGATGGACCACCTAGTGCAACCATGGACCAGCGTGAGGAGACAAGTGGATCCGGATCTAGCAAGATACAAGAAGAAGATCCGAAGGACAGCCATAAGGGGATCCGAGATCCAAGAAGGATCCACACGCATGAGATGAAAGACGGGTCCAAGATCCAAGAACATGAGATTGAAGACTTCATTTGGGATCCGGGAGGAGCACCCAAGACTATTTTATTATTTTGTTTAAGTCATTTAATTCATGTACCGTTTCTCTTTTATTTGAGTCGGTTTTTGTAAGTCTCATACCGAGACAAGTTAGGAACCGGTTCGGCCTATGTCTATAAAGGCACGAAACCGAGACGATGTTCATTATGCTTATTGAATTTGAATGAAGTGAGAGAAGCTCTCTCTTTCTCCCTCGTGGAGTTCTTTGGTCCTTAGGGCGTGGCTTCCATTGAAGCACTACACAGCAATACTCACCAAGCCGTGAGATTACTGGAGGTCTTCCATCCATTAATGGCTGCCGGTAGCCATTAAAGAAGAAGATCAACATCTAACCCGAACCAAGGAGTCCTTGGATGATCAGCTGTGCATTTTCCTTGATCACGAAGGGATATTGAGGCAGCTGCTCCATAGGGAGGTGAAGAAGACGACGTGTCGTGGTTCTACCCACCGGTTCTTCATCAACAACATCCGGCGAGACCTTCATCCTAAAGCTAAGTATTCCACCTTCCTAAGTACTTAGTGGAGGAGTTCTCGGTTTCGCCCTACCCACGACATCAACGAAGGTTCAGATCTTGCATTCGAGAGTAACATCTCGCCTAACTGGATTGGGACCAGCGGCATTGAGTGGAGAGGAAGATTTAGTCTTGGAGGCATCACGAGAAGGAAAGGAAGCATCCAGCTGGTCCCTAGACCAGCAGCCTAAATTCTGATTCTTCTCTAGTAAATCCTGGCTAGATAAGGCATTCTACATCCCCCATTTGAAGATATGATTTATTGAAGACAGGTTGTGGAACGAGGAAGGAGGAGAAGAGAAGAAAAGAAGGCAAGTCGCGGAATCCAAAAGAGGAAACGCGCAAAGGCGGAGCCTCTCGGTTTTCTGAAGGAGGCAACAGCAGAAGCTTCTGATCACAGGGCCATATCTCACTATCCGTTGGGAGTTAGAGGGCGTACAATATACCGTTGGAAAGATCTCGACGTCCTCTACAACATACTCAAATTTGGCAGTAAACAGAGATAGGTAAGACACTCAAATCCTAGGATAAGGACGACTGTGTTGGAGAAGGCGATTCTCAGATTTCTGAAGGGAGCGCCAGAAATCATCCCTGATAAAATAGCTATATCTGGAGACCCACTGGGAGTTTTACGGCAATTGATAGCTTGTTGCAAAGATCTCGGCCTCAGCTTACTTAAATTTCAGCTTTGATCGGACCAGGGCGCACCGGGCGAATCCGCCGCGGAAGTTCGTTGTTTCTGCCGCCGCCGCTCAGGCACAGTCTGCCGCAGAACCGCCATTTGCAGAGGCTGTTTCCGGTGATTCCGGTAGAGTTTTCAGGCGATCCATATACCGTTGGATTCGTAATTAAAAGTTCTACAACATATCCAAAAATAAACATATTTGGACTTCATTTGGCCATTGAATCAGCGACTGCAAGTTCTGGGTGCCTGTAAGACTGTTTGCCGGATTTCATGGAGTAGATCAAAATTCCGGTCATCTTTCCGGTCAGATCCGGTGACTTCCGGTCTGATCCGACCACTGGGTACTCAGTTCCAAGTCTGCCCTTGCTATATCTTGATTTTACTTAAATTAATTCTTATTTAGCATGGGCAAATTCGTCCGGAGATGAAAAGGCAGCCCTAACGCATAAGTGTGCCAAAAAGGTAACATTTGGGTGTCGTCTCCTTTCCAAATCCTTTGGCTACATTTTTGGGCAAGTGAGATCCGCAGTTGATCTCGGGAGGCTAGGTGTCAACGCAGGGAGGAAGAAGCCGCCAGCTAGGGTGACATTTGTGGAAGGCGCAGCAAGACACGCAGGGAGGCGTGCCAAGTGTCCAACCGTTCCCAAAAAGGAAGCTTTTGGCGCGTCCTACCTTCCTGATTTTTAGCGACAATCTTGGAAGGAAAATCTTCTACGCTTCCAGATACATCGTATCTGGACTCCATCAATAAGGAAAGAAGTGACGTGGCAGCTGGAGGCGAAGACACGTGGGGTGAGGCCAGCTCGTCCCCACTTTGGCGAGATACCCTTCCTTATTTCCCTCCAACGAAATAAGAAGGAGATTATCTCGAAAGATTAGGTGCATTACACGTAGACGCAATCCACTAAAGGTAAGAATCTTTCCTAATCTCGGGAGATCAATCACCAACAATCAAGGGAGATCTTCCACGTGGAGATTGAAGGAATCTGAGCTCGCACCAAGATTGAAAGGAAGGATCTCGTGCACCAAAATAGGAAGGGATCCCTTGTAACGAGCAATCAACATCATTTGGGCAAGTCCTCGATCATCAGTCCGATCTTGGAAGATTCTACCACAATCATTGGAAGGTGATCCCTGCGCCATCTTTGGGAGGAGTCCTAATTGGAAGGAGGAGAACTCAGAAGGTGGACCCACCTACGGCTTGGAACTAGAAGGCTCGAACCAGCCAAACCTACCACCGGACCTACATTGAAGGAACCGCGTCCGCCAAGCGATATTGGCGATTGCTTCCCCCCAACTCTCTCTTGCAACTTGGGGTCGACTAGGGTTCTGGTGAATGCATCTACCTTAACACTCTTGCTTGTTATACTTGATCGAATAGTGATTCTTTGTCACTTGACTGACTTAGCAAGGTGTACGGAAGCAAGGAGCTGGACATTCATGACGGATCGTGAATACCAAGGGGGCAGCTAAGGCTGCAGTTTTCATCCTTGGTGTAGCAAGTGGAGTCCTCGGGCGTGGCCCCGAGAGGTGAGATTCGTGTCATCCTATAGACACGGGCTAAGGGTGTTATTGCTTGCACACCAGCCACATTGGCATGCAACCAGTTGAGTTCCTCCAAAGCCCTCTTGGCCTAGGACACAACTCGGAGTTACTTGGCCTACCTAAGGGTTTGGGACATGGTTTGTTTCGCCTAGGCATGGTTTGACAGGATGGTTTGCTTGAATGAATGGTTTGAGTGAGTGAGGAGTGATTTCATGTATCGCTTACGTTTGTAATAAGCCTCACATATTTTTAGATTTCTGTAGTAGGTTAAGACTTGGGCGGGTTTAACCTCACTTGTTCATCTTGACCCAAGGGAATATTAAGTCGGGGGATTGTCCGGCAGGGATTTGAAATTGTAAATCTTAACCTCACTTCGAGTGGTGCGCCTCCCTCCACAGATCTTGGGAGTAGGTTCGGTTGCTTTTAGACTGACCCTACCACACCTGCAGCTTGAAAAACAGTATATATACTAATTTGTTTGCCAAAACATCATGAATCAAAATAATAAAAAAACAAACAAAACCATGTTGTCGCCGGATGGAGCACCATGCTGCAGACCCCAAAATCGTTAACCATTACACAAAACGTTTTTAAATGAAAAAACGACCCCCTATAAAGATTTTAAGGAAACTGGGTTTCCTGTGTAGCCAATCAAAACTCTATTTTAGAGGCAGAATGTCGTTATGCCTCCATTTTGTGCATGTAGCCAAACGCTACCTAAAGTTTTTTCCATTCCCCAATACTAACACCCTATTTGGATGAAGGGGAAGGGAGGGGAAGAAAATGAAAGAACAATCAATCCTTTGTTTGGTTGATTAATTAAGAAGAAAAGAAATAAAAGAAAAGTAAAAAACTTGTTTGGTTGCAAAGAAAGGGAAAAGAAAGAGAGAGAATGAAAAGGATGCTCTAGTGTAAATCCAATCCTCCAAAATTGGAGGGAAAGAAAGGCTTATCACTTTTTACCATATATGCCATTTCTTTCTCACTGTGCATGCAAGAACAAGGTTTTACGTGATAGTAGCATCTTTTTTTATCTAGAGTCTCTCTTTACCACTGTTCACGTAAACTATCACAACAAAGAAGGTTCCTCAAATTCATCTTTTTTATCTTCTCTGTTTATCTTTTTACCACTATTCACGATGCCCCCTATCCCCTTTCCATCATCTAGTGCAGGGGTATTATTATAAAGTAATATAAATTCTAACATTTTCTTTTCTTTATGTAGCCCAAACAAATATGATTTAGCAATTATTTCCTTTCTATCCAAACAAGTTTTATAATCACATTTTTCCTTTCCTTTCCTTTCCTTTCCCTTCTTTTCCCATTCCTTTTCCCTCACTTTCTTTTGCTTTCCTTTCCACCCCTCCCCTTTCCACCCCTCCCTTTGCCTCTCCTTCCCTCTATGCAAACAAAGTGTAAGGTTCAAGACTACTTTCTATGGTTTGGGGGTGGACCTCTTCCTATATTTCAGCTTGTATATTGGTGTTTCCTTTTTACATTAAACAAAATTGATAGCATGAGAGTTCAAAACAGGAATTGACTGACTACTAAGCCTCGCCCAACTGTGATGCCAACCCCCCTAATACACCCTCAAAGATTTCCCAAGGTAAGTTATTCCATCTACTTGCCTTCAGAGATCCAGAATGAAACACGTCGACTTTAATTGGAAGGCCCACTTGATCAGAGCGACTTGATTCAATTTGTTGTTTGAACGCAGCTGCAGCTAAATTAACTAACAGTAAATGCAAGTGAAAATTTTAAATCAGGTTTTACCTCCACGTAGATTCTCAATATGAGATCTTTCAACCATTTTTGCTCAGGCTGTCGATAAGGCAGATATAGTCATCAAGATTATGCATATGCAGAAATACAAAGCTTCAGGCCTTTCTTGATAGATATGAACAACTGGATGGTTGTGTCAAATTTTTAGAAAAAACGAGACATTGCAACTATCAAAAAACAAGATAACCAGACTAATGTTCATTTAATCTCTATCTCATCGGGTAAGTTTTTGTAACCAAATTGTGGAAGAACGTATGTACAAGAAATGGGTTGGTGCCATTAAACTTTCTCTTCTCACAAGGTAGATGCAGTGGGTTCCAATGGAGAGGTCAGATTTCTTTCCACTTGGTGATGCAAACCAGGCCTAGGGAACAAAGAAACTCTCCTAGTTTATATAGCTTTCTCAACAAAACATACTAATACATAAGAGTAGGACAAATATCTTACAAACATAATATGGCTAGATCCTTTATTGCTTAAAGGATATGAAACTTTACAGCATCGAGGTGAACGTATCTAAGTATCACCATTAGAATCCCTTCAACCTGTGACGTAAACATGAAGTTGACATCGAGCATATGTAACAACTTGGAAGAAATTGCATTAATTTTCGATTTTCCGTTGCTCAATATGTTTACACTTAGTACATTTTGTGTATAATTTTCTGATGAAGTTCTATTGAATCTGTTGTGGGTTGTCTAATTGCTAGGTGAGCTTTGTCCCACATATTAATATTTTGTATAAGAAGAGCTCATACATACACATTATAATGACTATGCAACTACTTCAAACTCTTTCCTTGTTTCATCAGAATTAATTGCTGTAATCTAAGAAACAACTTGGTGATTTTGATGAAAATCAAATTCCTATCTCTTCTTTTGGAGGCTATGAGCTTCATCTTCCTTACCTTCAGGTCAAGCAGCCTATGGAAAACAAATTCAATATTGTTATATTATGAAGCATAAGAATCTAGACCAACTATGCACAACAAGAAGAAACTTGTTTTGGCTTTGAATCCTATATATGCAGGTACATCTTGTAATAGTACACTAAATTATATCTAAATAAAAAGTGTGAGAATAAGTTGGCTGTAGCATAAGTAATTAGATTCTAAATTTATAGGGGAAGAGGAAAAAGTGCTTCTGGTTTATATCTTCCTTGTCCATTCTTGTTCTTGTAAGCTGGAATAGCATCAGCATTATTATGTATATAACTAAGTGCAATCAGAATTGGAAAATGTGCTTCCAGATATGTGTAGGTAATAGGTTTTGGATCATTGTGTATAGGTATGAAGGTCTACAAGTAGATGCAAAGGAACAAAACATAGATCAGAGCTACCTTGAACAAATACAAGGATGAACCAGCATCGAGGGAAGCTGAGTACCTGCCTTAAACAAATTTGGAATTTTGTATTCCATTTTATGTAACAAATTAATTGTAACTGATGGAATGAGTGTTATGTGCATTTCAGCTATTGTTTGTACAAAATATTATTAGTATTACTATTATTAAAAAATTTAACACCATCACTAGTGTCTTAATTAATGTAGCATCAAAAGCATTCATCTCCAGCACTGTCTTGAGAGATGCCAGATATAGTGTGAATACTTGTGTTTAATAATCCACCAGTTAATAACCTTTCTGATGCTGGCCATAGTTTCTATTCTTTTGGTGCTACATGAAGCATCACTTAGCCCTCTTTTTCTGGCCCTAAATTTGTGCCAGTGTAGTCATGAGCTCTATTGCTAGCATTTTCCGCCAGTGCAAATGGTAGTGGCGATTGGGGCCCTCGTGGTCTTATTGGCACTGGAATAGTGCCAGCGTTCATTTTAACTAGCATTAAAATAGTGACAGATTTAACCCGAATTGTTGTAGGGGAAATATAAATAAACTGTGATAATGCAAATAAGATTATCAATACAACCAAGCACCCTATAACACATAAAGCACCATACTAACAAAAAAAGCATGTTATATATACAACCCAAGGGGAGTCCATCAGCATCAAATTGCTGAGGAAATGGCTTGCATGTTGTGCAATGCATCCCTGCCAATGTGTGCGAACCTAGAACATGTATACAACACAGACACAGAGGACTAACCCAGCCAACAGACCTAACCCACTAGCCATGTGACCTTTGATGGACATGGGATTGAACAAGCACATCCTAGACATGCTGAGCAAGCTGCTTGATGTGAGGCATGCCAAGACAACCACAAGAGATCAAACTATGACAAGCAAAGCAGACCACAACTCTAACTTGGGTAAGAAAACAAAACTGCCAAAAATAGAAAATAGGTTTAAATTTCAGATGTGGTAGACCCCTTAAAACGAATTCTAATTGACATTAAATTCGAACAACTTATAAACACATCAAAGAAAGCTACAAAAGCGATGGGTTTGAAAAAGAATGTTTGCATGAGGTAGAAACTATGCAATGATGTTAAAAATTAGGTTTAAACGAAACTAAATATGGCTTAGCTAAAAATTGAGCATATACCTAGGAAGGAAAACATAACCTAATGACCTTGGATGGATGTGAAACTGCTTAGACGACATTTAGACACATCTAACTAACACCTTGAAGCGATGGAATAAAAAAATGATGGCAGAAACTCAACCTAGGATATTGCCAAAATCATGCTAGAAAATGGTGTTCTGCAATGTGTAGAAACACACTTATGATTTGATGGGCAATTTTGGATGTGCAAAAGGGTAACCTATGAACTCGGTTTGGGCTAAAAATTGGAGATTGACTATCATTACATGAATGAACTTAACACACTTTATGCTACTCAATATCATTCTGCAGCCAAAACTTATTTCTGAAATTCAGGCATTTGATAAAACTGAAATAGTTATAACAGTGAGAAACATAAAAATATAATTAATAATCTAACTTGGGGCAACAAATTAAAGACCCTAATGAACATGAATGGAGGCTAAAAATTGACATAGACAGTATTGACATATGGAAAACGTGATCATATCTTCCGACTTTGCCAAACGTCACCCAACTTTGGATTTTTAGAGTATAAAAGTAAGTAATTTTTTTAAATCCCAAAGACTGCAAACTAGATACCACAGAAAATGCAGTACAAGTGGGAAAGTAAACGACTAACCAAATCTGACGAAACTTGGTGGAAAGACTCTAGACATCTCTCAATCTTGACTTATGACATCAAGGAAACACATTTCTCATCAACCATTTTTTGTAGAAAATCATATTACAAAAATCTGGTTCTATAATTCTAACTAGCATAAGGTACAAACAATACCAAAATTCACAAAGCTAGGTTCATTGTAAAGCTAACATAGAAATGAACAACATTCACTTTTAGGAATAAAGAGATTCTACTTAATTCATAAGCTTTGAAGCCGCAAATTCTATTAAAATCTCATAACCCAATTTCCTACATATAGAAATTTAGAAAATAGGTTTGTAATTTACGTGATGGAGGGGGAAAAACATACTCCAAATCACATAAATTGGTGCCAAAAGAAACTAGTCATATAAATGATCCCAATATATATCTAAATGTTGAAAACGCCCTCCTAGAATAGCGGCTTTGACAAGTCTGACAAAAAATCTGCCATGTGATAGAAATGTCTACCTAACTTAACTCAACCTTTAGCAAACTTCTATGTGCATGGATGTGTGCATGTGTGGCTACCACATGAAAACTTTATGAAAAAACCATCAACACTTCTGCCAAACCAAAACATTAAATCACAACTATGGGAACGCACGCATGCATTAAATGGGAACATGGTCAGTTTCTTATGATGTTTTGTTAGGGAATTCTATACATGGAATGGATAGTCACTAATCTAGCCACAAGAGTGCACAAAAGCATGGAAGACATGAAACCTATCATGACTACCGTAGGCTTGGTGGAACAAGCTGGACTCTTCCAAGGGCATTGCAAAGGCATAAGTGCCTTGATCCCACCACTGGTCGTATTTATGTTACTAAGGATGTCACCTTCCTGGAACATGTCTTCTATTTTGGTGAGAATTATCTTCAGGGTGAGAAGTCTATGTCAATGGAAGAGTATTCTTCGAGTCAAGAAATTCAATTCACAGATTTTTTGAAATATAAGTGGAAAGAGAGTCGAGCAGTTGCAGATGTGCTTGAGCATGAAAGAGATGAAGGTTGTTCTACTGGGACTGAGGAGGAACATAACCACTTGTTTGGGCAGGTTTACTCTGAGCAAAAAGTGCTTATAGATGATGTGACTGATGGAAAGAATTCTACTCCCAATCCCGATGCTACTCCTTCCCTAGATGACCCAAGTCATGCTCGGGAGAAGCCAGTTGAAAAAGACATTGAGATAGAGGATGCAAATGAAGAGCTTCCCATTGCCCTGAGAAAGAGTGTCAGGTCATGTACTCAACACCCTATTGGTAACTTCATATCTTATTCTAGACTGAGCGAGGACTACAAATGTTTTGTATCATATCTTTCTTTAGCTGTGAATCCTAGGACTGTTGCTGAGGCTCAAAGTGATCCTAAGGAGACTCATGCAATGCAAGAAGAGATGGAAGCCTTGAACAGAAACAAGACATGAGAGGTGGTAAAGATCTCTGAAACAGTTCATCTGGTTGGATCCAAGTGGGTCTACACCATTAGGTACAAACCAGATGGGAGTGTTGAGAGGTACTCTTGTTGCCAAGGGGTTTAGTCAGAAATATAGAGTTGACTATTTGAAGACTTTTGCTCCTGTTGCAAAGATGAAGATTGTTAGAGTTATTATCTCTTTAGCAGTGATAAAGGAGTGGAAGATGTACCAACTTGATGTTAAGAATGTTTTTCTCAATGGAGACCTTGAAGAGGAGGTGTATATGTGTATGTCCCCAAGATATGAGGAACCGAGAAAATGCTGCAAAGAGAAGAAAGCTTTATATAGGCTCAAGCAATCTCCTCGAGACAACATGGCTACAATCAAGGAAATGGAGATCGTACTCTATTTGTGAAGATGAAGAAGGATAAGGTTACTCTTTTGTTAGTCTATGTTGATGATATGATTGTTACATGCGATGATGAAGATGAAATAACAAAATTAAAGGAGTTATTGGCTGTCGAATTTGATCTCAATAAAACTAGAGTATAGACCCGCTTCTACTCCTTTGGATGTTGGACACAAGCTCAATATTAGAGATGGAAAACCTCTCTGTGAAGAGGCCAAGGGAAGGTATCAACGTCTAATTGGAAAGTTGATCTATCTTACTCTCACTAGGTCTGGTATTACCTTTGCTGTGAATGTGATGAGTCAATTCATGCATACTCCAACGGATGCTCACTTGAAGGCTATTAACAGGATCTTGTGTTACTTGAAGCGGAATCCTGGCAAGGGACTCCTACATGGGAAACAAGGATTGTTCGAGATTGAGGTTATTTTGATGCAGACTGGGTAGGCTGTGTTGATACTAGAGGATCAACCGCAGGGTACTGTGTTTACCTGGGGAGAAATCTCATTGTATGGAGAAGCAAGAGACAAGATATTTGTTCCCGATCTAGTGCTGAGGTTGAATACAGAGCTATTGTTGTGGGAGTGTCAGAGTTACTGTGGCTGAAAGTATTGTTGATTGATATTGGAATAGAGATTGAAGGGCCAATGAAAATGTATTGTGATAACAAGTCAGTGGTCAACTTGGCAAACAACCCTGTGTTACATGACAGAACAAAGCATGTTGAGATTGACTGTCATTTCATCCGAGAGAGGATTAATGCTAAAGAATTAATTCTACCATACATGAAGTCTGAAGACCAAACTGCTGATGTTCTGACTAAAGCCTTACTTCTACTTTGTTTGAGAAAAATGTATCCAAGTTGGGCATGTTTGATATGTATGCCCAGCTTGAGGGGGAGTGTTGAAGTGTATTAGTGGATGGGTCTTCTGTCCGGGTTTGGGTCCAGACCCGGTCCAATATGTTATCCTGTTAAGTCTCTACTTAAGCCTATGTAATCCCTAATTTTGGTGTGTGAATGAATTCTTGAATGAGAGAGAACGTCTGGCTGCTAGTGGGAACCAGATTTCTCCTCCGTGGTTTTTTCCTCGTGTTGAGGGCTTCTGTAGAAACGAGCAACGGAGGAGGAAACAAAGATGCAACACAAGATATACGTGGAAAACCTCAGAAAGAGGTGAAAAACCACGGAGAAGCTCTAACCTAGGTGCAAAACCGCAACCCTAGGAGAGAGAAGATTATTTCACTTAATCACCAAAATTAAAATAAGTGGAGATTATAAGAGGGAGAGGTAGAGAACCCCGCCTAGGGTACCGAGCCAACCTCGGTATCCATGCCCATGGGACCGGGTCCATATCTGGACCCGCTTCCCTAATACAATATATTCTAACACTCCCCCTCAAGCTTAGCATACATGTCGAACATGGCAAGCTTGCTAACATTCTTTTCAAATTGAGATGTACATAAGGCTTTAGTTAAAACATCTGCAACTTGATCTTGAGACTTCATATAAGGCAGGATCAATTCCTTTGAATCTATGTGTTCCCGTATGAAATGGCGATCTACCTCCACATGTTTAGTTCTGTCATGAAGGACTAGATTATTGGCTAGGTTAATCGCAGACTTGTTGTCACAATACATCTTCATCTTCTCTTTCATTTTAACCCCAATATCTACTAGAAGAATCTTCAGCCATAACATCTCTGTAACCCCCATAGCAACTGCCCTGTATTCAGCCTCAGCACTGGATCTAGAACAGCCTCATCAATTTAAATCATAGGCTTTAGTGCTCGTGTTGTGCAAATGATATGCCCTTCATTTATCCTCAATACCATACAAACATCAGGATTCATTTGGCATTAATGTTGTTGAATCTTTGGAAGGGATGTCTTTAAAGTTCCAAAATATGAACATAAAGGAATCGTCCTCGACGTCTTAGAAATCAAAAAATATGAGCAAATATTGACCTAATAATTGATTACCCGACCTAGCTGCTACAAGTGTTCCATCGCTGTTCCCTGGTTCTTCGTCCATCTCAGTTGTATCACCTGCTGCTCCTGAACCTCGATGGGTTGAATCCTCATTTCTTTGCATGCTAGTACTTGTAGAGCATCCTGTCAAGGAAAAGATTTAGCAAACTGTGGACGATATTGAAGTATTTTAGCACCTTCAGGCACACATTCATAGATTTTAGGTGCTCGATCAAAACTAAAAGAACTAAAAGACAGGAATTGAATAACCAATTTTTTTGGAAGTGCTCAACTAAGTGCAACTGATCAGTGTGATTATCCACATTACGTTAAGTTGATTGGTTGGTTTAGTGTTGCATGACTGATTTTGCTCCTTAAGCCAAATCGCAGATCCCATGTGCAAATAATAGTCAGATGATCAATATATTTGCAGTCAACATTGTAGTATACGACCTTTCTGTCCAGTACCTTTAGAACGGACTGTGCCCCAGGTTCATTGAGATTAAGCAAACCATCAGCAACGGCAGCCAAGATCACAGCACAAAGCTTCGCAGAAGTGGCTAAAAGTTGCTCCAGTGCCATTTGTTTAAGTAATAATGTATAGATATGCACCCTTTGCAATTGTGTTTTGTCATCCCTGCCTCTGTAAGAAGGAAAAACGTTCATTAACAACCCAAATAATTGCAGCAACAAACTGAGAAAGAGAAACCATTCAACGAACTGAGAAAGACGTTGTACCTCATACAATTCACTGTGGGCAGCATGGGCCTTGCAACCATTCAGCAAGAAAATGACTTCAACGAAGCTGTTGTAACTTGTAAGCCAAAAGTGGTGCCTTACCTGCAAACATGCACAATCCCAAATTCATAATATATTAGCTTCCGCGATCATCAAAAAGCTTCTGCAGATTTATGTAATGATTGGAAGGAGCCAATGTAATGATGATCAGGAAGAACCCACTCTTTAGGAAGCTGCTGAAGAGGAAATCAGCTAGTGTTCGGATCTTCTCTGACTCATCAACCAGAGCGAAAAGAAATCGGTGAAAGAGAGCACCTCTCCATTTAACATAATCCCTCTGCATGGCGTTGTCAACCATGTCAGCAGAAAAGGATTTTAACATTTTAAAGCAACAATGACAGGGTCAGGACTTGAGAGAGCCTTTAGTCTTAGAAGACACTATCAACAAAAGAAATTGGGACATCTTTGCGTACCTACTAAGTTATTCCCTACACGCCTGTTTCTTGACGCACTGAGAAAGACGTTGTCCCTGGTGCAATTCACTGTGGGCAGCATGGGCCTTGCAACCATTCAGCAAGAAAATGACTTCAACGAAGCTGTTGTAACTTGTAAGCCAAAAGTGGTGCCTTAGCTGCAAACATGCACAATCCCAAATTCAGAATATATTAGCTTCCTCGATCATCAAAAGCTTCTGCAGATTTAAGTAATGATTGGAAGGAGCCAATGTAATGATGATCAGGAAGAACCCACTCTTTAGGAAGCTGCTGAAGAGGAAATCAGCTAGTGTTTGGATCTTCTCTGACTCATCAACCAGAGCGAGAAGAAATTGGTGAAAGAGGGCACCTCTCCGTTTAACATGATCCCTCTACATGGTGTTGTCAACAACGTCAGCAGAAAAGGATTTTAACATTTAAAAGCAACAATGACAGGGTCAGGACTTGAGAGAGCCTTTTGTCTTAGAAGACACTATCAAGAAAAGAAATTGAGACATCTTTGCATACCTACTAAGTTATTGCCTACATGCCTGTTTCTTGACGCACTGAGAAAGACGTTGTCCCTGGTGCAATTCACTGTGGGCAGCATGGGCCTTGCAACCATTCAGCAAGAAAATGACTTCAACGAAGCTGTTGTAAGCCAAAAGTGGTGCCTTAACTGCAAACATGCACAATCCCAAATTCAGAATATATTAGCTTCCGCGAACATCAAAAGCTTCTGCAGATTTATGTAATGATTGGAAGGAGCCAATGTAATGATGATCAGGAAGAACCCACTCAACCTTGATTTTACAGTAGAAAACAAGATCGAACACCATGCAATAGAGGAAAGTATAGCTTTTTGAAACATGAACAATTTTTTTTTCTTTGATGAAGTATATGAATGAAAACAACATGTTTCTCAAAGCAATTTTTTGTCCTTTTTCAATAAAAACAATAATCATAAATCAAAATTCTCCACAACAATAAAAAAATATAAAGATTTAAGCTAAATATGCTATGTATGATGTGTGAAACCAAAAAGCATGATCAGCAATAGTGGATGTTGGGAGTCTTCAAAGAAGTCTCAAGGGGTGGGGGGGGGGGATGGTCCCCGTATTATGAGACAGGGGAGATGAAAAAGATATAAATCATCACAATGTATTGCGTTTGAAAATGAGTGGATATGTTTGAGAGGCTTCATCCATTATGTGAACGGACTACCAGTTTGGTAATGAAAATGACAACATCCTTGAAGAACAAAAAGGGGTTGGGAGATCACCTAAGAAGCCGGAAAACATAACAAGAGATGTCAAGTTTTTTACTTTGAAATAGCTTATAAATCATCAATTTAAATCATAGGCTTTAGTGCTCGTGTTGTGCAAATGATATGCCCATCATTTATCCTCAATACCATACAAGCATCAGGATTCATTTGGCATTAATGTTGTTGAATCTCTGGAAGGGATGTCTTTAAAGTTCCAAAATATGAACATAAAGGAATCATCTTCGACGTCTTAGAAATAAAAAAATATGAGTAGATATTGACCTAATAATTGCACATCCACAAAAGATTGTCACGTTTAATTCCTATGAGTTCAGCATTCATGCTATTCATCTCTTGGCAGGCACCTCTTTTTTCTTTTTACTTTTTTGTAGCGGCTTTTTGCCTTTTTTTCATGCTTTTGATTTTTTTTTTTTTAGGTCGACCTTCACCTCTGAGGGAATACCCCACCACCCCAGAGAATACTACAGAGCTCCACCACTTTGGTGGTTATGTGTAGCTTTGTCATGTATCCAACCCGTTTCACCTTGCGGGTTTTCAATATGCCAAAAGTTCATAAGTCATCATCTTCGCAGCATAGACATAAATCATCTTTATGCCTACCCGGTACTCTCGATTACTGACCCAGAGGAACGACTACACAAGCCCCGAGCCCATCTCTCAACTCTCATTTTGCTACTGCTAAATCCTTGTATACGCTTGATCAGTAGAGTCAATAACCTTTCCTAGTTTTGACTTTCTCAGCTTTATAGAATTTTTTTCCTCACTGTTCATATCTAGGATTTTTCTAGACTTGCTCTTCTAGTGATTGACAACAAAAATTTGAAACATTTTCCTTTTACTTAGAGAGGAAATAAGAATAAAATAAAGAAATATCATTTGTGTGAGAAGACACTTTTAAAATTCTTTTAATCAAAATTAAAAATTTCATCTTTCAAAAAAAGTCCTTGACATCAAATGGTATGTTACCGAGAAGTAGGAACTCTCCTCTATCTAAAGAGGAGTATTTATCAAACTAGATGGGCCTGTTAGGTAGAGCAACGAACTTCATTAGCTCTCTAGTCAAAGTATGGTCTTCTAGACAAAAGGTTGGTTGATGGGTAATGAGTTCCCATAAATGTCATGTCACCAACTGGCTTCAAAAGGTGTGCAGTCAGCAAAATCAGCACGGTATAAGTCTCCATGCAAGGGCAGCAGCAACCATTCCTCAAGGCTTCAGTAATTTCACTAAATAGTTGGTGAACACCGTATTTATGAACCAACAAAAAGGTTGTTCTCACAATCAGCAAATAAAAGCCCAAACCAGAGCTCTGATACCATGAAAATGTAATTGATGACAGTCACATATATATAGTGAAACTCCATTAAAAGCACCAAGGCCATGTGATCAAAAAAATAGAGAATGAAAAATATTATTAAGTCCTACTAAAAGCTGTAGAAAACGACTTCCTCACAATGGCAAAAACAACAGCAGTATATACACAACGAAGAACTAAGGAATAAAAAAAAGAAAAAATAGAAGATAGAAGAGAACTAGCAGTTGGACTAGGTCTGATTGCTCCAAAAGGAGTCGTTGGGGCTAGCCAACTGAGCTGGAAAAATACAAAAATTAAAGTAAAAAAAGAATATAAAAATACATACTATCCCTATACACTAAATACATATTCATAAAACATCGCTATTGTGGTCGTTATAGGTGATTCATGAATAACATCCAAAAATAACTCCCAAAGTATCATCAAGGACTAAATTCGATCAAACAACGAAAATATCAAAAGAAACAAAAAACAATTCTGAAGTACGAACGGCAACAAAACGAACACAAATGCCATAAAGGAAAATAAGTATCTATTGGCAAGAACAGAACAGAAGACAGACAGAGAAAGAGAAAAAGATTAATGAAGAGAACGTTCACCATCTAACGGAGACAGACAAAAAATAAAACCCCTCCCGAAAGATCCCCGATGGTCAGTCAAATCACACTGTAACCCCACATAGAAAACAAGAAAAAATCCATCTTCACTAACATCAAAACCAGGAAAATATTATTTTCAAAAACCCAATCACAATACATAAGTTTCCGACTCAAATTCAATGACATCCCTAAACCGAACTCCATCCCCATAAGAAAGTCTGTTAAGACAAGTCTACTTCGAAGCACCACTCAATCGATTCCAAAAAATCCCCGTCAGGAGAAACGATAAAATTTTCAAAACAACAAGAACAAGGATGACGAGGAGGAGGAGGAGAGGATCTAGCAGTCTAGGATTACGAGCTGGTTACCTCCATTAACGAGACACTTGATTTCTATGTGGGGTTACAGTGTGATTTAACCAACGAGGATCTTTAATGTGGCGAGGGTGGATGAGGCTTCACTATCTGAATCAAAAGCCTGTCTTCTCCTCAAGGACTCCAACCCACTGGAGTTTCTTCCAGAGACTGCCTTGACCTTCCTTATGCTCATCGAATCCAGGCATGGGGTGGGCACCCCATTGCTGACATCCTTAAGTACGGTATTAGCAGATTGGCAGCTACATCAGCCACTGCAGATACCACCCTGCAAGCATCACCACTTCTCAAATGTCCACCAGCACTCCCAGATACAGCTGCAGCTGCAGCAGATTGGCGAGTGAGTGATCTTGGACCACTGCACATTACCCCTGAAACTGCCGACTTAGCCGTGGCTTCTTCATCCTTTTGAAATCGCATTCTGGACCAGGTTCTTCTTTGCTACCTCACTGATTACCCGACCTAGCTGCTACAAATGTTCCATCGCTGTTCCCTGGTTCTTCGTCCATCTCAGTTGTATCACCTGCTGCTCCTGAACCTCGATGGGTTGAATCCTCATTTCTTTGCATGCTAGTACTTGTAGAGCATCCTGTCAAGGAAAAGATTTAGCAAACTGTAGACGATATTGAAGTATTTTAGCACCTTCAGGCACACATTCATAGATTTTAGGTACTCGATCAAAACTGAAAGAACTAACAGACAGGAAGTGAATAACCAATTTTTTTGGAAGTGCTCAACTAAGTGCAACGGATCAGTGTGATCATCCACATTACGTTAAGTTGATTGGTTGGTTTCGTGTTGCATGACTGATTTTGCTCCTTAAGCCTAATCGCAGATCCCATGTGCAAATAATAGTCAGATGATCAATATATTTGCAGTCAACATTGTAGTATACGACCTTTCTGTCCAGTACCTTTAGAACGGACTGTGCCCCAGGTTCATTGAGATTAAGCAAACCATCAGCAACGGCAGCCAAGATCTCAGCACAAAGCTTCGCAGAAGTGGCTAAAAGTTCCTCCAGTGCCATTTGTTTAAGTAATAATGTATAGATATGCACCCTTTGCAATTGTGTTTTGTCATCCCTGCCTCTGTAAGAAGGAAAAACGTTCATTAACAACCCAAATAACTGCAGCAACGAACTGAGAAAGAGAAACCATTCAACGAACTGAGAAAGACGTTGTACCTCATGCAATTCACTGTGGGCAGCATGGGCCTTGCAACCATTCAGCAAGAAAATGACTTCAACGAAGCTGTTGTAACTTGTAAGCCAAAAGTGGTGCCTTAGCTGCAAACATGCACAATCCCAAATTCATAATATATTAGCTTCAGCGATCATCAAAAAGCTTCTGCAGATTTATGTAATGATTGGAAGGAGCCAATGTAATGATGATCAGGAAGAACCCACTCTTTAGGAAGCTGCTGAAGAGGAAATCAGCTAGTGTTCGGATCTTCTCTGACTCATCAACCAGAGCGAAAAGAAATCGGTGAAAGAGAGCACCTCTCCATTTAACATAATCCCTCTGCATGGCGTTGTCAACCATGTCAGCAGAAAAGGATTTTAACATTTTAAAGCAACAATGACAGGGTCAGGACTTGAGAGAGCCTTTAGTCTTAGAAGACACTATCAACAAAAGAAATTGGGACATCTTTGCGTACCTACTAAGTTATTCCCTACATGCCTGTTTCTTGACGCACTGAGAAAGACGTTGTCCCTGGTGCAATTCACTGTGGGCAGCATGGGCCTTGCAACCATTCAGTAAGAAAATGACTTCAACGAAGCTGTTGTAAGCCAAAAGTGGTGCCTTAGCTGCAAACATGCACAATCCCAAATTCATAATATATTAGCTTCAGCGATCATCAAAAAGCTTCTGCAGATTTATGTAATGATTGGAAGGAGCCAATGTAATGATGATCAGGAAGAACCCACTCTTTAGGAAGCTGCTGAAGAGGAAATCAGCTAGTGTTCGGATCTTCTCTGACTCATCAACCAGAGCGAAAAGAAATCGGTGAAAGAGAGCACCTCTCCATTTAACATAATCCCTCTGCATGGCGTTGTCAACCATGTCAGCAGAAAAGGATTTTAACATTTTAAAGCAACAATGACAGGGTCAGGACTTGAGAGAGCCTTTAGTCTTAGAAGACACTATCAACAAAAGAAATTGGGACATCTTTGCGTACCTACTAAGTTATTCCCTACATGCCTGTTTCTTGACGCACTGAGAAAGACGTTGTCCCTGGTGCAATTCACTGTGGGCAGCATGGGCCTTGCAACCATTCAGTAAGAAAATGACTTCAACGAAGCTGTTGTAAGCCAAAAGTGGTGCCTTAGCTGCAAACATGCACAATCCCAAATTCATAATATATTAGCTTCAGCGATCATCAAAAAGCTTCTGCAGATTTATGTAATGATTGGAAGGAGCCAATGTAATGATGATCAGGAAGAACCCACTCTTTAGGAAGCTGCTGAAGAGGAAATCAGCTAGTGTTCGGATCTTCTCTGACTCATCAACCAGAGCGAGAAGAAATCGGTGAAAGAGAGCACCTCTCCATTTAACATAATCCCTCTGCATGGCGTTGTCAACCATGTCAGCAGAAAAGGATTTTAACATTTTAAAGCAACAATGACAGGGTCAGGACTTGATTGAGCCTTTAGTCTTAGAAGACACTATCAACAAAAGAAATTGGGACATCTTTGCGTACCTACTAAGTTATTCCCTACATGCCTGTTTCTTGACGCACTGAGAAAGACGTTGTCCCTGGTGCAATTCACTGTGGGCAGCATGGGCCTTGCAACCATTCAGTAAGAAAATGACTTCAACGAAGCTGTTGTAAGCCAAAAGTGGTGCCTTAGCTGCAAACATGCACAATCCCAAATTCAGAATATATTAGCTTCCGCGATCATCAAAAGCTTCTGCAGATTTATGTAATGATTGGAAGGAGCCAATGTAATGATGATCAGGAAGAACCCACTCTTTAGGAAGCTGCTGAAGAGGAAATCAGCTAGTGTTCGGATCTTCTGTGACTCATCAACCAGAGCGAGAAGAAATCGGTGAAAGAGGGCAGCTCTCCATTTAACATGATCCCTCTGCATGGCGTTGTCAACCACGTCAGCAGAAAAGGATTTTAACATCTTAAAGCAACAATGACACGGTCAGGACTTGAGAGAGCCTTTTGTCTTAGAAGACACTATCAACAAAAGAAATTGAGACATCTTTGCATACCTACTAAGTTATTCCTTACATGCCTGTTTCTTGACGCACTGAGAAAGACGTTGTCCCTGGTGCACTTCTTTGTGGGCAGCATGGGTCTTGCAACCATTCAGCAAGAAAATGACTTCAACAAAGCTGTTGTAACTTGTAAGCCAAAAGTGGTGCCTTAGCTGCAAACATGCACAATCCCAAATTCAGAATATATTAGCTTCTGCGATCATCAAAAGCTTCTGCATATTTATGTAATGATTGGAAGGAGCCAATGTATTGATGATCAGGAAGAACCCACTCTTTAGGAAGCTGCTAAAGAGGAAATCAGCTAGTGTTCGGATCTTCTCTGACTCATCAACCAGAGCGAGAAGAAATCGGTGAAAGAGGGCACCTCTCCATTTAACATAATCCCTCTGCTTGGCATTGTCAACCATGTCAGCAGAAAAGGATGTTAACATTTTAAAGCAACAATGACTGGGTCAGGACTTGAGAGAGCCTTTAGTCTTTGAAGACACTATCAACAAAAGAAATTGAGACATCTTTGCGTACCTACTAAGTTATTCCATACACGCCTGTTTCTTGACCCACTGAGAAAGACGTTGTCCCTGGTGCAATTCACTGTGGGCAGCATGGGCCTTGCAACCATTCAGCAAGAAAATGACTTCAACGAAGCTGTTGTAACTTGTAAGCCAAAAGTGGTGCCTTAGCTGCAAACATGCACAATCCCAAATTCAGAATATATTAGCTTCCGCGATCATCAAAAGCTTCTGCAGATTTATGTAATGATTGGAAGGAGCCAATGTAATGATGATCAGGAAGAGCCCACTCTTTAGGAAGCTGCTGAAGAGGAAATCAGCTAGTGTTCGGATCTTCTCTGACTCATCAACCAGAGCGAGAAGAAATTGGTGAAAGAGGGCACCTCTCCGTTTAACATGATCCCTCTACATGGTGTTGTCAACAACGTCAGCAGAAAAGGATTTTAACCTTTAAAAGCAACAATGACAGGGTCAGGACTTGAGAGAGCCTTTTGTCTTAGAAGACACTATCAAGAAAAGAAATTGAGACATCTTTGCATACCTACTAAGTTATTCCTTACATGCCTGTTTCTTGACGCACTGAGAAAGACGTTGTCCCTGGTGCAATTCACTGTGGGCAGCATGGGTCTTGCAACCATTCAGCAAGAAAATGACTTCAATGAAGCTGTTGTAACTTGTACGCCAAAAGTGGTGCCTTAGTTGCAAACATGCACAATCCCAAATTCAGAATATATTAGCTTCCGCGATCATGAAAAGCTTCTGCAGATTTATGTAATGATTGGAAGGAGCCAATGTAATGATGATCAGGAAGAACCCACTCTTTAGGAAGCTGCTGAAGAGGAAATCAGCTAGTGTTCGGATCTTCTCTGACTCATCAACCAGAGCAAGAAGAAATTGGTGAAAGAGGGCACCTCTCCGTTTAACATGATCCCTCTCCATGGTGTTGTCAACAACGTCAGCAGAAAAGGATTTTAACATTTAAAAGCAACAATGACAGGGTCAGGACTTGAGAGAGCCTTTTGTCTTAGAAGACACTATCAGGAAAAGAAATTGAGACATCTTTGCATACCTACTAAGTTATTCCTTACATGCCTGTTTCTTGACGCACTGAGAAAGACGTTGTCCCTGGTGCAATTCACTGTGGGCAGCATGGGTCTTGCAACCATTCAGCAAGAAAATGACTTCAATGAAGCTGTTGTAACTTGTACGCCAAAAGTGGTGCCTTAGTTGCAAACATGCACAATCCCAAATTCAGAATATATTAGCTTCCGCGATCATCAAAAGCTTCTGCATATTTATGTAATGATTGGAAGGAGCAAATGTAATGATGATCAGGAAGAACCCACTCTTTAGGAAGCTGCTGAAGAGGAAATCAGCTAGTGTTCGGATCTTCTCTGACTCATCAACCAGAGCGAGAAGAAATCGGTGAAAGAGGGCACCTCTCCATTTAACATAATCCCTCTGCATGGCGTTGTCAACCATGTCAGCAGAAAAGGATGTTGACATTTTAAAGCAACAATGACAGGGTCAGGACTCGAGAGAGCCTTTAGTCTAAGAATACACTATCAACAAAAGAAATTGAGACATCTTTGCGTACCTACTAAGTTATTCCTTACATGCCTGTTTCTTGACGCACTGAGAAAGACGTTGTCCCTGGCGCAATTCACTGTGGGCAGCATGGGCCTTGCAACCATTCAGCAAGAAAATGACTTCAACGAAGCTGTTGTAAGCCAAAAGTGGTGCCTTAGCTGCAAACGTGCACAACCCAAATTCAGAATATATTAGCTTCCGTGATCATCAAAAGCTTCTGCAGATTTATGTAATGATTGGAAGGAGCCAATGTAATGATGATCAGGAAGAACCCACTCAACCTTGATTTTACAGTAGAAAACAAGATCAAACGCCATGCAATAGAGGAAAGTATAGCTTTTTGAAACATGAAGAACAATTTTTTTTTCTTTGATGGAGAATATGATTGAAAACAGTATGTTTCTCAAAGCAATTTTTTTTGTCCTTTTTCAAAAAAAAACAACAATCGTAAGTTGAAATTCTCCACAACTATCAAAAAATATAAAGATTTAAGCTAAATATGCTATGCATGATGTGTGAAACCATAAAGCTTGATCAGCAATAATGGATGTTTGGAGTTTTCAAAGAAGTCTCAAAGGGAGGGAATGGTCCCCGTATTATGAGACAGGGGAGATGAAAAAGATATAAATCATCACAATATATTGCGTTTGAAAATGAGTTGGATATGTTTGAGAGGCTTCATCCATTATGTGAACGGACTACCAGTTTGGTAACGAAAATGACAACATCCTTCAAGAACAAAAAGGGGTTGGGAGATCGCCTAAGAAGCCGGAAAACATAACAAGAGATGTCAAGTTTTTTACTTTGAAATAGCTTATAAATCATCAATTTAAATCATAGGCTTTAGTGCTCGTGTTGTGCAAATGATATGCCCTTCATTTATCCTCAATACCATACAAGCATCAGGATTCATTTGGCATTAATGTTGTTGAATCTCTAGAAGGGATGTCTTTAAAGTTCCAAAATATGAACAAAAAGGAATCATCCTCGACGTCTTATGATAAGATTAGAAAGAATAATCTTTGATTAACCTTGAAATCTGCCCTAACTCCTCTTTATATAGACTAGAGGAGAGAGAGAAGTTACAAGAGAAACATCTAAAGGAAAAGTTATTACAAAAGTACCCTCTTAAACCTAAAACTGAATATAAACACATCTTAACACTCCCCCTCAAGTTGGAGCGTATATGTCAAATAGGCTCAACTTGGAACAGCAGCTTTGGAATGGTCCCCTTGCAAGAGCCTTAGTAAAGATATCAGCCGTTTGCCCTGTAGTTGAAATGTGTGAGGTACTTACAAGCTCCTTTTGAATCATGTCTCTAGTATAGTGACAATCTACTTCAACATGCTTGGTTCTTTCATGAAAAGCCGGATTATTAGCAATAAACAGTGCAGCTTTGTTATCACATAACAGTTGCATAGGAAGAGGCACTTCGACAGTAAGATCCAACATCAGGGATCTAACCCACATAACTTCAGCAGTACCCTGAACCATAGCTCTATACTCAGATTCTGCACTTGATCTAGCAACCACAGTTTGCTTCTTACTCTTCCATGTAACCAAGTTGGATCCAATAAACACACAAAATCCAGTAGTGGATTTTCTGTCCAAGGGGCATCCTGCATAGTCGGCATCAACATACACAGATATAGTGAGTGAGGTACCATTCTAAAAGAAGAGTCCCGTTCCTGGTGAATTCTTTAGATACCTAAGAATCATCATAGCAGCATCCCAATGAACTTTCTTGGGCTTATCCATAAATTGACTCACTCTGCTAACAGCATAGGCAATGTCAGGTCGAGTAACAGTGATGTATAGGAGCTTCCCAACAATCCCTCTATACTATCTCGCATCAACATCTTCAGTATCATCATCATACAAGCGGGTATTGATATCCATAGGCGTGGATGCAGGCCGACACCCCAGCATCCCTGTCTCTTGCAAAACATCAGTAACGTATTTCCTCTGGCACATGATAAGGCCCTTTTGATTTCTGGCAAACTCAATACCAAGGAAATAACGTAGTTCACCAAGGTCCTTGGTGACAAAGTGTTGTCCAAGGACATCCTTGATGTTGGAAATCCCCTGATCATCATCCCCTGTAACAATGATATCATCAACATAGACAAGAACTATCACCGTACCTGTAGAAGTCTTCTTGACAAAGAGGGAATGGTCGGCCGAAGAACGTCTGAAGCCCTCATTCTCAATATTCTCTGACAATTTCTGAAACCAAGCTCGAGGACTCTGTTTCAGACCATAAATCGCCTTTCTCAATCTGCACACTTTCTGACACTCCCCCTCAGCAACAAACCCTGATGGTTGCTGCATATACACTTCTTCATGTAAGTCACCATAGAGAAAGGCATTTTTGACATCAAGCTGTGAGAGAGACCAATTCTTGCTGACAGCCACAGCAAGGAGAATCCGTAAAGAAGCATGTCGTGCCACAGGAGAGAAGGTATCATAATAATCAACCCCATAAGTTTGGGTATAGCCTTTTGCAACCAGACGAGCCTTATATCTGTCAATACTGCCATCTGCTCTGTATTTGATAGTAAAGACCCATCTGCAACCAACAATGGCTGCATCAGCTGAAGGAGTAACAAGTGTCCAGGTGCCTCTAGACTGAAGAGCATCCATCTCTTCTTGCATAGCTGCTGCCCATTTGGGATCAGAGAGAGCATCCATGGGATTCTGTGGAAGAGCAATAGCCGACAGCCCCTTGACAAACTGTCGGTACATAGGGGTGAGTCTATCCATGGATAAATGACCAGAGATAGGATGCAAAGTGCAACTGCGTTTGCCTTTCCTTTGAGCAATGGGCATATCAAGTTCATTAGGAGCAGGAACATGCTCGTGACATACTCCTATGTCATCATTACATAAAACATTGTCAGTTGAGTTTGTGTCAGGAATTACCTTGGGCGTGCTGGGTGAAGGCACAGGTGCACATTGAACAGGCGCAGCAGGCTTAGTACGACGTTGGTAGACAGCCCCAAAACGTGGATCAACTGGGTTTGGACAACTCATGAGAGGTAGAGGAAATTGGACTTCATCATTTAATTCAGGCGCCCTTAATTGAGTTCCATTTGGGGAGAAGAAAGAGGTTGATTCAAAAAATGTAACATCAGCACTCACATAATACCGACGAGTAGAAGGATCATAACATCGATATCCCTTTTGAGTGCGGGAATAACCAACAAAGATCGTTTTGATGGCCCGAGGAGACAACTTATCTCGCCCAGGACCAAGCAACTGAACAAAGGCAACACATCCAAAAACACGAGGTGGAACAGAAAACAAGTCTTTGTCAGGAAAGAGGACAGAGATAGGAATAAGGTCTCCCAACACAGATGACGGCATACGATTAATAAGATAGCATGCTGTGAGAACAGCATCGCCCCAGTAAGAATGGGGAACATGGCTATGTATGATAATGGTTCTGGCAACATCAAGAATATGACGGTGTTTCCGTTCAGCAACCCCATTTTGTTGGGAGGTATAGGCACAAGAAGTTTGGTGGATGATACCCTTATCCCTGAAAAATTGTTCCAAAGAGGAAGCACAGAACTCAAGAGCATTGTCAGAGCGCACAATTTTGACACAAGTATCAAACTGAGTCAGAATTTCATTGATAAAATTTTTGATTACATGACCCACTTCAGATTTATGCTTCATAAGAAAAACCCAACTAACACGACTATAGTCATCGACAGCAACAAGATAATATCGATGACCTTGAAGAGCAGGTGTACGACTCGGACCCCAAACATCAAAATGAAGTAACTCAAACACAGAATGGCTACTTCGACTGGGCCGTGGAGGAAAGGATGACCGATGGTGTTTGCCCAACTGACAAGACTCGCATTGAAAAGAAGACTTAGGAGACAGCTGAGGAAGAACATGCAGCAGTTTCTGAAACGGTAGATGTCCAAAACGTAAATGCCAAGTATAAGCCGAGGATGAGGACGACCCTGCAGAGGTAGACCCAGCAAAGGGAAAGGGATGCACTAGCCTGTAAAGACCTCCCTGTTCACGGCCACTGCCAATCACCCTGCCCGTCAGTATATCCTGAAACACAAGAGAAGAGGAGTCAAATATCGCACGACAGTTTAAATCTCTGGTAATCTGACTGATAGATAGTAGGCTATGTGGGAATTCTGGTGCATGAAGAACATGTTGCAATGGTAATGATGAAGTAAGTTGGACCTCTCCAAGTCCAACAACGGGAGAATATTTGCCATCTGCTAGAATAACCGAGCGACCAGGTGGAGTAGGGACATAAGAAGTAAACTGTGCCTTGTCTCCACAGAGATGTGTCGATGCACCCGAATCAATGAGCCAATCTGTAGTGTCAGAATACATACCAGATGAAGATGCACTGGCAGCAGTAGTGATAGTAGAGGTGGTCGGATCAGGAGCTTGTTGAGGTCTATCTCCAATCAAGTGTCTCAACTGAGAGATAATATCATCTGCACGTAACTCACTGGAGGAAACAGGATGCTGAGTCTTAGGCTGCTCTGGAGAATCAGTAAAAACAGTCTGATTGGCAACAGCTGGACGACCATGTTTCTGCCAACACTTATCCACAGTGTGACCAATGCGATGACAAAACTGACATACTGGGCGCGAAGGGGTATTGCCACGGCCACGGTATCCTCGTCCTCTGGCAAAGAGGGACCCACCTCTGCCACGAGTAGCAAGCATAGCAGAAGTGGTATCAAGAACAGTCGATGAAGGGATTGGAATTCTGCTTAGCCTACTATAAGCTTCATCAATAGGAGGAATCGAGGGACTAGTGAGCATCTGATTCTTTGCTGATTCATAAACAGAGTCTAATCCAGACAGAAATACTCCGACCATAAGCATATCTCTGTATGCCTTCTGTTGTTCACACTTACATGCAGGAAAGTAGCTGTTTAGTCT
This sequence comes from Nymphaea colorata, assembly GCF_008831285.2. Taxonomy (NCBI): domain Eukaryota; kingdom Viridiplantae; phylum Streptophyta; class Magnoliopsida; order Nymphaeales; family Nymphaeaceae; genus Nymphaea; species Nymphaea colorata. The sequence goes on along the minus strand of NC_045147.1, from coordinate 8,617,376 downwards.
CTCAAACATGGACTTGAGACTAGAATAATAAGTATGTAGAGGGCGACCATCTTGGCGCATCTGATGAATATCATGATGAAGCTGCATAATTCTTGTTTCATTCCTTGCTTGTGAATAGGTGGCTGCAAGGGAATCCCACATATCCTTTGCACTTTCCTTATGCAGGACTTCATTGGCAATGTCTTGAGTAAGAGTACCAACAATCCATACCATAACCAACGAATTATCTTTAAACCAAGTAGTATATTTTCCTACCTTCTGTACGGGCTCGGGCTCCAATATAAGATGTTCCTTCTCATGAGCGATCAAGGTTCTTTTTACTTGCATGGCCCACATCTCGTAATTACCCCCATCCATTTTGGTGATAAAGCTGGAAAATGGGGAACTCTTCATCTCTCCCGACGACACAAAGGAAGAGGTATTAGCGCCGCTGCTAATTTCAGACATCGCTCAACACAATGGAGGAAACCGAGCCACGGAATAGGAAGTGCAGGCAAAAAGAAGACAATCACATATCGAAAGACAACATGCTGATCATGAAGCAGTTAACACAGGCAGCAATCCATAAGTCTGATCGGCTGGAAGAGGCAACAACAGAACTGAACGAAGACAGATTACCAGAGGCGACAGCGAAGACGCTGAGAGGAAAATCAGCGTGCAGAGCAGCGGTGGAGCAGAGGAGAGTGGTGGAGACAGCAGAGGCGATGCAGCGTGCAGCGGCGATTCAGCGGCAGCGGAGAAGCAACAGCGACGGACGGCGGCGGCGGGCGGAGGTGACAGCCACGGCGGGCAGCGGCGAAGATGACTGCAACAGCTGACGGAGGCGTCGGGCGGAGAAGACAGCAATGGGCGGAGGCGTCAGGCGGAGAGGTCAGCGACGGGCGGAGGCGTCGGGTGGAGAGGTCAGCGACGGGCGGAGGCGTCGGGCGGAGAGGTCAGGACAGCGACTGGCGGAGGCGTCGGGTGGACACGAGCGGGTGGAGGAAGCGCAGCGATGGGCGCGGTCAGGCGGCGGGCGGCGCCGCTCAATCGGCGCGCCAAGGAGGAGGAGACGGCTGCTGCTCTGATACCATGATAAGATTAGAAAGAATAATCTTTGATTAACCTCGAAATCTGCCCTAACTCCTCTTTATATAGACTAGAGGAGAGAGAGAAGTTACAAGAGAAACATCTAAAGGAAAAGTTATTACAAAAGTACCCTCTTAAACCTAAAACTGAATATAAACACATCTTAACATCTTAGAAATCAAAAAATATGAGCAGATATTGACCTAATAATTGCACATCCACAAAAGATTGTCACGTTTAATTCCTATGAGTTCAGCATTCATGCTATTCATCTCTTGGCAGACACCTTTTTTTCTTTTTATTTTTTTGTAGCAGCTTTTTGCCTTTTTTTCTTGCTTTTGATTTTTTTTTTTAGGCCGACCTTCACCTCTGAGGGAATACCTCACCACTCCAGAGGCTACTACAGAGCTCCACCACTTTGGTGGTTATGTGTAGCTTTGTCACGTATCCAACCCGTTTCACCTTGCGGGTTTTCAATATGCCAAAAGTTCATAAGTCATCATCTTCGCAGCATAGACATAAATCACCTTTATGCCTACCAGGTACTCTCGATTACTAACCCAGAGGAACGACTACACAAGCCCTGAGCCCATCTCTCAACTCTCATTTTGATACCTACCAAGATTTTAAATGACATTATGGCCTCTCTCTTAGGATATTTTCCTGCTAAATCCTTGTAGACGCTTGATCGGTAGAGTCAATAACCTTTCCTAGTTTTGACTTTCTCAGCTTCATAGAATTTTTCCTCACCGTTCATATCTAGGATTTTTCTAGACTTGCTCTTCTAGTGATTGACAACAAAAATTTGAAACATTTTCCTTTTACTCAGAGAGGAAATAAGAATAAAATAAAGAAATATCATTTGTGTGAGAAGACACTTTTAAAATTCTTTTAATCAAAATTAAAAATTTCATCTTTCAAAAAAAGTCCTTGACATCAAATGGTATGTTACCGAGAAGTAGGAACTCTCCTCTATCTAAAGAGGAGTATTTATCAAACTAGATGGGCCTGTTAGGTAGAGCAACGAACTTCATCAGCTCTCTAGTCAAAGTATGGTCTTCTAGACAAAAGGTTGGTTGATGGGTAATGAGTTCCCATAAATGTCATGTCACCAACTGGCTTCAAAAGGTGTGCCAGTCAGCAAAATCAGCACGGTATTAGTCTCCATGCAAGGGCAGCAGCAACCATTCCTCAAGGCTTCAGTAATTTCACTAAGTAGTTGGTGAACACCATATTTATGAACCAACAAAAAGGTTGTACTCACAATCAGCAAATCAAAGCCCAAACCAGAGCTCTGATACCATGAAAATGTGACTGACATCAGTCACATATATACAGTGAAACTCCATGAAAAGCACCGAGGCCATGTGACCAAAAAAATAGAGAATGAAAAATATTATTGAGTCCTACCAAAAGCTGTAGAAAACGACTTCCTCACAATGGCAAAAACAACAGCAGTACATACACAATGAAGAACTAAGGAATAAAAAAAGAAAAAATAGAAGATAGAAGAGAACTAGCAGTTGGACTAGGTCCGATTGCTCCAAAAGGAGTCGTTGGGGCTAGCCAACTGAGCTGGACTAGGTTTTGGATGATGCAGTTGAAGCCTCCTGTTTCGGTGGGGATTTCGAGTTAATGGCAGAAGAAGCCAACTTCTTCTGCTGCACAGCATCTGAATGTGAAGAACGATGTTTAACAGAACCGGATAACTTCTCAACTCTTACACCATCCTTGTTAACATCTGAATCCTTTGCCGACAGCCCCTGACCGAAATAAAGTTCTAAAGAAATTAAACAAGGAAAAATAAATTAAAAAAAAAAAAAATCAAGACAAACATGTGCAAACACAATCATGCACTTACATTCGGTAATGAGTTTGCATCTACTATAAGCAATTTGGAACCAAAAAAGTTGGCAAGTGCCTTTGCCAATGTCTCCGGATATATGTCTGAACCTAAAAGAGAAATGACAGCATATGGTAACAACATTTGTAGATAAAACTAACCTCCACTTAACACCCACAAATTTCCAAGAAGAGTGCCTGAAGGATCCGATAACAAAATTCTTGCACTAACAGTAGGAAGATCTGTGGTAAACTTGGCAAACTCCTTGTGCTTCAAATGTATGTAGATAGGACAAATCAACGCATTTTTTGTGTTTTCACTAAACAAAACAAGGATTTTCAAACTGTAGCTAAAAGTTTTGATAAATCAATACATATAAGCATATAATATTACTGCTTATCATAACAAGCAACTACAAGAAACGCTAAACATGTTTGCAAAATTAAGAAATATGATGCTACTTTCTCGAAAACATGGGCAAGATAATGTTCAATTGTTGCTATCCAGATAGATACGAAGTCTAGTATAGAATTGTACAATTTCATTAATATTTTGTCTTCAGCTTATAGTTTATAGTACAGTTTCCTTAGCTTTATCTCTACAGTACCAATTCGACCATAACTTTTTCTCTTCATCTCAAGCACCACACTCTAACATGCAAAATACAAACTTCCTTAACTTCCTAAATTTTGTAATTTCTGGTCCATTTTGATCATGCAAAAGAAACAATCTCATACAACTTTACTCCCTAGTACCCTCTTCAAGTAAAGTTGATATGTAAATACTAGATACCAAGGTGCAACCAGATGCCCAATTTGGGGAAGGATACTGGAGATTGATTCTGCCATGCTTTTTACAATGTTGGATCCATGAGAAAAATGTTCTTTTTCTTGTCCCTATTCTACTTCGATTATATATAAGCAATAACATTGTATGCAAGTAATTCTAGAGACTATATAATAGAGAGATTAGCTTGGCATATGGTGACTTAGACATAACAGATTCTCATCTCACATTTTGATAGACGAAATCTCAAAAGAATAAACCAATTATAATATGTAACAAAACAAGATATGGACATCTCACATCATGAGACAAAAGCTAGTCTAAAGTCACAAAAAACAAAGGAATTTTTGCAGAAACCGAATGGATAGAATATGATACCTCAAATAATAAGGGAAGTTGTCAAATGACACTTGAGTGTTTTGACCATCCAGAATTCCCTCGCGCATGTTGTCCTTAAAAGCTTGACATTTAGCAGACATTGGCAAAAGTGTTGATGAATCAGAATCCTTAAACATCTCCTTTCTATCTTCAAGTAATGGTTTGAAAAAGGACCCACTTGGATCAATGTCAGCTGTATCCTTCAGCATACGCATAAATTTTTTATGTGAAATGGACTTAAAGTTCCATCTGCCATTATCTGCATTCATACCACGATCAATGTTGCCAACATTAACATCTACTCTGGATGTTTGTTCAGCTGGTGCGGGTGCATTATCATCTAGTGGCACAACAGTTCTAGAATTTTGATCAGCACTGTCTTTCCTGGTGCAGGTATTGATATCAAGCACGGGAACAGAATCGTCTGGTACTTCAAAGGCAGTAGATAATGCTGGTCTCCCTATTGCTTGTTGGGCATCCTCATTGCTTTGGGAAGGTGGAGGAAGAAGTGACAGATCATTCCCAAGGTTTGATAGAGACGCCAATATTGATGCCCCTGCCACAGCAAGCAGATGGATCACGAGATCTTGCTTCAACTTGAACCTCATTTTAAAGGGGCACTGTGAGCCTCTGCAATACCGACAGAAGATGCAGCAGTAGGACTCTCAACTGTAAGCTGCTGGAAAATCTAGACGCATTTTAAGGAATACCATGAAGCAAGGATGCAAAGAATGCCTAAAAGCAATGTTGTAAAGGCTTATTGTAACGCATATCGGTCGAGATAACCTATACACCATATCATAAGTCATAACATACCATAGTGTATCATAAATTATTTTTTAACTCACCAAAAAAAAAACCAGAAAAAATTTCAGAAAATCATGAATATTTGTTCTATATAAAACACTCATCACACACATAAATGAACATACACGATTCATCATTCATAAGCCACAATATGGTAACAACACATTAAAAGATAAAAAAAAAAATCTCATAAAACAAACAGAAACTTATGGTAAACTTTAGAAAACAATAGAAATATATATAAACCTTGAAATTGAGAGATCGTATATCTTTTATATAAGAAAAAACACAAAAGACTTCTTTTTCCAAACATGAACGGGTTTCCCACGAGCAAATCTTCCTCTAAAATGACACTTTCTCCCTCAAATTGATGATTTATTTGGCAATTTCTCTCCAAAACCAGCAAAACTCTCTCCCAAAGCTCTCAAATGTGTCAGAAATGGAGGAGAAGAGGCAGTTTAAAAAAAAATCAATCAAAAGGTGCATCGTGCCCCTTTTTTAAAAATTGCACCGTATCATAAGACAAGGCAAGATATGGTCAAAACATATACGACACACATGAAAAATGTGTATGATATATATTCAGCCAAGTTGCCAACTTATATGATATGTATCATACGATACGCCTCCATATCATATAATGCAGCGGCCTAGAAGAAAGAACCTTAGAATTCAGCTACTTCAGAGCTAACTACATAAAATTATAATCCAGAGAACAGACTATTTTGTGCATACTGCATACACATGTATTTGTATCAATAAACAGATGTGTGGCGAAAAGAAAAACAAAATAAAATTTTGATAAGATATGCAAAATGTTCTGCCACTATGACTAGTTTGTTAGACAGAGACACATGTCCAGTACCAAGTTAATGATAGAGAGAGGCAGAGAGCACCATGAAGTCCCATAGAACCAAATCTTAAGTTTAGTAAGCAACAGTGTGTTCCAGTAGCAAGTAAAAGGTACATAAGAATGGTTGCCAGATGAACTAAACACCAGCTCATCCCCAGCCCGAAGGATGACATCTGAGTTCTTTTTGACAGGCTTTCCGTTGACTTCAAGGGATCCTTTAGCTCCTGCATTTTCCAATATACTGGTGCATCCTTCCTCTCGCTGTTCCCATCACCAATAATGAGTCCAGAGAGCACATGCCAGTCACAAGTTTCAGATAGTATTTGCAGAAAACAAGATAAATATATGCTATCTTGCAAACAATGTCACAAATAATTTTAAGATAAATTTTAAGATTACCTGTACAAACTTCAGTCGACAAAGAACTGAACTCACAGATGAATCCTTCAAGTACAAGTTGCAGCTACGACTTTGACCAACCGTGAAAACAGGACCATACATGAACAAATGAGGATTCTGAAAAAATAAAACTTGCAAAATCTCAGACTACATTAAAAAAGCAACATACAATTGACTAATACTTCCACCGTGTGTAATAAATCTGGAATTCTAATTTCTAAATCAACTTCTACAGCCCAAAAAGAAATGCGCACTGTAGAAGCGTCATAAAGAGGAGGGAATAAACAGACTGAGGCATAATTGATTTCCTAGCTTTTAAAGGAGCAATAACTTTAATCTAATACTGCAGACAAATGTCTCCAAATCTCACCTTCAGAATATGATATCACACAAAAGTTAGCCAAGTCCCTAAAATCTAGTTGTACTAGTTGGTTTGAATCAGTCAAAGTTGGTCAACTAAAACAAAAGAAAACAAAAAGAATGGAAACACAACATTAAAATGCCAAACGTAATAAAGACAAAATACCATTATGTATAAACACATGTTTTTCTGTTATTGTACATATATACATATACAAACACATATCGCGCAATGTTTTAAAACTCAGTGACTCGGGACTCGACTCGTCCATTTACGACTCGTGACTTAACGGGTCAACTTGATGACCCAGACCGAGTTTCAATCAATGTCAGACCATCAGAGGGGATTCTCTTTTCTGTTTTCTCTTTCTATTTTCCACAATATATATAATCAGTATTTTAGTACTAACTCAGTGGAGATTATCTTTTCTCTACATTTCTTCAGATTTCTGTTTAACTACCAGACTCACCATGTTGGCTCCTTAAACAAAAAACAAACAGCAATAGAAAATGTTATGTGCCAATATGCTGGATAACATCACATCTTAAGCATCAAGGTTATTTAAGAGAAGCAAAAAGGGCAATTTCATTTTGGATATATGGGAGAAAATATCTACCAGACGGACCAAGAAGCCCAACACTAATTAGAAGACTTGAAGTGCCAGCCACTAGGCCACTTGAAGATTGCTTAAATATGAAATAATGCAATAAAAGCAAGGGAATGGAGTTTAAACCATTATACATCAAAAATCCTAAAACCTTCCCACTAATGTGGCAACACTGTATGCATTATCCACTAGTACATCTCAATACTAATTTTGTAGGTGATTGAACTGTCTCAAGGCTCTCAACTCCCAACAGCTTGTGCAATTTACAACAATAAATTACCTTGAGAGCTTCTATGTATGAAGTAACTAACTGGTCAGAATTCGCATATTGAAAGCATTCTCCAACATACTCGGAACCAACCACAACAATAAGTCGCATCCAGTTGCCAGGCTTCCTCTGACATGCCAGGTTTCAACACAATAGGCTAATGAGGATGCTCTTTTCTACTCAAGTACCTTAGGTCCTTAACCTCATATAAATAACATAATTGATTGGGAAGATGTACACTACTAAGCGATAACATTCTTAGATTAACTATAAAAGACTGTCTCTGACACTGGTTTCTAATCATTCACTTGCCCTCATCCGTTTATATAATTGGCTGACCATGGAAAGATGCCATAAATGAACTTAAAATATATTCTTGACCACAAACTAATACAGCATTAGCAAAACACATCCAAACACAATGTCGACGTACATGGAGGCATAATGGAATTGACTTCATTTCTGTCATCTACCTACTCCTTACCATGACCTTATGCTGCCCTTCATTTGCAGGATATGTTGACTTGCGTCCTATTTGAGAGGTCTGTGAAAGGCCTGAACCAAGCTACACCACTTAGAGAACTCATTTTCATACACTGACGACACATGATAATCCTAGAGTTTACCTTCTACACTGTGAAATAGGACCAAACGACAAGGCAAATCTCAAACTCTTGAATCCAGTACAGAGAAAAAAATTATTAAGCTGATAACTGAGGAAACTGCTTCGCCTGAAACAGACATAGACTTCCAAATTTCCCGTCTAGAGCAACAGCATACAAGACTAACGATCTTCACGAGCATGACAGCGTAATTCAAATCAAGGAACCATACTTTATAAACACGGAAATCCCTGAAGGGACCTCAAGTCCATGTTAGTTAATGAATCAGAACAACATGCAACCGACACAGCCGATGCCTACAACTGAAATTTGACCAAATTGGGGCAGTAAAAACCTCCCTACACATGACCTACAGCCGAAGTCAGGAGAATCAACAAAACAATGTACTCGATCAGCAATGAGGAAGTGGATCGGGGAACATACCTGCGGATACTGTGATATAAGTCTTCCCCATGCAGTCAACAATTCCAAATTAGGCGTCCTTTTCTTCGACCTATTATTCCATGTCGATGGCAATGTCTTCAATTTCTCCACCTCCATCGGCGCAGAACCTACAAGCCCAGGGTAAGCAAAACGGAAAAAGATTAAGGAAAGCAGATTTTCACAATCATCGTTCTCCCCAAGTGGCACATGCAGAACTCGGGATACAAACCTAGTGAAGGAGGTGGCATCGCGACCGGTTTGTCGACGGAAGGCATCTGGATCGGAAGCTGGGGTTTCAGCCGGTGCCAAATCTTCCACAGAACCGGTCGCCGGATCAGAGGGGAGCTGGTATCGTGAAGACGACGACGCCAAATCCTTCGAGTTGAGCACATGGTCCCTGGGTGCTACGGGCACCTCTTTCGGATGGGAGTTCTCTGCCTGGTTCCCCCAATTCAAACCCCAAAGGAAAACAACCCCCCAAGAAAAACACAGAACCCAGACGTTGGGTTTCAGTAGACAACACAAGTATGGGTAAACAATAACGAACAAGATTTGGGAAGGTTTTGCTTCATTCGAATACCTTGAGACGCTTGCTGCTTGGCACCGGCGACGGCGTAGAAAGCTTCGCCGATGAAGAGGTGCGCCTGGTGGAAACCATGACTCCCTTCTCTGATCGTGTTCCCTTCTCTCCCCTTTCTCCAATCCTTCTCCCCCACTTTCCTCCTCTCTACGAGGACGAAAGTCGGTCGCTCTTCCTCTTTCTTGTCTTCCGGAAACGGCAAAGGGAGGAAAAAAGGGAAGACAACGAAGGGTCGGCTGCTATTTGTAAGCAACAAGAAGGAATACCATTTGATATTCAAAAATGACATTGATGAGTCCTAATCCAATATTACAAGTAATTAATACGGATGAGATGAGCGAGATTGAATCGGACGTGGAAATGTGAAAAAAAAAAAAAATCTTCGGCATGCCCTTGGACATGGTCGAGTTTCTTGGTTTTTCTTTTCCGTCGTTTTTCTTTTCCATCGGTTGAAAATGTTTCCTTAGTCGGTTCCTCTATGGAAAACCATTTAAAGGTTTCCTCCGTAATAAAATGTTCCCATTACAATTTGTTTTCTTGTGAAGGCTAGGCAGTATTTTTGTTGATTTCTTTTTTAAGGTTTGCTTAGGAAAGGGTTTGAAAAAGTCGTTAGCTTTTAACTTTTCTATCATTATTTTTTTTTTTTACATTGTCAGTGTCTTCTGATTCATGCTTGATGTCGAAGTTTAAAGCCCAACTCATCAGTGTTCTTGTGGATGTACAGTGGTTTTGGAAAAGCCGATTCATGTTGCACGAGAGTTTGATCTTGTACTTCAAAATCATGTTTTTATTGTAGGTTATGATTGTCAAATGTCTTGTTTTACCTAATCATAAATCATGGTACATTTTGGATGTACGTGAAGTTCATCCAACTCTTTGTAGGCACTGGGGCCAAATTAGAGCTCTATAGATGAGATTGTTGTCAAGCTTGAATGTTCCAATGAATGGACCAACATGTCGCTACTTAGTAATGACTTGTCTATTGGCCATGATTTTGGTCTCCCTAGAGTATTATGCATGCATTCTTTCTAGTTGGCGTGTGTTGTTGCATTTAAGTTTCAGTCGTATTGTATTATTTATTAACTATATATATTCTTGATAGGTTTGGAACACATTCTTGAGGTTCTTGGAGTTGCTGCAATAGAAGACCGTCTGCAGGTGATTCTCTTTTTCCTTCTCTGGGGGGTATTGTTTCGTGCGAGAGCTTTCCTTCTGGTTTTACTTAAGTAGATTGTCTTCATTTTCTTATGGATGCCATTGCAGGAAGGTGTTCCTGAAACAATCGATTTGCTTCGGAAGGCTGGAATCAACGTTTGGATGCTTACTGGTGATAAACAAAATACAGCCATTCAGATAGCGCTCTCTTGCAACCTAATGTCTCCTGGTTAGTCATGCTTCATTCTTCTTTTCTCACGAGCCCAGGTCACTTTGTTTGTGTAGAAACACGAACAAGAAGATGAAGAGAAACAACAATCACGATGTAACGTGGAAAACCCTCAACAAGAGGGAAAAAACCACGAATGAGGAGGAGCCGGTGCCCACTAGCCGCCAAACTCTCTCTCTCCTTAGTCTTTCATTTACTCATAAGGATTAGAGTTACATGACTTAAGTAGTGCCCAAAACGGGCTACAAGGCGGGTTGGGTATGGATCCGGACCCGAAACATACAATCTATCAACACTCCCCCTCAAGTTGGGCATACATATCAAACATGCCCAACTTGGATACATTCCTCTCAAATGAAGCTGAAGGAAGAGTTTTCGTCAGAACATCAGCAGTTTGGTCTTCAGACTTCATGTAAGGTAAGATCAACACTTTCGCATCAATTCTTTCCTGAATGAAGTGACGATCAATTTCAACATGTTTTTTTCTGTCGTGAAGAACAGGATTGTTGGCTAAGTTGATTGCAGACTTGTTATCACAGTACATCTTCATAGGTCCTTCAATCTCTATTCCAATGTCAGTCAACAATATCTTCAACCATAGTAACTCTGACACTCCCATAGCAACTGCCCTATATTCTGCCTCTGCACTGGATCTAGAGCAAACATCCTGTCTCTTGCTCCTCCATACAACAATGTTTCCTCCCAAGTAGACACAGTACCCTGTAGTAGATCGTCTGGTATCACCACAACCTGCCCAATCCGCATCAGAATAGCCCTCGATTTCCACAGTCTCTTGTTTCACATACAGGAGTCCCTTGCTAGGATTTTTCTTCAGGTAGCATAGCACTCTCTCCACAGCCTTCAGATGTGCATCAGTTGGTGCATGCATGAATTGGCTCAAAACATTCACCGCAAAGGTGATATTAGGTCTCATGAGGGTAAGATAAATTAGCTTCCCAACCAGACGTTGATATCTTCCCTTGTCTTCTTCACAGAGAGGCTCTCCATCTCTAAGACTCAACTTGTGCCCAGTGTCAAATGGGGTAGGAGTAGGTCTACATCCCAATTTACCAGTTTCTTCCAGCAGATCTAATGTGTATTTCCTTTGGTTTAGTACAAGACCAGTACTAGACCTAGCAACCTCCATACCAAGAAAATACCTTAGCTTGCCAAGATCTTTGAGATCGAATTCTGTAGCCAGTAACCCTTTTAGCTTGATAATCTCCTCCTCATCATCTCCTGTGACAATCATGTCATCAACGTAGACCAGCAGGAGAGTAACCCTGCTCTCCTTCTTCTTCACAAACAGAGTGTGATCTCCATTTCCTTGTTTGTATCCATGACGTATCATCACTCTTCTCAGTTGTTCGAACTACGCTCTGGGCGATTGCTTAAGGCCATATAAGGCCTTTTTCAGCTTACAACATTTTTCTGGTTCTTCATATCCTGGAGGCATATGCATATATACTTCTTTTTCGAGGTCACCATTGAGGAATGCATTCTTAACATCCAGTTGATACAACTTTCACTCCTTCATCACAGCTAAAGAGATAATGACTCTGACAGTCTCCAAATAATCAATCTCATATTTCTGACTAAACCCCTTGGCCACAAGACGAGCTTTGTATCTTTCAACACTCCCATCTGGTTTGTACTTGATGGTGTAGAACCACTTAGATCCAACCAAGTGAGCCGCCTTAGGAATCTTTACAACTTCCCATGTCATGTTTCTTCGCAAGGCTTCCATCTCTTCTTGCATTGCATAAGTCCACTTAGGATCACTCTGAGCCTCAACAACATTCTTGGGAATCATAGTCAAAGAAAGAGAAGATACAAAGCATTGGTAGTCCTTGCTCAGTCTAGAATATGAAACAAAGTTACCAATAGGATGTTGAGTACATGACCTGACACCCTTTCGCAGGGCGATGGGAAGCTCTTCACTAGCAGCAACAGTTTGAATCTCTTCTTCAACAGGTTGCTTCTGCGCACGACTTGGGTCATCCAGGGAAGGACTAATTGGATTGGGAGTAGAATTTTCACCACCTGTCATCTTATCTGTACAAACTCTTCGCCTAGAGTAAACTTGCCCAAATAGACGATTGCACTTATCTTCTGCCTCAGTGGAACACTCTCCATTTTTCTCCTGTTCATGCACCTCATTAGATGGACCATTTTTCTCCTGTTCATGCACCTCACTAGATGGACCAACAGAGTCACGCCTGTAGTCCAAAAAATTTGTAAACTGAATTTCCTGACTCGGAGAATACTCTTCCTGTGACATAGAGTACTCCACCTGAAGAGGATTCTCACCAAAATAGGAAACATGTTCAAGGAAAGTGACATCTTTGGTAACATAGGCCAGACCAGTGGAAGGGTCTCGACACTTGTACCCTTTTTGAGTGGGAGAATACCCTAAAAAAATGCCCTTAATGGATCTTGGATCAAGCTTTTGAATGTGATGACTATGATTGTGAATAAAGCAAACACAACCAAAAACTCTGAGTGGAAGAGAGAAAGGTTCACGACAACCCGGTAACAGAGAGTGAGGCGTCTTTCCATTCAACACACGACTAGGCAATCGGTTTATAAGATACGCACTAGTCAGCACAGCATCCCCCCAATACTTTTTTGGAACATGACGTTGAAAAAGAAGAGCTCGAGTTATATTCAATAACTGATGATTTTTTCGTTCAGCAACTCTATTTTGAGGAGGGGTATAACTATAGGAAGTCTCATGAACAATTCCCCTTTTTTGAAAGAAGCTATCAACAGACTGGCACATATACTCTCGAGCATTGTCAGATCGAAATGTCTAAACAGATGCTCCATATTGAGTTTCCACATAAGCAATGAAAGTCTCTATGACAGTAGGAACTTCACTATGGTCTTTCAGCAAGTAGACAATAGTGTTACGAGAATAATCATCTATAAAGGTGATAAAATATTGAAAACCATGACAAGAAGGAATCCCTGCAGGCCCCCACACATCAGAATGAATCATGGCAAATACCTCATTAGACCGATGGCTAGACAAAGGGTATGAAGCCCTAACATGTTTGGCCAGGTGACAGACATCACAAGACACCATAGTCATATCTAACCTGGAACATATATCAGGAAACAACTATCTAAGAAGGCCAAAAGGCAAGTGTCCAAGGCGCTCATGCCAACGTAGAAGCAACTGAAGGGAGTCCTCTCTATTCTTTGTAGCTTGGCTGATTGTCGTCATGAGAGGCTGAGCAGCACGCATAGGTAAACGATAGAACCCGTCAGAAGCTAGACCAATCCCAATCCTCTTCCCTGTCACCAAGTCCTGCATAACACAGCGATCAGCGGAAAATATAAGTTCGCAATTTAACTCCTTCGTGATCTTGCTAACCGACAAGAGATTCAAGGGAATATGAGGAACATGTAGAGCATTGTGGACTAAGAACTTGTTCAAAAGTGGGAGACTCCCTTTTCCAGCCATAGAGATAGATGAACCATCGGCAAGGGAAACACGATCCTTTCCTGATGAAAGCTTATACCCATGAAAGACCTTAGGATTGCCGGTCATGTGGTGAGTAGCGCCACTGTCAATGATCCACTCCCCCATACGACAATCCGCCATCACGTCTATAGATGAAGAAGCTACCATAATCACAGATAGTCCAACAGGAGGCACGAGCAGCGATACAACAAGAGAGACACCGGTGACAACGGAGAGCACCAACGGGCAGTAATATCCTTGGATAGAATCACAAGAACGAGAGAAAAATCAAGTTCTATCTAGAAAGGAACGATAAAGAGAGAGAGGTAATATCTTCACCGGATTCCCAATCAACCCCAAGAGTGAACGAAATGTCGATTGGGGGAAACGATCGTCGATGTCGCTCGACGGAAGCGGTTCCTTCTCTCTCTCGGTCTGCAATCTCCCACGGGTAGAGGTTGCGTCACACGTTCTCCTTGCTGGAATCAAGATTCAAGAGGCAAAACCCAGCAAGTATCAAGGTATAGAAGTGAATAGGAAATCAACTTCGAGATGAGGAAAGCCTTCACCCGTAAGACCAATTTAACCCCGGTCTTTTGTAAGGAAAGGGGGATGCGATCGCCGGAGCACCGGCGGACGTTGAGGCAATCCTCAAGTTACGCTCCTCTCCTCCTTTACGTCCTCTACCAAGTCACGGACCAGCCACCTCTTCTTGCACGGTGGGCGCCAAAAAAACAAGAAGATGGAATCAAAGATCAACCAAGCAATATATTGCAGGTAAGAGGCGGATGCACTTCACCGGATTTGCAAAAGACCCCTAGGAATTGACGTGAATAGGGGGAGGCAAGCCTAGGAAGCGCCTAAGCACGCATATCTTCCTTCTTCTCCAGGAAGCAAGACGACGGCGCAAAAAAGGCAGTGGTGCAAGGGACAACGGTGACGGCGACGGTTTACAACGCAAGAGCGACGCCGCAAGAGTGGCTGCGATGGCGATGGCGCAAAGGGTGACACAGGCGGCGGCGGCGGTGGTGGCAGCGGTGGCTGCTGCAGTGGTGGCGGTGGTAGCGGTGAGAGATATTAGGGTTGGAACTTCACAACCCCTAAAAATTTCCCAAACTCGTCGGCTCTGATACCATGTAGAAACATGAACAAGAAGAGGAAGAGAAACAACAATCACGATGTAACGTGGAAAACCCTCAACATGAGGGAAAAAACCACGAATGAGGAGGAGCCGGTGCCCACTAGCCGCCAGACTCTCTCTCTCCTTAGTCTTTCATTTACTCATAAGGATTAGGGTTACATGACTTAAGTAGTGCCCAAAACAGGCTACAAGGCGGGTTGGGTATGGATCCGGACCCGAAACATACAATCTATCAACAGTCTGATCAGCGCAGATTGTCACAAAGAGCGAGCTGAAATGTTTTCTCTTTTTGGCATTTGACAACTTTCGTAAAGAAAATTAATAATCTTTTACTATATAAGATCATAAACTTTCTTCTGTGTGCAAGCTGTATGTGGATGTGATCAAAATGTGGTCTTAGTTCTCTTTTCTTCCTTCATGCAAGATCTTCAGTATGTGGATGAAGGGAAGACGCCCTTGATCTTGTTTTGTGCTGCTGTTGGTGGAGACTCAGGCATGCATAGACGGTGTAGGCATATGTGAGAAAGCTAATTGGAAGATTGCTACCATCCAGATCTAATAGTATGGTTCCTTTTCATAAACTTGCTGATGTTGTTTCTGTTGGACCTGATCCTGCTTATTTCTTGCGCTTTCTATTACAAACTACTTAGTCATGCATAAGCTATCAAATGGTAGTAGAACTTATGTCAATTAGATCATGCAGAGCCAAAAGGACAACTTCTGTTAATAAATGGGAGGACAAAAGATGAAGTTGCAAGGAGCTTGGAAAGAGTGTTGCTTGCAATGCGAATAAGCACCTCAGAGCCTATGGTGCAAACTTTGTCACACAGCTTTTTTTTAACTTTAGTTGAGCTGCATGTAGGCCATATCAGCCAATTGTGCCTCATAAAATAAGCTATCGGTTTTATGTCTGCATTTCTTTTGTTGTAGGTTTTGAGGAGTGCTTTCAAAAAGATGCACATCTATGTTCATCAGAAGTACGATTATTTGTACGAATGGAATGAGTAGTATATACCATGTTGCATGGATACTTATGTTACATTGGTATGGATACGAGTGCCCGGTGTGGGTGTGATTGTTCAATTGAGTGTTTATTTCTGTTTTTTGACGTGGTAATTTCATTTGTTTTTACTGGAGAACATTGAACTTTTATGTGTAAGATCGTTTTTGAAGTAGACTAGGAATTGTAGCTATTGTCCTATGTTTCTGGTAGAATTTTCACCAAATTAAAAATCGTTTTTAAATATAAAAACGACCTTCAAGTTTGTGCTGAAGTTTGCTAAGAACAAGGATCTTTCTTTGTAGAAACACAAGTAGGTTGCGATTGTATGATTGACCTATATCCAACTCAAGCGGCAAATTAGAGAGGCTGCTAACATGTAATAGTCCAAGTAAGGTGGATATATATCTATGATTTCTTTAGTCGTGTAGCTATGAGGAGATGGTCGGAATTACAGGCAAGTCTGTTGGTAGTCCAGGGTCTGCGACAAAGAGGTCATTTTTGCTATAATCTACTAGTTTCTGACTGAAAGCCTGAAGCTGGTTTTTGCTGGGTAATGCCGTCATGGCATTGGCTTTAGTTTCTGTTTTCATTGTCAACCAATACTTCTTTCAAATTTTCATGATTTCCAAGTGCAATACTATGTTATGAGGATTTTTTATCAAAGGTTTTTTATGGCTTAATTGGTTATGTTCTTTCTTTACACCTTCCCCTTCCTGAGTTTTTACTAAAACCTGAATTAAGAGATGCACTTTCATTCTAATTTGAGTGCCTTTTATGTGGTTGTCCAACCATTACATGGTTGGATTTATTGAGTTTCAATTTCATCCGTACTTCAAACATACACTAGATGAAGTTTAAATTGTTTTACAGCCACACAAAATCTTGGGCTAAAAGCATGGACAAAAAAGCACAAAGTCACACACACACTTCTGTCTGGAAACATTCCTCTTTCATTTTCAAGTCTTATGGGAGCTAATGATGTGCATTATCTAATCCAGAACCAAGATACATTAAACTAAATAACTTGGGACCTATGTTTTTAGGAGCTCCATGGTGAAGTCAAGTCAGGCTCCATGAATGTCAAAGTGGTGAGGAAGGGAGAACTCAAGCTTTATGTTGGACAACCACTAGAGGAAGTTGAGAGAAAATTGCGTTCCCTCTAGACCAACTCTCCAAGATGTAGAAAAGGAAACAGGGAGAAGAAATCAAACATGTTAATATTTCTTTGTGTTTCCTTGTGGTGGTGTAATTTTAGTTATTGACAAAGCACAATCATGGAGAGAAGAAGAATCTGAAAAAAAGCAGAAAGATGGTGATACGTTTATCCATTTCATGGTCAATCTATATGGGGCCTATATAAAAGAACAATCATGTCGTCAAGTGCTTTTGCCATCGTAGCTTTTCATAGCTATGTCAACATAGTCTACTTGTGCAAGGTTTCAATACTCTTACCTCTTATTCATCCCTTATAGATTTAGAATATCAGAATGTAATTCTTTCAGATAGTTCATAGCTCTTTTTGTATGTCCAGGAAAGAAAAGGATGTAGCATGGTTGTAATTGAGATTCTTAATGAGGGTCCTCAAAATCCCTAGGTTTGAGGCGATTTACATCATATTTATTTGTAAGCTATCAATTTTGAGAAAATAAGATCCATCATTCAGTTTCTTTGAAGCCACAAAACATGCAAAATTGTTTTTATGACACGGGAATCCCACTAACCTTCATGCCGACATGATCTGGAAGTTAGTACATCAGGTTGTTATCTCATTATCTGTTTTGTAGCTTGTAAGATTTGGGCCTGAATAGGTACTGGGATTTCCGTCTGGAGGTTCTTCTGCATACTGCAGCTGGTAAAGTATACTAGTTATGGACTGGAAGGGAAATTGTCCCTTACCTGCAACTGGTAAAGTATACTAGTTATGGACTGGAAGGGAAATTGTCCCTTACCTGCAACTGGTAAAGTGTACTAGTTATGGACTGGAAGGGAAATTGTCCCTTACCTGCAACTGCAAGATCTTATCTGGTCACCTCTAAATTTGGAATTTCTTTTCTTCTTTGGTTTGTTGTTTGTTTTCACGTTTTTCACGTGAAAGGTTTGGATAACAAGGAACTCTACAAGGACCAGACTACTTAGTGGACCAGCCTATGGGGAGTAAGCCTCAGTGAGTTTGGACCACTGTGCTTATGAGAATGCAGAAGATTTCAAGGGCCCGGAGTATCGTTGGGACTTGAACTTTAGGTTTTTTTTTACCTCACTACCTTTCTTAACTCCTTACTTTCTGCCAGTTTAGAACACGTTGTTCGTATTGGATATCAATCTGCAGAAGGTGCATCAAGTCTATCAATTTTATGATCTTATTCATATTAATACGGTTTGAGATTGGTCGGCAGTGGGTAGAACTGAGATAAGCTTCAGTTTCAGCGTTCATCAGTTTTGCTCCGTACAAGTTTTTAGTGGACGTAAGCTCAAGGTTACTCTATCCAGATGAAGCAGATGCCCAGTAAAAATTATGAGCACAGATCAACTTGAACTAGTATATATGAGAAACATGATTTTGGGGATCTAAGAACTGATTTCCCGATCTATTTCTCAATAAGATGTGGCCTGCTAGAGGCTACATTGTGTTTCTCTTTCCCCTAATTTGCGGTATGCTTATTCTTGCCAGTAAAAAACTATAATGTTAAGCTCAACGCTTGTTCGTACGTCAGGATCACATAGTTCCCTAGTTAAAACTTAAAACAAGGCAGAGAAAAGTGGACATTCACTTTTGTCTTAATTATTCCACTGTTTACTCCATCGTAACTGATGCAGCATGTACATTTGTGTCGCATGCCAAAGCAGTTGGCTTTCAATATGTCAAAGGACTTCTCAGTTGTGAGGTGGTGGCCACAACAGTAAACCTTCAAAGATCTTCCTTCTGCAGTTCGTCCATCTACGTCGACGAGTCACCCGCCATGGATGGATGCCTTGCTTTAGATGACATGGAATCTGGGCAGTAGTCTCAAAGCTAGTGATACATATTGAATCTAGTTGCAATGAATGTTTGTAAGGCTCGATTACTGGTGGTTGGCTGCCTCTCATCTACATGAAGAAATGGCAGCCGGGACGCATTGAGCTGATTGCTGCCTTATTTGATCAAATTGTTCATGTGAGGCAGATTCTTGGTGCTGTAAATATACTACTGTAATGGCACTGGATGAAAAATTAAAATGGTTGTTAGGTTATGAGCATCTGAACATGATTCATAAGCTTGAACGTAGGGCACATCTGATCTTTATCAAGGAGTCTCAGATCTCTGGGCTTTGAATTGTGAGTATGAGAGTTGGTATATGGTGGAAGCTCGACGTGTGTTTACTTCACAGATCAAGCACGTTCGTTGGCTTGATGTGATAGGAGTCCCTCATTGTCATAGAAGAAAAGGGGAAATGAAAAGGGCATTCATATTGTTTAGGAGATGAAATGTTGGTAGGAAGAATATTGTTCGAACCCTTTGGTGCAAAATGTTAATGCACGAAATCTGTTGCAGAAAGCCCTGTAACACCCTTCACCCTTAAAAGTTTAAACATGATATATATATATTAGACCATCTCTCATGCTTTCCTATATACTTCTCGTGCTATCAGCGTGTGAAATCTGTATTTTCTAAGTGAAGGTCAGCTTCGACCATCTGCAGAGAAATAAGAACAATGGTCATGGAAAAGAGGTGAGGCATAGAGAAATTTTAAATTTTTAAGCATAAATTTGCAGCATCGTTAAATTCATTTAAACAGTTGAAAAAATTCAAAACCCAATTTCTAAAATTCAAACGCTGGTGAAAGATAGTTTACTTTTTATAACATAAATTTCCAGGGATTTAAACGGGTTAGTTTCAATAAGTACTTTAAAAAATCATAGCGGGATGAATTGGTACTAACAGAAAACCAGGAAAAAAAATCAAAATCCTAGAATCGTATCCAGGCTCAATTACATCCTTATTCATGAGATTGTCCAAATAATAACTTGGACTGACAATCGTCAGTTATGAGCTTTAAATTTTAAAATTCTCTAAGCAGTTCTTTTGAGTTGGGATCTGGACAATTTAAAATAGTCAAGTTTTTAACTTATAATTTGACAGTGACAACCAATGTTCAAAATCACAGAGACGATGAACGGCAGTGCCTCATTAAGAAACATTAAGGAGGAAGTTTTTTTACGGTGGGCAGGGTGGGTTCTTTTGGTACGAGCTCTCTGGAGGTAGAGGATAATGCCGGGAAGTTGGGATCAATAGAGACCAAAGTGGCTGGTGGCACCAGGGTAATTGCAGAACTTGGTCGTGAATAAGTCACCCCGAACTAGTTCACAGGGGCCAAATGATTCCGAAATTATAAACAAGCAAGAGCTGGATGCTGATGATGGATCAATTGCTACAGGTGACAACAGTGACGATTTGAATTTCGTCAGGGAGTTAGAGAATTTCGTGAAGTTCTCCAGAAACTCTGACGTCAGATTTGCTGAGAACGGGTCTACCGCATCTCACATCATTGAGGCAGCAGATAGTGAAGAAGAAGAATAATATGGTGATGATGATAAAGTGTTGTTTGATTCAGCTACCCTGACGGCTCTGTTGAAGGCCGCGAGCAATGTTAATGCCAGATCCACCTCTCAAAACCCTGCCGGTTTGGGATCATCAGTTCCGGCATTAGGTCTGTCTGCACCTCGCAGAATTAGTAGTGCGGGTAATTTTGCTTCTTCAGCCACGAGAGAATCAGAAACAGAGAACATGGATGATGAAGAGAAGAAGCTTCATGACAAGATAAACATGATCAGGATGAATTTTTTGCGCCTTGTCTACAGATTAGGACAGTCACTCGACGAGTCGGCTGTTGCTCAGGTTCTTTACAGGTTAGCTCTTGCTGAAGGAACGAGGAAAGACTCTTCAGCCTAGACACCGCTTTCCAAACTGCAAAAAAGCTAGAAGAAGATGGCAAAGAGGAGATCGATTTCTCCTGCACTATTTTGGTCATTGGAAGGACTGGAGTTGGCAAGAGTGCAACCATCAATTCTATATTTGGTGAAGACAAAGTTCCAACCGATGCCTTTCGGCCAGCTACAAGTATGGTGCGAGTGACCACTGGCATTGTGGATGGTGTGAAACTTCGAGTGATTGATACTCCAGGATTAAGACCTTCAGTTATGGAACAGCGTACCAACAGGAAATTTCTTTCGTCGGTGAAGAAATTCATGAAGAAATTCCCACCAGATATTATCTTTTATGTCGATCGGATGGACACCTGTTCACGTGACACCAATAATCTTCCATTGTTAGAGTCGATCACCTCTAACCTTGGGACATCCATATGGTTCAATGTCACCGTGGCTCTCACTCATGCATCTTCTGCAGCACCAGAAGGTCCCAGCGGCTCTCCACTTCCTTATGAAACATTGGTTTCACATAGGTCGCAAGCCATTCAGAATTCCACCCGGCAGGCAGCTGGAGATATGCGTCTCATGAATCAGGTGGTGCTTGTTGAGAACCACCCATCATGCAGACGGAATCAACGCGGCCACCAGGTGCTGCCCAATGGGCAGAGTTGGCAGCCGCGGTTGCTCCTGTTATGCTACTCTTCTAAGATATTAACAGAAGTAAATTCTCTACTGAGACCGCAAGATCCTGCCATCACAAAACTCTTGTTCGGTGGTCATCGTTATCGTTCAGTACCGGTTCCATTTCTGCTGTCCTCATTGTTGCAGTCAAGATCCCATCCTAGTCTTGCCTCTGCAGATCATGAGGAACCGTACTTTGAGATGGAGGAAGAGTTGCCTGAAGCTGATACTGACGAAGAAGAATATGATCAGCTTCCACCATTCAAACCTTTGGGAAAATCTCAGATAGCTAAGCTGAGCAAGGAACAGAGGAAGGCCTATTTCCAGGAGTATGACTATCGAGTGAAACTGTTCCAGAAGAAGCAATTGAAGGAGGAATTGAGCCAGAGGAGAGAAGACGAGAAGCTCTCTGGTTCGTGCCCAAGAAGTAGATCAGATGAATCTGATCCCGAGAATGGGGACCCCCCTCTATTCAAGTCCCATTTCCCGACATGCTATTGCCATCTACATTTGATGGGGATAAGCTACTTATGCTAACAAAATTATATATTTGCATGTATTTGATTGTATATGTGTGTATGTATGTATGTATATAGTTATCTGGTTCTGTTAGTGGGATTTTACTTCCATCGTACCCAAAAAAAATTTTTTGGGAACTAATATTAATATGGCAAGCCAATAGAAAGGAACAAGCATAAACATCTGCAATTATGAATACCTGTAGCGAAACCAAACACAAATACTTTAAAGACAAATTTGCCTGGTAACAAGTAACTAAAGTGTGAAAGCTATTTTTGTAACAGCAGACATAGACAAACCTCTGTGATTGTCCGTGTGTCTGGCCACCTGATGCATCAACATTTCCGTTGCCAATTGAAACAGCAAGTCCTCCAAACCCTTTCAGTTTTTTCACCAAGCCTTGATCCTTACTGTTGGATGATTTACTAGGTGTTTCTGTGCTAGCACCCTGTATTGAAACAATGATAAGATGGCATATTTAGATACTCAATTATCTAAGCTTCAAGCAGTAAATTTAATTTGAAGCCATGTTATTGGTTGATAATTCACCAAGTTACCCAATCAAGGTCCACCTTAGAACACTGACCTGGTGTAACTCGGTTCAGGTTATCCGTTATTACAGTCACAGAAGTTTCGAGACGGTAAAGCCTCACAACTTCTAATTTCCACCTGATTTCCCAGATTGCCTAAGTTCTAGACAACCTTATCATTCAGTAAACCATGCAACAAATCTTCGAAAGATTTAAGGAGGCTTATTGAATCAGGTTAAATACCATAGCTTCATTTGTTGCAGGTGTTGAAACAACATGGCCATGTGGATGTGCACCCTGTAAAAATTAACAGTCCAATATGTTAATCTAATATCTATGGAACAGATTCAATCATCAGAATACTCACTGTACTTTTCTCCTTTGATTGCCTTTAAATTGGTAAAAACAATGTTCCTAAATACATGGGAAGAAAAAAGTGCTAATGCTAGTGTTAGAAAGTAACCAGGACTCACCAGAGCCATTGAAGGATGATGAGCATACATCCCTCCATGAGAATACAGTGCCGCATATGCTGGTGATCCATAAGGTGGGAGAAGAGGCTACAAGGGAAAATGCAAATACATCAGCAAGCTCAGCTGCTAATTCAACCAAGGATATTGTCCAAACAAATTAGGTGGGAAAAAAATATCACCATGTATGTGCCAATTAGTTCACCACACATTAATGGCCTTGAAAAACATTAAAAACGAAATGCTTAATCCATTAAATGTCACCACTATCATCTTTATTTTATAGAAATAAGAATGTGATCTGCATGATGAACTTTGTACGAGTTAATTGTGAAATGGTTGATATCATCTTTATTGTCTTCGGGCAAATGCATGTGGTCCTTTACTAGTGGACAGAGCCACATTCTCATGCATCCTAGCTACATGGTATTTTAGCGGAGATATTCTTGCTGATAAGTCTTTGTTTACAATACTTATAAAAATGATTTTCAATTTTCATTTCCCTCACCAATGTGGACCATTGCCGTGTGGGTCACTTGAAATCATGTCTTGAGAAAAACAATATAAATGTATGGTAAAAGGATGAGGTTTTATGCCTTTCATGGTAGAAATGGGAAACCCATCTTTCTTCAACTGTAGTTCGCTACTTCACTTGTACATCTAGTTTGAAATTGAAGTTTTCTTCCTTAACATAGCGAGATCTCCCTCACAGCTCATAGAAAAATTGAGAGGGAGCTTTTAAAGTTTAAACAAAAACTGGGGGTCAGATCCCCCTCTTTTCATGCCTTTCTCATGTCATGGGATGTGAGACGTATTACATTGTATTGTCATGCCTTGTATCATACTATACAGTAAGATATGGTGCATTACACTCTTCTAAGGTGCAAGATGTGTCCAAGTAAAAAGTTAAGATATGTATCGTACAATTTTCATGATATTGGACAAAACCAAATGAAAGGAGGAATCCCCCTTTTCTCAATAGGAATATGAAAGAGTAAAAGGGTTTACATGCAAGAAGAAGAATGAGATAAGAAGATCCCTGATTTTGAAATATAACAGTTTTGATGCAGCGCAGCAGCAGTCTTGTATGAGGGATTGAGCCTTTCTTTTTCTTTATGTTCTTCTTTTCTTAATGAGGGGACAGTACTTAAGAATTTCTCTGCTGACACCCTAAGGCAACATGAGGGCTGATGACATCCCTTAAGGTTATCTCAGGGCAATCTCAAGGGTGGATCTTCATAACCTAAAACAATCACAAGCAACACATTGAAAAAGAAGACACGAAGGATCCATAGAATCGTGAAAAATAAAACTCTAGATCTGATGTTAGATGGAGGAATAATTTCAGATCTGTAGACATACTTACATTTGCAGATATACAGGAATATTAGATCTGGCATCTGGCTTAATATTTCCATGCCTGACACTGGAGATAAAATCCACAAAATTGAAATGAAGGCAAAAAACCTGTAGATCCAATGACAGCTGCGGGTCAGAAATAGATTTCAGAGGGAAACAGTGGAAAAGGGTAATATCATGATGTTCAGGAAAAGGAAAAATAAAAAAATCAGGCACGTTAGGGTTGAGGACCAACAATATTCCTACTGCGGATTTTCTGAAGAACGGAAACAGAGAAGAAAACATGTTTGAAAGGAGAAAAGAACCTTTGAGTAAGGAAGAAGATTAAAGAAGGAACCCTTGACTGCATTTTTGGTTGCAGATCTCCTTGGACATACCTTTCCAAAAATCTACAGCTTGTTAACCTGCCTCTGATACCATGAAAGATTTTGTTATTGCTGTAGTTTTACAATACAGAGGAGAAGAAAAGAAGAGAGAACACAAGAGGGATGCTGCAAGGTCACTTCTGTCAGAAATAAGTCGTGCCATAATTCTCATTCAAATATGTTCAGCTAACAGAAAATATGTTGAAATGCAGTACATAAGGATGTGTGGATCTGGATGGCATGTGGCTATGAATTTAGACTGGATCCAGTTAGATCAAAGTCAATGGCATCTGCTTAACACCAGCACTTCTGATTGACACTAAAGAACTGTATAAAAGAAATAATGCTGATAGGGTCTACCTTTTATCTCTAAAATCTAAATGCTGCTTTCTATTTTGCATCTCATGTTTGATACAACAAAAAGGATCCATCATTTTTTTTTCTTCCTGAGAACAGTAGGAAAGCTGACCTTTCTCAACTCTGGTTTCTTCCTGTATGAAGTTTAAAAATCAAGAGCATTTCTGACAAAGGAATAAACAGTATGATACCTATAGCCCGCTTATTTTGTGATATTTGAGTCACTGAAGTCAATTCCAGTAACAAAGAATGCTTACACTGAACTTGGGATCTCACTTTTGGCTTCCTAGTCTCCATAAATTTTCACTCGCAGGTATACATATGTATACATGTGCAACATCTTCTTTTTATTAATTATCTTCGTTCTTTAGCCTTCATTTTCAATTTTTAGAGCTATGGTATGTATATCATCACTTTTTTCTTTTTTCAGTTTTCCAGGGCTTCATTAGTAACCTGCTTTATGGCTATTTGTGTTAAAAATATGTGCACAGCATCAATTAGTTTTTTTAGTTCTCCAAGGGGCTTTGTTAGTAACCTCGTTCATGGCTGTTACAAATATGGGCTTACACACACACACACACAAGCTAAGTGTCACGTGTTTCTTGGTTCATGTATAATTGTGTGTGTGTGTGTAAGTGTATTTTGTATGTAGTTTTGGTCAGTGTATCTTCATGTTTTATAATTTGTTATTCTTCGTTTCTGTACTT
This sequence comes from Nymphaea colorata, assembly GCF_008831285.2. Taxonomy (NCBI): domain Eukaryota; kingdom Viridiplantae; phylum Streptophyta; class Magnoliopsida; order Nymphaeales; family Nymphaeaceae; genus Nymphaea; species Nymphaea colorata. The sequence continues at coordinate 8,591,490 of NC_045147.1, read as the reverse complement.
CCATTGGTTTTGTCAAAATTGGATTTTCACCAGAGCTTTGACCAGCTCCAATGGCTCCGTTTAGAGCTTAGAGACATTGAAAGTAGTTCAACAGCTAGTTCAGGGCTGCTTTGTTGTATGTTTTGAGGGATGAATTCCTCATACGTTTCATGTTTTTTGTAAGCATACTTGGGGAACATCATCAATTTATATGTTTTGAGTGGGTCCTTGTTTAGCTTGCCTTGATTCTTTGTATTAGAATCCTTCATTTGGGGCTGTTTTGGGCCTCTACATTGCAAGCATTTTATCAAGTTGGTCCTTGGAAATTCTGATTTCAAGGTCGTATGACAGATCACTAGATGAATTTATAATGTCTTCCATGGAATATAAACATGAAAGGTAGATGTTTGTACAGTGCACAGCTTGCTTGTTTTGTTCTCGTGTTCATTCACTTGCTGGATTTCTTGATTTATTTAGAGGTTCCGCTTGTGAGAATACTATCCTATTACTTCTTTATTGTGCTTGTTAGACAAAATGCTGTTTTTATGGATATTTCATTGAAATTTCTCACAAGCAACTCATAAATGATAAATTTCTTGGTGTTCCACAGCGTTTTATCACCTGTTCTAAACATGCCAATTTCAGAGTCAAAGCGGCAGAGGGTATTGGTTGCATCCTGCATTCTCTATTCAGAGGTTAGTTTAGTTTTCTACTTGTTCTGGTTTCCAACCCCCAAGTATAAATACTGTTCCCTCTTTGAAATTTGTAATTAAGGTCTAATATACATACATCTAATAAGCATGCGAAATTCATTTACTAGCTTTAGAGAAGGTAAAAAAGGATCCTTCTTTTTTCCTTTCATGGAGGAAAAGTTAGTCTTGTTTCTACTTATGTAAGCACACATGGTGTCTGAATGTTTAAACTCTTCTAATGGCTCGTACTGCCTCAATCCTTATTTCCTGTTCAGCATGTTCTTCATAAGAAAAAAAAATGTGCATTAGCCAAAGTATCCAGATCATCATGCTCGTGAACTTTCTAAATGCTGTTCTAGTCCATGTAAAACGATATTCAATTTTTTACTTTTGACAAATGTTTTACTTATTGTGTCCCGTTTTTGAAAGCTTTATTTGAGAATGCTTGGTTTATCAAGTCTTTAAGTTTCTTGCTTATGCTGTTGAAAACAAAAATAAAATGTCGAGATATTTTTGATATTTTTCTCCTTTGCATCTGAAGCTTCAGTTCCATAATTTCCATGTTGCTTTCAAGAGATTTGTGATGAAGGCAGAGGTAGAAAGACTTAAGGGAGATCTCTATACAGAATAGGGAATCCAATCTCTGCTTTCTCGGATCAGGATGTGGTGCAGCAGCATCATTCTCCATGGTGGGACAAATCCCTCTTACTTATAAGATATATTAGGGCACTAGGGCCTAGAATGCCCTTAAGAGGGCTGGATAATGAATCCATATTATCAAAGCAAATAGTATTATAAATATGTGGTGATAGTCTCCCTCAATTGAGCCTTGCCTTTGAACCATGCTGGACTTGTCCTCAAGGAACCAAAGCTTCCTTCGTTAGTCCTTTCCCAAATATGTTATCAATGTGATTCTTTGTGCCAACATATCTTGCTTCTTCTTCTTGGTCTTCAATAGTTTGTCTGATAAAATGCTAATCTGTTTTAATGTGTTTTATTCTACCATGTAATAAAATCTTAATGGCACTTCGGTTAACTGGCTTCAGCAAAATTTCTCCAAGTGCAACCAAAAGATGTTCGAATCCAAGTTTTTTAGATGTAGCTAACACTGTAGCTCTAAATTATGCTTTTGCACCTGATCTAGCAATAACACTCTTTTTTGCTGCTCCACTTGACAAGGTTCTCTCTAACAAAGAAAAAATATCTAGATATTAATTTCCTTTCATCTAGATCTCCAGCCCAACCCACATCTGAATATGCCAACAATATCAACATGTCTAGTTCGAGTTTGTTCTCTCCTAAATGAGGCCATTGCCTACAGTGCCCTTTAAGTGTCTTAACATTCTTCTAGCCTTGGTTCATGTACAAACTGAGATGCTTGATTAACTGCATACACCAAGGTTATAAAGATTCATTAAATTGAATTGAAACCAGAATTGGTTGACTAAAAAAATGTACTTTGTTTGAAAAATTTAAACATTCAGGATAAAATGAAAGAAAATGTAAAAGCTTACACTTTAGAAAAATAAAAAAATAATAAAGAAAGTAAAACACAATAAAAATGATCATTGAGGTATGGTCAATCCTTTAGTGATCAGATGGGCTAAGCTACTCAATAAGCAAGTTTATGTTCAATTGGTGAAGCGATCATGTGAAGTACTTTGGTGTTCTCAAACTAGAAAGTGAACGAAGATCACAAAACTTTCTTCTGTGTGCAAGTTGTATGTGGATGTGATCAGAATGTGGTCTTAGTTCTCTTTTCTTCCTTCATGCAAGATCTTCAGTATGTGGATGAAGGGAAGACGCCCTTGATCTTGTTTTGTGCTGCTGTTGGTGGAGACTCAGGCCTGCACAGATGGTGTAGGCATACGTGAGGAAGCTAATAGGAAGACTGCTAGCATCCAGATCTAATATTATGGTTCCTTTTGATAAACTTGCTAATGTTGTTTCTGTTGGACCTGATCCTGCTTATTTCTTGCGCTTTTTATTACAAACTACTTAATCATGCATAAGCTATTAAATGGTAGTAGAACTTATGTTAGTTAGATCATGCAGGGCCAAAAGGACAACTTCTATTAATAAATGGGAGGACAAAAGATGAAGTTGCAAGGAGCTTCGAAAGGGTGTTGCTTGCAATGCGAATAAGCACCTCAGAGCCTAAGGTGCAAACTTTGTCACACAGTTTTCTTTTTAACTTTAGTTGAGCTGCATGTAGGCCATATCAGCCAATTGTGCCTCATAAAATAAGCTATCGGTTTTATGTATGCATTTCTTTTGCTGCAGGTTTTGAGGAGTGCTTTCAAAAAGATGCACATCTATGTTCATCAGAAGTACAGTTATTCGTATGAATGGAATGAGTAGTATATACCATGTTGCATGGATACTTAAGTTACATCGGTATGGATACGAGTGCCCGGTGTGGGTGTGATTGTTCAATTGAGTGTTTATTTCTGTTTTTTGACGTGCTAATATCATTTGTTTTTACTGGAGAACATTGAACTTTTATTTGTAGGATCACTTTTGAAGTAGACTAGGAATTGTAGTTGTTGTCCTGTGTTTCTGGTAGAATTTTCACCAAATTAAAAATCGTTTTTAAATATAAAAACGACCTTCAAAAATTTTTGTTTTTTTTTCTTGTATCTAAAACTTCTTTGGCATAAGTAAAATGGCCACCAGTTTTCAGTTGGACCAAATAGGTTAGATTTGCAACATTATTTAGTAGTCTTCATTTTTTTTAGAATTTTGGATCTTTAGTCATTAAACTCACATGACATTGGTGGAAAGGTTTGCTTTGTTGTTCTCTTTTTTTTTTTTGAGTGAAATTTTATATTTTATAGTTGGTAAGGGTTCAACTTAGTAAATATGGGTTCATTTCTTTGTTTTTAGGACGTGTTTATGTTCTTATAAACTGTTTTATTTTTTTTGCTTGAATTCTTGATTTATTTAGCATAAGGTGCAAGGAAGGAGTGATTAGATAGGTGGGGATAGAGTAGAATAGGTGATTTGTATTTGATTTTTGAATTCGATAGTTCGATTTTTGAATTGGATAGTTTGATCTTCCCTACTTCTATAGGAGAGCATATGAAGTTCTTCTTCTACCCAACAAATCAGTCTGGTTTCATAAAAACTCCTTTTTTGGTAGAAGAGAGTTCCTACTTCCAAGTGATATGCCATTTGATGTCAAGTACTTTTTTGGAAGAGAAAATTTTTTATTGTACATAAAAACATTTTAAAAGTGTCTTGTCATGTAATGATATGCCTTCGTTTTGTTCTTACTACCTGCCCAAGCAAAATGAAATTTTCAACTTTTTTTTGTTGTCAATTATTAGAAGAGGAAATTTGGAAAAATCCTATGAAGTTTTGAAAGTCAAGACTAGGAGATGCTATTGACTCTAGTAATCAAGTGTCTGTAAGGGTTTAGCAGGAAAATATCCTAAGAGAGAAGCCATAATGCCTTATAAAATATTGACAGGTAGCAAAGTAAGAGTTGAGAGATGGGCTCGGGGCTTGTGTAGTTGTTCCTCTGGGTTAATAATCAAGAGTACCGGGTAGGCATATAGGTGATTTATGTCTATGCCGCGAAGATAATGACTTACGAACTTTTGGCATGTTGAAAACCCGCAAGGTGAAACGGGTTGATATATGACAAAACTACACCTGACCACCAAAGCGATGGAGCTTCGTAGTAGCCTTTGGGGTGGTGAGGTATTCCCTCAAAGGTGAAGGTCGGCCTGAAAAAGAAAATCAAAAGCAAGAAAAAATGAAAAGGAAAAAAACCAAATGTAGAAAAAAAAAGGAAGAAAAAGAAGCAAAACCAAGAAAAACAAAAAAGGTGCCTGTCAAGAGATAAATGGCATGAAGGCTGAACTCGAAGGAATTGAAATGCGACAATCTTTCATGGATGTGCGATCCTTGGGTCAATATCTGCTCTTTCTTTTTGATTTCCTAAGACGTTGAGGATGATTACTTTATGTTCATTTTTTTTGAAAATTTAAAGGCTTCCATTCTAGAGATTCAACAACATTGATGCGAAATGAATCCCGATGCTTGTACGGTATTGAGGGTAAATGAAAGACATATCATTTGCACAACACGAGCACTTTCTGCTTATGATTTAAATTGATGATCTATAAACTATTTAAAAGTAAACACTTGACATCTCTTTTGTAATGTTTCCTGACTTCATGGGCATATGAGGAACTCCTAGCCCCTCTCTGTTTTTGAAAAATGTTGTCCTTTTTTATTACCAAACCGCTAGTCCATTCATATAATAGATGAAACCCCTCAAACATATTCCACTCATGCTGAGTGTAATGAAATGTTCCCATCACAATTTGTTTTGTCTATAGCTACTAAGAAAAGTTATTCCAACTTGAGGTTAAAAATACCTTTTTGCATAAAAAGTTTACACGAGCACCCATCTAGGGTATAATCATAATCCCACGAAGGTGTGTAAGATACAAAATTCACATGCAAAGTTGGTGTAGGCACCCCAAATTTTTGTAAGTCAAAATGACCATTCTACCCCTTATAAATGGGATTTTGAGCTAGTTTTTAAAAGAATTTCAAATATATGGGCCATGAATTAAACCAGAGAAAATCATACATCCTAGGTATCTGACGGAAGACCCAGAGCACCCAATGTTATTGATAGAAAAAAAATCCATTTTACCCCAAATCATCCCATTTTGCCTCATTTTTCACTAATTTTCTAGAACAATTATTGAAATCTTGAGAATTGTTTTGCTCAAAGTTAATTAGGGTTATTTTTGTAAGTTATTAATCATCTTCATAACAAGTTTACTAGCTTATATTTGGTGAGAAATGACAAATTTTCCTAAACTTTCCACCATTTCTCACCATGAAAATACTTGCAAATCTGATAAGACCCATGATGGGTCTCTCTAGTGTCATTAAATTATTTTTAGCTCCATTTTCAGCTTTCAAGGTCAAATTCTAGTGTTAGAGCAACTGTTTCTGAGAAATTGGGTCACATTTTCTCATTTTTGCATGCCTAGTCACTATTTTTGCTTGATTTTATGAGTATATCTGAATTGAGCAGTCAGTGCTGAAACTGACTATTTTTCTCTTCAGTTCATGCAATTCTACCTCAAATTCAGCACAATTGAAGTTTTTCAATCATTCTTAGTGTGTCCATGTTAGGACATTGTCACTAGTGATTTTTGGAACTATTGTTTTAGAGATCTGGAATGCCAATTTCCAGTTTGAGCACATAGATGGATTTAGTGTCACTTGAGCATAATATTAGTATGTTCATTCCCCAAAGACAAGGCCAAAATATCTGTTTCCATTTTACCATTGACATTTCCACTTACATGACCAATTTTAACTTGATCTATCTTCAAAAATGTAATTTTTCAAGGGCAAATTGAAGAATTTTTCAGTTAAACTTGGCATGCCCCGTAAACTGAACCCATTCCATGTCCCAATATGGTCAGACTGCCTACCTATCCTCATAGAGCTCAATTTTGTGACAAAAGAAAAATTGTCATTTGCACATATGTGCATTATTTCTGTATAGACCTAAGTTTGGAGTTACATGAACCAAGCTTAGGGTATTATTGTACCAGATCTGAACCTAATAAGGCTCATCAAGGGTTTAAGCTGGCCTGGAGTTAAGCTCAACTCGGTTTAAACCCAGTTGAAGTTGTTTGTTCAGAACTAGCCCTAGTTTAACCTTAGGGCAGTCAGACCTACATTCAGCTGGGTCTAGATCTAGATCAAACCCATGTACAACATATTTTCATTGAGTCTGAATGCACCTAACCCAAATCAAGCTAGGTCCAGGGTCCATGCCTATTCCAAATCTTCTATTCAAATTCTGATCCAGATTTCATATCTGTGATCAACATATGCATATCCATATTCATTATTTGAGATTTCATGATTCAAATCTTCCTATCATATCCAGATCTAAATTCTAGAACTTTTTTTTGATTTGGATCTAGATCTAGTTCTCAATATCAAATCCAGATCAACGATCCACATGTGTGCATTTATGTACATTTAATGGACCTTCAATTTCTCATTCTGCACCATATATCTAATAAAAAAGAAAGACAAAAAACTATGTAGATTTCTGAGCTCAACAAGTTGGTGATGGCAGAATTTGAATCGGTGTTCATTTGGAGTGAGAATAATTTTTTTTATAGAATATCAATCATAAGATATGGCTTGATGTGTGCTTTCTCCACTCTATATTTGTGTTTCATTAGTCCTCCATGCCACATGTCAACCAAAAACTTATTTCTTGAATCAATCAACACTTCTTGGGGGAATGTATTGCCTTTCATTGAACTAAATTCTGGTTAAAATTGAGTGTGATTCGAGTAAGTCTATCTCAAAATTATTGTTTTGGCATAAAGTTTCGTGTCCCATATGTTTCCTATCTTAAAAGATTTTTCCAATCTACTGCTTTTGATTGTCTCATGTATAGAAAATCTCCCTACCAAATTTAGAACCAATACAACATAGTTAATATAGTTTTTGATGTCATCATAGTTACCCACATGATTACGTTGTCTTGTTTTTCAAACATGGCCAAATTTTCATATTTCATCTTGTTAGCCCAGGTTCAATCCAATTTTATTGTTTAATGTTCATTTCTCTTGTGTTTTAAACAAAGTTATGGTTTTGTAATGTACCCTAACTCTAACCTAAGGTGTTTAGGCTTGCAAATCTTAATTTATGTGTTAGTTTATATTGTTGTTATTGTTACTATTATGTTTGATTTTCATATTATAATTATGCTGATTTGATTTCTAATTCACATTTATTCACTAATGAATTTGAGCTAGCTCCACACATGCCTCGAAACAATAGTTCTTGCAGGTATATTCATGATCTAGCTTGGCTCTTACGTAGGTTCAGTTTTCAAAATAATGCACATTATAATTAGATGTACTATGTTCTGCAATGTTTGATGTGCATTCATATAGTTTGCTTTTGCTTTGCTTCATACATTCAATTTCAAATTGTGGGCCTAGAATTATGTCCATGTAAGAATCACGTTAGGTTATCAATGATATGCATGCAATAGTAGTCGTTGCATGGATACACGTTTTCAAAGCCATACTATTGAACTACACAATGTCAAAATCAAATCTGTTTCAAACCCATTTTCCAAAACCCTAGGTTTAGACATGATTGAAATCTAAACCCTAGATTTAATTTACCTAAAACCACACTAGGTTCACTCAATGCCCTAGTCAAGGCTTGACACCAAGCCCATTACAATGATTCCAAACCTCTCCCATATTGGAACTTAGCTAAATACTAATCCTAACATGCTCGATGTAAAGTCACCTCCTTTGGCATAATGTACGTTTAGCCCTGAACCTAGGATGGATCCAAATCTCATGAATTGGATTTTAGTTCTTTGATTTTGAAGTTGTATCTAACTAAATTTGGATTTAAAAAATTAGATCTTAATTTAGATTTTACCTTTGGAGTATCAGAACTAGATTTCATGCAATTGGGATCAAGATTTTGATCTTACATAGAATTGGATTCCAATTTGGATTTTTGATATTATATCTAGAACTTTGGATCCTAGATCCTAAGAATTGGATCATAATTTCAAACCTTATTGGTTCAAATCCTAAGTTGAATTTTGGGTTTCAGATCTCTAGATTATTTAGATTAAGATATTAGATTTTATAAATCTAGACTTCAGAATTGAAGTGTTAACACCTCAAAGTTTTCCACATCAAAATTGAAGCAATGTGAAAATTTCTCAAAAGAATTGTGAAATTTTGCAATTTCAAAGCCAATTTCAAACCTAAACGTAATTTGGGTTCGAATTATGAATTTAACTTGTGACACAAATCCCAATGCAAGATTACGAGTTCAAAATATGTCCAAATTAGGATTTGAAATCCAAATCCAATTTCAAATGTCATTTGAAATCCAAATCCAATTGCAAAATTCAAATTTTGACTTAGATCCAAAAATTGGATCTAATTCGGTCTAGAATGTTATGTGGGACCCACGTGTGGGCCCCACCTAACCCGTGTGGTCAAGAGCCCCCCAAGGTCACTCCCCCCATTTAAAAAAATAAATAAATAAATAAATGTTTTCTCCCAATTAAATGAAAAAATCATTTTCAAGGAGAAATGAATGATATCATAACTAAAAACTTAGGAAAAGAGAAACATTTATGCATATCTCTCTTCTTTAACTAGGTCATCTTTAAAGAGTTTTCAATCTTCGAAAAGCAATAACTATGCTGGTCAAACCCACTTAATTCAAGTAGGTTCAACCCTAGTGCACCCAAATCTTAGCTAGGCTCAGTCAACATGAGCTCAGCTTGGCCAAAAAGTAGGTCTGTCTCACGATCCAATTAATGGACAAAAATAGACTTTGACCGAACCAAACCCACTTTGACTAAACTCAGTCAAAGTACAATTTAGCTCAACTAAGAGCTTTCTTGGCTCAAATTTATCGAATTACCTCAAACAAAGTCAAACTACTCACAAATGAGCTTTGACTTAAATCAATTGGTTGAAATTGACCAATCTGGACAATTTTGCCCTTCTATGGTCAAATTGAACTTACAGAGCCCAAATTGGTTTATGAAAGGAAAATAAACATTTGGATTTGTCAAATGCATAAATCAAATACCAAATTAAAATTCAATTTTTCAAACAAAAATTTGATTCAGTTGAAATCCGTCTTCAATCAAACTATGGATGAAAATACCCTTTTCGAGCCAAATTTGACAAAATTTTCAAATTTTATTCAAATTTAAATTGGATTATCATAATTCAATGGCATTTGGAACTTAAAAACTAGGTTTTAACCGAACAAGCTCGATTTCAAAAAAAAGAAGAAGCACAAAATAAGGCAAAACCCTATGCAAGGGCATTTTCATCCAAAATTTTAGTCAAAGTTGGTCAGCTAGGTCTGAACCAAGGTTGACCACACCTAGCCCAGCCCACCTAGCTCGTGAAAATGGGCTAAGAATGATTAAATAGAGCCATTAAAACTCATTTAATCCATTTTTCATCCCTAAGCCTTGATTAATCTTCCAAGGCAAATTAAAGAAGGTGGTTGATCCCACCTCCTCCTCTATATAAACCTCCCCTTGACCACCAAAAGGGGGGGGGGGGGGGACAAAATTTTGAGGTATTCCATCAAGTGCTACAGCCAAAGAGCTAGGAGGGAGAAGCCAATGAAGAGAGGAGAGATTTGTCCAAGTACTCTTCCCTCTTTTCTCTTACTTTCTTCTTCATTTTCTTTTATTCTCTCCATTGATTTTGCTAAGTTAGGGTGCTTAAGTGAACCCTTACTTAGGATTTTCGTGGTGAGAAGCCTTCTTTCCTAATACAAATTCCAGCAAGCAAGCTATTCTACTTCTAGCTTTGCTAAGCTCGAATCCAAGCTTGGATTCTTGCTTAGGATTGCTTGATTTAGAAAACAAGTGAAGGCGAAGATCAAGTATCAAGACCGACCGCAAGGTAGGTGATTTTAACCATTTCTCATCTATTTTGGCTTATCATTAGTTCATTTTAATTCTAGTAATTCGTGGGAGGGTTTATTTTCATTTGTTTCATGACTGAGAATGATGTCCAGCTAAGAGAAACCTACAATTAAATGTATATGTTAATGCATCATGCATGCATACGTTGGTTTTTCTTAAAGATAAACCCATGTATCAAATTTTGAAAAGGGCCCCAAGGCCACGTCCCTTTCAAAATAACCAGCTTAAAGTCATTTTGAACTTCCCACCATGAGAGAATATCACGGTGAGAGAATGATATTGCTGCAATATATATATGACGAAAAAGCCTATTAAGGATGGATGCATTCTCATGAATGTAATCTACCTTTGCATGGCGAAATTAAGGATGAACTAGCTTGAGCATTCATTTATCCCTTTCTATTTAAAGTTATTTTGTTTCATATTTTATTTAATTGATCAAGGGTAGTAGGGGAGATTTGGAACAAGTTTTCAATCTTCCCACGTAAAAGAACCCAGCCATGAATCTTCATGATTTGTGAGTTATGTGGTCCCTTCATGAAATTTCATTTTGAAGAGTAAAGTATGTATATGTATATATTTTTATATGTATACATATGCGTGTTCAATCTCTTGTTAAAAATTCCTTTCCTCTTTTAAAATCAGATTGGAACACGTTTCCAAACTGGTTTTAAGAAGATGGTTCATTTTGATTTTCATAGTACCAAGTTATGAAATCATTTTCATTACATTTTAAAATTTGCTTAACTTCAGCAATCCATACGTAAGATGTATGTATGTTGTTGAAATCAGACCATGTTTTATAAGAATTGGTTTAAGAATGTCAAATTTTACATATTTGAAATGCCAACTATCCTAGATCCATCCAAAGAAGTTGATGATTTCATGAGTACGAAATCTGAAATTTGATCAAGGACTTCTCATTTTTATCTAAGAAACAAGCTCTTTATTGGAATCAATGTCCACAATTTTCAGCTATCTAAATCAACATAAGGTCTGATTTTTTTTAGCTATCTTAAGACAAAAGTAGATGTCATCCACATCTCCCATCTATTTCAAAAAAAAAATTGATTTTGACATCATTTGTGTATTTTTCATCATTTTGACAGTTTTATGACAAGTCTCAAGCTTATGAACTACATCTCTAATTCATATGCTTAATCATATAATAAGCATATTTAGAGAAAAATCCTACATGTTAATTAAAATCAATCTCTATGTGTAGATCGTATGATGTGCAATTACAATATGGACCTTAAGAAATTATGAGAGAGTGAAGAATGCATGTTTCATATGAATGAACTTTGAGAGATTATGAGAGAGTGAAGAATGCATATTTCATATGAATGAAGCTTGAGAGATTATGAGAGAGAGAAGAATGAATGTTCCATAGTTTCCCTTCTCCTTTTATGCATTCACTTTCACTCAAAATCAATGGCACCACATGCACATTCTCAAGAAGTTAAGTGATTCAAATTTGAGTTGCAAAAAGTGACCAAGTCATGTTGCAACAAAAATTTGTAAACTTCTCTCAACTTCAAAAGAAAACACAAGCAATGCATTCATGATCTTGGCTAAAGTATATTTGAAAAACAACACATTTTCTAACAATTTGGAACATATGTTTCATCAAAAGAATGAATTCTACCTAACCAAATCACACGATTTTTGAGAAAGGGGTGGGGTGCAAACATGAAGTTATATATTCATCTTGGTTGACCTTGGATCCAAAACCTCAATGTGGTATCTTCACATTCAAATTACTAGATTGGATCATAAAGTACATGTTTTGGTTGTTTTGAATAAGATACTGAACTTGAATTTGGATCTCAATGATTTAAATTTCATATCATAGATCTTTTAGGTCCATATCCCAAAACTCAAGAAGCCAGATCTCCACACTGCTTGGGCCTATTTTGCATGCATTTATGTTAGATCTATGAACCGTTGCATAAATCAATGATGACATGAATTATGAACAACATCTCTGGGTTCTAAATATATTTTTCTTTAGTTTATCAACTCTAGTTTATGATGATCTACTTAGATATTCTAAATCTCATATTCTTGAAATTTAGGGTATGTTAGGATCATTATGACAATCATAACTTAGAATTTGAAATACTAAGTTTAGTCCTTGATCTGATTATTCCTGGTGATGGCCAGATCTTGTACCAATAGGTCGGGTCCTATCTCTCATAATTTTCTACAAGAAATAAAGAGGAAAAGTACAATTTCTTTGATATTTTCCCATGGTCATATGCAAAGTTGTTAAATTTTGCATGTACACACCTGGTTTTAAAAGCTAAGTCAAGTCCTTCTCGAGATCAGCCTTAAGCAGTCTCTAAATGATTACATTTTGTTAATCATTTTGCATTGTTCAAGTTTTTATGATCTTGTTAGTCTATGGGGATTATATAGTTATGACAAGTGACAATGAATAGATGATCTGGAGTGTGAAGAAAATTTTGCATGGCACACATTATTTTGGCATTGAAGTAGCTCATTCAAACAAAGACATTGTTCTATGTTAGAGGAAGTAAACTATGGATGTCTTCAAAGATATAGAGTTGATCAAAGTTAATGCTATGGATATGCCACTTGAAGCAAGTGACAAATTGTGGAAAGAAGATGGTAACCTATAAGTAATGTTGGCAGGTACCAATGTCTAGGGGAAAGCTAATATATTTAACTATTACTCACTGCAACTTAGCCTATGTTGTCAGTGTTATTTCGTGCAGCAACCGAAGTGTGCCCACATGGAAGCTGCCTATAGAATCCTAAGATAGTTAAAAGGGAGCCTTAGCCTTGGTATACTTATGGCAAGAAACAAAATATATTGTTGGATACATGAGTGTGGACTGAGCAAAAGATATAGAAGGTCAATCATTGATTGTGTATGTTTGTCAGACAGAGCTCAGTCACATGGAGTGAGTAAGAAACATGCATTTTTCACCTGGTCCAATGTAGAAGCATTGTGTATAACCATATCAACAAATACATGTGAGCATATTTGGATAAAGTATTACTTATATGACATGGGAATCAAGGTGAATCAACAGATAAAACTCAAATGTGAAAATACAATACTAGTATGTATCAGTGCAAATCCTATCTATCAAGAAAGAACCAATAATATAAAAAGTAGATTGTCACTTCATTCAAGAGAAAATCTAAAAGAAGGACATCCAGACTAATCATGGCAGAATTGATGATTAACTTGCTAATGTTCTCACTAAGCCTTTGCATCACGACAAGCATAAAATGATGGTTGACAGGTTGGGAAAGATAAGTATCTATGCTCAATCCTGAGGGAGAGCATGCTATGATTCATCCCAGTTCGCAACTTCTTTCAAGAGATCTTTCTACTGAATTAGGATATAACAATTTTTGGAAACTTGTTCGTTGCTCATGTTCATTCCTTTTGTGTATATTCATCCTCTTGTCTATGCCTTGTCTTTTTGTCTAATCTAAATGTGGTTTATTTTATTCTTGCTTATGAAAAGCAAGATAAAACAAAAACTCTTCAACCTCCATGGATGTAGGGTTCATGTCGAAACATAACCCTACTGTGGCTTTTTTGTGTCTCTGATTCATTTGTTTGCATTTCCATATTTTTGAGTCTGTGCAACACACTAGTTAATTATGGTATATGAAACTTCATTTTCTGGCAATTACTGATATACAAAAGAATACTCATGGCAGCTACTCAAACAACACATCAACCATAAATATATGCAGTGAAGCTAAGATTAAAGCTTCAAATAGTTTAGCATGTGGACAAATAATTTTAAGTAGACCTGCAGTTCTCCTTGGGGTTCCCAGTTAGTGAAATGCACAACATAACATATGTAGGTAATTTCCTTGAAATTTATATTGTGATTTAGTTATGTGAAGATATGAGATAATGAGACAAAAGGGCACCAATTTTTGAAAATTCATCCTAGGAAGCTAATTTGTTCATAAGCATAGAAACAAGATGTCTCTTGTTATGGCATTATTAGTTGGTGTTAGTTCTATGTTGCAGTGCAAGAATCATGAATATTCAATAAGGGAACAATTAGCTTTAGGCCCTTCTTAGTGTTGCAAAACTGCATCATTATGGAGTCAAGGTTTTTCTGGAGTCAATGTTTGTATGAAATGAATGCTTTTCAAACACTATCATTAGAACAATGTGGCGAAAGCACTAGGTAAACACACATAGGACTCAATACTAAGAGCCGCACGGTGATGGATAATAGATCTTGATATGATAAGTTGTGAATTGTAACTATAGTGTTTAGATTTTCACATGGAGATCTCTCTAGGCTTTGAAATTCACATATGTATGCCAAAAAATAAAAATGTTAGCATTTAGAAAATCCAAATTCTCACATGGAAGATATGCTCAATTCATGATCTTCAGAGTTTTGAATCATAACAATCAAAAAAGCAAGAAAAGGATAGTATATTATAAAGTCATGCCTGCCACTCTGCAATACTTTGTTTCTTTTGGTGATATTTCTTGGATCAAAATTCTAGTAACTATTTTTGTTTGCCCAACTTGCGCTTCATATGAGTCTTAGTTTTGTTCTCAAGTTTGATTATATTTACGCAAGGCACACTTAAGACTCCACCCAAGGAACAAAATGGATACAAATGGTCCAAGGCATTTATTTCAAATGTCAATATGGTGGCAACAAAATCAATGAGAAATTGAAGTATAGTTCAAATAATGTTAAACATAAATGCTTTCATGAACATATTGTCTCCTTACAAGTTTGCACAACAATTACACACGCCAATAATAATTTCCTCTAGTAAGTACCGAAATAATTTCTTTTAATAAGCCACACTAGAGTCAAGGCCTTTTAAAGCATCAAGTGGGAATATCTCAAAAATAAAGTATTTCGTACTCATCCAAGTTTACAAGGACTTCACTCATCAATAGAATGTATCATGTTGCACCATTATTTTTTAGCAACCCATGAGAGACAAAGAGAGAGAGAGAGAGAGAGAGAGAGAGAGAGAAAACTGCACCATTTCAGTACACACAAAGGGGGGGATAAAGAACCTTTGAGATTTTGCTGGTGATCCATATGTGACAAACCCACACACAATGAATGTGTGCGAGATAGTATGAACCTATTAATCTACAAAGAAAATATAAAAAACATAGAGAGAGTGAGAACATTGAACACTTTTATTTCAAGCAAAGATATAGTGAGAGTGATTGTGGGAGACATCATGCTGCAATAGAAGACATAATTCATACATAGACAATGAAATGTTTGAAAGTTTCAACGTGGGTTTAAAAGGAGATACCTTCAAATGCAAAGAGAGAAAACCAACATTTTTCTTGCTATGGCCTCAAGATATAGAAACGTATATAGGTACCTAAAAGTTTCTTTTGAGTGTTTGAGTTCGTTTTCAGAATTGTCCACAAAATTGTGTGCATGTTGTAAGGACAACACTTTTTTGAATTCACACATTAGGGTTATTGATGAATGATTCACTAACTGAAGAAGCAAGGGATGCTATTTGTTTTGCTAAAGCTCACACTTGTAATGCAAACAGGTCGCAAATGCATCAGCCACTACAAATATATCAAGAAAGAATGCTTGGTGATTATGGTCGAAATGTGAGCTATTTTGGAAAGAAGCATACTATGATGCAAAATTCTATCGTTCTATATCTTTTTGGTATTCATTTTAAATTCAAGACCAAAATGGATAGCCCATAATGTTAAATAGAGTTCACGAATTGTAACTCCATGTGAAAGCTGCCCAATTCTAATTGTGAACAAATACCACTTGAAGAAGTATTTTCCTTGAAAGAAAACATGTTCAATCAATTTCTATAAAAGCCAAATCTACGTAGAAACATGCTCCTATCCCTTGAGTTCAAATTCTATCAGGCTATGCTTCAAGAGTCTTGCAATAGGTAAACTATTCATGGTCAGCTAAATAATATTTCTACTTTGTCTAAACATGAATACTTCATGCATAAGTATATGCATAGATGTCTAATTTTCACATGACTGAATAAAACCTTCATTGAGCATGATAACTCATAAGAGAGAAAGAAAGAGAGGAAACATTTAGGTTAATTTGAGATTAAAAGACATAGTTTCCTTGCACTTTTATTTTGTCATTGAGATGGGTAAAAAATTTCCTCCGATGTTCCCTTTCTTATGATCACTAGATTGCAACATACATTTATATTCGAGTGGGATAGTTGACAACCTTGATAAGTAAGAACCAAGTCTTTCTCATCGCTACCACAAAATGGTTCATGGCTACCTAAATTGTCCCTTTTTTTTTCATAGGTAATGGAAATTTTTTTATATTTTACTGTAAAATGAGAAACATATACGCTCGCCTATGTTAAATTACATAGGATAACCTCAAGAAATGTAAGCCACTCTGTCGATATGAGGTATGACCATTCTAGGAGCCTTTGAGGGGTAATCAGATGAAGAACGAAATCATGTTGCTCTAATCTCTAGACAACTGAATGTCATCCTGAACCTAAAAGCAATAAAGGCAAATATGCCATAGTTTTCAAACAAAGTTTTAGTTAAAATATAAGTTGACCATAAGAAATTTAGGGTTTATGAACAAGAGAAACATTCAGATAGGCCTTGTTCAGTCTCTTAATCATCATTTGTCAACACAAACGTTCTAACCCATATAATGTGTGCTCCTACAGCATGAATGATCAAGACTTCGTTTCCTAAGGTTGAAACGGGAAGCAGGATCAGAAAGTTAGGGTTCAGGGTCAGCCACTTGATTTGAAAGTTGAAAGTGACTCTAGAGTTTGAACTTGAGATTTTGACTTAGGATTGAGTCTTTAAATTAAATATGATTTAAATTCAAGACCCAGGGTGTTTGGATGTTGAAAGTTCATATCTTAAGTTGGTTGATGGATTAAGATTAATGGATTTTTTAATCTAGGAATTTGAATGACGGAGTAATGGCCTTATACATAGGGTTTTGTGGTGTTATGTAAATTCCAGTTTTAGGAATTACGGTTTTGAAATGGGAACTCATGGTTGAGGTATCTAATACTTAGCCTTGGTTTGAGCATTAAAGTAAAGTTGATGCCTAAGGTTTTACATTTAATATGATTAGGGTTTTGAGGAGCTAGGGCAACTAAATATTAGGGTTTCTTGATTGATGTCTCTAATGCTAGGTCTTGTGTAATGAATCAGAATGGGGTCATGACCCAGGGGTTTAGATTTTTAAAGTCTTAATGCTTGGGAATTATTGTCGTAGTCTCAAGCATCATATCTTAATTTGGTAATAAAGTAAGATTTAAACTATGTTTAAGCTTAGAATAGGTCAATCTAAAGTTTGGGTCATCCTGATCAGGGATGTTCCTAGGGGATTTTGAAACCGAGGGTTATTGGAAAATGTATGTTTTGAAGTCATTTTGAAATCATGGGTATTTTAAAGTATGCTCAATTAAAGGTTCAATGAAATTTGGGTCTTTTGTATGTCGATACTGGAAAAAAATAAGCTACTTAACCGGTTTCATAACTTTTGACTAGGTGTGCAACATGCACTATACAAGTAGACCATGTGTGCATAATTGAAATTGTGCAAATGCATGCATAATGAGCTAAGCAATATCATGATACAAAATAAAATTGCTTAAGCAAGTAACCTAAAGTTGAAGCAAAATATAGACTTGAAATAACCGAAGGAAGACAGACATGTCCAGCCTCCACGCCTATCTAAACATTCATAAAATAAAGCTAAATCAGGAAGTAAACTACAAGATTCACATGGTAGAAAGAAAATAAACTAAACCTAGGCAATAAAAAGCTAGCAAGCTAGACTAGTCATCAAGCGAAAATTAACGAAGCCAAAATGAGAGAACAAAAACAAACTAATGCTTAGGCGAAATAAAAGAAACTAACTCAAGCATGAAGAAAATGAAAAGAAATTTCTTAAGGAAACAAAAAGAAAGAAAGAAAGAAAACTAAGAAAAGAAAAGGGAAAAAAGTACATGACATGCCATGGACTCCTAGAGATTCAAACCTTGATTAGACTGGGACTTAGGGTAAAAGAAGTCTGAGTTGGAGTAGATTTCGCTTACTGCTAATGTGAACTGAGCCAAAAAATTTGACCTCTGGGCTTTTTGAACCAATAAAAATTACAAATAACTGCCCAACAAATAGGCAAATAACGATCAACTGCCTAACTACACCACAAAAAGACACTGATCTGTTCTAACAAATTCACAAAGAGGTGTGTTTCTTTAAGAAGTAGTTTTAAAATAAAAAATGACTAAAACACCCCCTGTTTTCCAACTTTTTAAAAATTTAGAAAATAAAAAATAAAAAGAATGAGAAAACTCTCACCAAAGGGCAAGGGCCAGGTTGCTAGCCATCGCCGTCCAGCGATGGTCAGGTGAATTGGGGCCCTCCCTGCTGGACTGGCAAGGTCCCTCGACCCGCAGCCTCACTAGGGTCGAGCAACCTTTCTAGTGATGGTTGAATGGCCATGCATTATATCATTTGGACCTTCAGTGGTTTAGTAAGGGTCAAGTGTCCGGTGTGGACTTCAGTGAAGGTTAAGATGGCCCTCATCGAACTGGTGAGATTCTTCTCAATCCTCAGTGAAAATGCGAGGTTCGTCTCTATCCTCATGGAGAATGTAGGGTCAGGA
Source organism: Nymphaea colorata (assembly GCF_008831285.2). Classification (NCBI taxonomy): domain Eukaryota; kingdom Viridiplantae; phylum Streptophyta; class Magnoliopsida; order Nymphaeales; family Nymphaeaceae; genus Nymphaea; species Nymphaea colorata. The sequence continues at coordinate 8,572,663 of NC_045147.1, read as the reverse complement.
TGACCCTCACTGTTTCATCGCTGATTGTCTCGACCTTCACTTTCTAATACAGGTGGCCTTCCCTCATTTGTCCATAAAGTGGTGTAGAAACAGCCAGGTTTAGACGACCCCTACAAAAATAGCCAGGGTCGACTACCCTTGCTAGAAACATTGGGGGAAACCCTCATGTAGTGAGGGCCTCAGTTGGATCCTAATTGCAGGGCCTTCATCGGATGTAGGTGGCCAGCAAATATGGACTTTGCCAAATGGTTGTTTACCTTTTTTAAAAATTCTCGTGTATTGTATCCATTGAGCAAAGATATTCATTTTGAGATTTTTTTTTAATGTGAGACACCTCCGTATGACTTTGTTGCAAAAGGTGGTGACTATTTGAGGTCCTCAAAAGTTAGACACCTATTTGTTGCTTTCCCAATGAACCCATAAGTCCTCAAAGGTCAGACACCTACTTGTTGCTTTCCCAATGAACCCATAAGCATGTTATATGGTAGAAACACACTCCAAGCTCAAATGTAGTGCATATGTATAATAACTGGCCCCAAGCAAAGAGGTGGGAGAAACAAAACAGTGTCATTAATTAACTAGCTCCAACAATCGCTGCACGTGGAAATACATATTGTGCATAGCAAGTTGATTAGCTAAACACATAACCATGTACATCTATGCAAACTCTCCCACACCTTATTGGGTAATGATGGTGCACATCTGGAAGGTGTGCACGATACAAAGGACCATGGTGTAGCTTACAAACATTACAAATGAGTAACTGGGAATGGTAACCCAGTAGTATCTCCTGTCTGAGGTGCCGAGCTCAGCATAGTTGCTGCAGTAGTGAAGACCCATACTCTAGTGTCATGCGATGGAAACTAGCTCCCCTTTGGTAGCCCGGAGGAGGAGCTTGGGGAATCACCCTTGCATATCAACAAAACATAATATAACCCTATTCCCCACAGTGCCACTCAACTCCCTTTACAAAGGGGTAGATTGGCTTCAGTCCGTAATCATCATTATTGGTAATGCTCGAATTTTCCTAGTCATAGGTCGTTGCCTACCACACTTTGATACTCAAGATGAATAACACACAATAATCAGTCAAAACATACAAGGCACATATTTCAAAAAAGCATCAGAACGTGGTCAAGTCATCATGCAAGAAACATGCCAAGTCAATCAAGTAGAGTATAATGCATTTAATCTCATTGTAATGAATACAATCCAATTCATTAAGTAAAATGCAGTTGAGTTTGTTTTCATTATTGTCACCTAAATATACAAGCCCAATGCTAGAGCCTGACTGTGTGCTCATTTCATATAACATTTTTCATCCAAAGTCTGTGCCCAGCCCAATGCAAGGCAACATATAACATTTTTCATTGTAGTTTGCTAGTTTAACATCTCTAATAAACTTCAATGGTTGCACTTACAACTAGAGTACATTCACAATACTCATCTCACAAGTCAGATTGCATGTGAGGCAATAGTGCAGAAATTTTTAGTGTAGTTCCACATACATAATTGTTTAGTACACAATAAAAATGTGCTTAAGCTTTTGCATAGGTGTTTATAGTATAATAGTAACATTGGTTAACACACATACAAACATAAATGACATCAATTAGGAGATGTACAAGTTATGCAAAGGGAGACTACCAATCGTTAAGTATTCATGTATTTCTTTCCTTTGTTAGGCTTAACCTTGCAACTAGGAGACAAATTATGTTTAATGGTATAGGAGACACCCAGAAGGACCCACCCAAGTCTTAGAACCTAAAACTTGCAACCAGGGTAGAATTTGATGATTTGCAAGTTCTAGCCCATCTCTTCTACTATCTTTTGCCATGAATAACCTTAAAGTTGTGCGTATATCATTTCTATAATATGATGTCTCACACCCGAACAGGTCATAATACAATTTGTAATGCAGGGGTAAGATAGGGTTTATTGAATCATGGGTTCTAAAAATTACACCCCCAACTTTTTGATGTAAACTAAGATGGGTGCACTAAATTTATGCTAGGTAGTCTAAACCTTAACTCACCTAGTTGCACCGTAGTTTAGGGCATGAGTTAGGTTTTTGGACGTGTGAGGTCTTCTAAATATAAACTGCCCAAATTCAAACATGAATTCAATGAATTAGGGGTCAGACAAGGTGGGTTCCAAATTCTAACGACAGAAGCCATAGCCTATCATCATTCTTATTCAAATTTAAATTTAAGCTATCCATGTTTAACATGAGATAAGGCCGCTAAATTTTACAGTAGTTCCCTCCATGTCCCAGCCCAATTATGCTTTTGCCATAATCTCTCTAGATATTTCCACCATGTCCCCTAGACCGCTGTGCTTTTACTAAGGTTACATATTTAAATTTGTTCCCAAACTAGAACAGGAGCTGGCCAAGTCTAATCATTCTACCAAGCCTTGGCTGTTAGACAAGTACAATCATATGATAGAGAATGAACATATTAAAGTTAGAAATTGAAAATCATTTATAAAGGTGTAATGGATAACAAAAATAGATGCACCTCTGAGTGCTAAAACGACTCCTTTATTTGCAGCTTCCCAAAAGAACCTCAAAGGTGTAGTTAAAAATCATTTACATCTCTTTGAATTGAAAAATAACAAAGAATTAAAAAATATAGAAAAGCTACACATGAAATAATGGGTTAGTGGAACAAAGATATGTATGCAAGACAAGGCAAACTTGTTGACTTGGAACTGTCATGGGATAGATATTTCGTTCATGCACATTGCTTCCCTCGTTATCTTCTTACAACTATATGTAAGGATAGACATGAAAATAAGATGACATGAACTAACCAGGTGGAGATTCCAATGACCCTAAAGCCTTGTAAAACTTGACCCCAAAATGATGGGAATTAGCATGAAATGTGATAGAAAGTAGAAACCTCCTAGATACAGGTAACATCCTTTGACAAGTAATGACATTAATATTGCATCTAGATACCAAAAAAGAATTATTGATATGGAAAGGCATATCATGTTATGAAAATAGAGCATGACATGGACTGACTTTGGGAAAATGATTAGGAAGTACCTGGAATGACCATAAAACTTCATGGTACTTGATATAAACCTTCTAAACACTTGTGGAAGACAATCCAAAGTGGAAGTTCATACAAATCTATCCTAATATAAAAGTTAAGGTTTGGACCAAACTGTCATCAATTATTTTATGCAAAAACAGAAAACAGATCTATGTTTTAACTGCCAATTTGGGGACTATGAAAGGGTATGCCCAGCAAGTTTGGTTTGGCCTAAAACTTGGGTATGAATGTTCTCTTCATATCAGATAAAGAACTTCAAGTGAAAGGTTTGAAGAATTTGTTCCAAAACAAAAAAGTAATCCACACCCAGTCTACGACACAGTTCAAATTGTGGTAAAAAAAAAAACACCTTAGCCTTGACAAGTGGCCTACTTGGGGACTTAAGAAAACATGGTTAACAAAGTGGATTTTCCATGAAATTTGACTGAGGCTTCGTTTTTATAAGAGAAACAGTTCCAAGGTATAGTTTGGGGAAACTAATCCTAAACCAAGATCTATAATGTGACTAAAATGGAGCACAAAAAATTGTCCATGTGTAGAAGAAGTAGAGAAGGCATGAGTGGACACAAATTTGGAAGACAAAAAAAAGCCTACTAGACGAGTTCAGTTGACTGGAACATCAAAGGAATAACATCAATTTATAGATTGGAAATATTCGCTCAAAATTGGGCAATACTAGATAAACAATCCACACCAAAATCTGTATTACTAAGTCGAACAGCAAACAAGAACCAATGGTATTTAAAACAAAGATGACAACACCCTAAGTGAATAGATTGAAGGAGCAAAGTTGGTTATGATGAAACAACACAACTCATAAAGATAGCTATGAGTCTGTACGACTAGACTACCAAACTGTAAAGGCAAGTGCATAATTCTAGCACTTCACTCAGGTGGCTGCACAATTCAAAAAATTAAAGGTTGCATGTCAGTGAATGTGTTCACCAACAAACTTTTTATTGACGATTGGGCAATAAAATTTTCATCGAGAATTTTACTATCTTTACCGATATTTTTTGGCCGTCGATGATAGATGTAATTTTTGTAGTGATATTTGCATTAAAGGTTGCATATCTGTGATAAACTGTGAAAAATTTGAATTCAAAATATTGTTGTAACTGAAACATTATCTTGTACATTTGCTATATAATTAATTATCTCTGAGAATGTAAGGTAATCTCAGAGTTTCCGATTTTCTCATGTGACTCTCTATGGTATTAGAGCTTGTCGCTCTAACAGCCTGTTTGGTTGGAGGGAAAGGGAGGGATTGAGCAATCCCTCCTTTGTTTGGTTGGTTAATTAGAAATGAGAGAAAGGGAGGGAAATGAAGAAAGTGTGTTTGGCTGCGAGAGGAGGGAAAAGAAAGGAAAGGAAAGGGAGAGATTGTGTAGTGTAAATCCAATCCCTCTCAAATCAGACGGATTGAGAAAGAAAGGAAATGAAGGGAAGAGGAAGAGTCTTTTTATTCCCACACTACCCCTCCCATTCCTTTTCATGTCTTCAACAAGGAAGGAAGAGGGAGGCCTCCTCCCCTGCGCAAGAAGACTCTTCCTCACATCTGCTGCTTCTTCTCCAGGAGTGAAGGGACACTTTCCTCTCTCTTCAACAAGCAAGGAACAGGGCTCACATCTGAAACAAGGTGCATCTCTCTCTCTCTCGTCTTCTTCTTCTTCTTCTTCTTTTTCATTCTTGTTTTTTCTACTTTTTGTCACCCCTGTTATCAAAAAGAGAACCAAGGCAGACGATGTGATGATGGTATATGATTCATGGTAAGGATCATGGCGATAACCATGGTATACATTTGGTATGGGGTTTGTCATAAGGCTTGTGATGGAGTCGTATGCAACTATGGTCCATGAACAGCGTACCTGTATGATTTTACTGTGTACATTTGGTATGGTATTTGTCGTAAGGCTTGTGATGGAGTCGTATGCAACTATGGTCCATGAACAGTGTACCTATATGATTTTACTCATGTTAAGCCCCCTTATGATGGCCATGGTATGCATCGTCAAGCCCCCTTATGATGTGGACTTGTAGCGATGGAGCCATTAAAATTTGTGGCTGCATGGTATCTTATGTTGAAGTTCATGATAATGAACATGGAATGCATTTGGTATGGTGTTTCATGGAAGGGCTTATGATGCACTCATGGATGGCTGTATGATGTTCATGGCAAGGTTCATGATGATGACCATGGGTATGCATTTGGTGTGGTGTTCTTGTTAAGGGACCCTTGAAACTTGTTGTTGATCTTCTTGATTAGTGGTTCTGTTTTTAAAATTTAGTCGAATGTTAGGATTGATTTACATTTCTTTGAGTTAATAAGGTTGAACGATCATTCAAAATAAAAAAGTTCCATAAGTCGGTCAATAAATTCATGAAAATTGTGGGTGATTAGAATTTAGCTGGTATATTGATTTTGTGAGTAGTAGAGCATTGACTTGAAAAGAAATAGCATCATAGAATTTCATCTCAAACCTCTTGCAGCTTGTAGGCAGAACTCAAACCACTGGTGAACCTCAAACATGTCCACCAATTTGCTCAGTAGCCAAGCCAGTGACTGTTAGGGGTATTATTGTAAAGTATTATAAATTTTACCTTTTCCTTTCCTTTATGTAGTCCAAACAAACATGATTTTAGTCTTTCCTTTCCTTTCATTTTCTTTCTATCCAAACAATATAATCACCTCTTTTCTTTCCTTTTCATTCCATTCATTTCCCTTCCATTTCTCTTCCCTTCCCTTTCATTTCCCTCCCTTTCCCTCCCTTCCTTTGCCTCCCTTTCCCTCCAACCAAACAGGGCATAAGGGCTTTCCTTTAATCATTGTCTTCAGTCCTTGTCAATTGTTTCCATGGCTTCTTGTACATTGTCTTCAACTGACATGCAATTGGTTGCCTTTGCAACCGTTGTCATGTTCAAGTTGAATGAGGAAAGTTATCTGCTATGGAAGCATCAATTGCAGCATGTGATTTCGTATCAGGACCTTCTTTCCCATGCCGATGCTTCTGAAAAGGCTCGCAAGCAATTCCTTGTTAATGACAGGGGAGAAGAAAGCCTTAATGTTGTATATATCCAACATGGAGGACGTTAGACCATCTTGCTCTAAGTTCGATCCAAGCCACCGTCTCAGAGCCTATGTTGAGTCAAATCCTGCACATCTCCACTGCTAGAGAGGAATGGGAGTTTTTGAACACACCTATGGATCCCAGTCACCTCTTAGCATAATGTTGTTGAAGAAAGATCTCAGCTTCCTCAAAAAGGGAGAGATGAATATGTTGAGTTATCTAGAGAAGATTAAGTAAGTTGCAGATACTTTACGTTCAGTTGGAAAAAATAGCCGATAAAGAATGGACTCAAGTTGCTCTCAATGGACTACAGGTAGAACACGGGAGCTTCATAGCCACCCTGATGGCAAACACGGCTACTGAAGTCCCATCTTTTCCAGACCTTCATAATCTACTTATCAACCAAGAATGGCATTGGGAGATGCTCAATCCAAAAATTATTGTGCATAATGAAAATGCTAAGTGGCATTAATTCAATGCATTCAGAGGTCGGGTTTGAGGCTGAGGGCCTTATCATGGCTAAGTCGAAGACAAGGTCGTGCCAGTGGAGGTGATCAAGAGCAAGGCAATAATAATCACAGTAAATTTCAACGAAAATCTGTTGTTATTTGTCAATATTGTGAAAAAAGGACATGTGGTCAGGATGTGTTGGGATATATCTGAAGCTCCTGCGGCTGTGAATGTCCAAGATGAGGGCAGGAGTTGGTATCCTGACGCGGGCACAAGCCATACAACCAACAAGATTGTTCGATCAGATCAGCACACGGAAAATAAGTCGGCATATCATGGTACGTACTATATTTTAGTAGGAGATGAAAACTCTTATCGATTTCTCATGTTGGAAATGAGACTTTACAGATCCATATTCAAAGTGCCATTCGGTGGCTCAGTCATCAAAAAGTTCGGCAATTGCAATCGTATTTCAATAAGTGACAGCTCATGTATGTGAACATTGTCAAGCAGGGAAGATACACAAGATTACATTCTCAAACTCTGATTTTCATGCATTCAATCCATTAGAGATGATTCAGAGTGAGGTGTGGGGGCCATCCCCAGCCACAAGAAGAGAAGGATATAGTTTTTTTAGTTGAAAAAAATCTGATGTTTATGAAAACTTTTTCGCTTTGAATCTATCGTTAATAAGAGGCTTGGCTTCAATGTTAAATTTTTCTAGTTTGACAACGGTGGTGAATTCTGCGGGAATATGTTTGATCAACATTTACTTGGCAATGGACTTTTTCATTCGCTATTCATGTCCCTCACACGCCAGAACAAAATGGGCTTGCTGAACACAAGTACCGTCATGTTGTCGAAACTACCCTCGATGTGATGCATGATGCCAATATTCGCAAGGGGCTGATGCATTCCAGGCTACTTACATCATAAATTGGCTCCAGTAATCCAAATTACCAAAATCTATGATGGCTTATGGATATTTATTTGGACAAGAACCAGATTTGTCTCATTATTGGATATTCGGATCTGTATGCTGTCATTGCTTGCTTCTTATAATCAACATAAGCTCCAGCCAAAGAGCAAGTGATGCTTTTATTGGTTATGGGATTTGCCATAAAGGCTATATACGTTGTGATTCTTCCTCAATACATGCCTACATATCAAGCACGTGGTTTTTAATGAAGATGAGAAATTTTTTGGTATCGATGAGCAGCATGGATCCATGGTGTTTCATGTGGATCTTTAGGGACCCATTAATCTGGGCGTCAGCCTGTAATCCTTGTCATAATCATAGAAATCACTAGAGCATGCACATGGTACTGAAATTAGCTTAGACCCACCAATCTTTAATGAACATGAAAATTCAAACCTGAAACTAGTCTAGATGACCATTCCCATGACGACAAGCGCCAGATGAACCTTGTAACCATCCCAAAATTTTCAAGATAATATTTAGCACTCAATTCTGGCCCACTTACCCTCTAATTTCATTGTCGACTCTACCTTACGACTCATCTGAATCTAATATTGAACTTTGAACCCATGCCAAACCTCAATCTAGGCTTGTTTCATATTTCAGAACCAATTCCAGTTCTAGATTCAGATCTAAATCCAATCTGTAGATCCAAAACGGATCCATAGGTCCAAATATAAATCCAATCCCAGTCTTAAATCCAAAAACGGATCCCTACATCCAGATCCAGTTACAAATGCGAGATTTAGAGCTAAAACTAAATCTTTCATCCATATGTGGATTCAAATACAAAGTTTCAGATCCAAAATTGATCCTTAAATCCACACCTGGATCCAATTCTAAGCCTCAGATCTGAAATCATACCCTGAATCCAAATTCAAAGTTTCAGATTCAAAATGAAAACCTTAGATCCAGATCTGGATCCAAATCTAAGCCATAGGTCCAAAATCAATCCCAGATCCAGGGATAAAATCAGGGCCTCAGATCTGAAATCATACCCTATATCGAAAAACATGGTCCAAAACTCATACTTAGACTGGAGAATGAAATTCAAGCCCAAACAGATATTAGATCCAAAAAATCACCTTTTGGATCCAAATTAAATGAAAAAACCAAAATCTTTAGTTGAACCAAAAGTTCATATTCAAATGTCTGAAATCAAGTCCAAAAATCAATTCCCAGCATCATTCGAAACCCCAGGCACGTGCGCGAGTTCCCCCTTGCTTTTCAACTCATCTATGCTTTATAAAACCAAGAACTCGATATAAAATCCATATTTCAAACTTAAATGCATATACAATCCATGATCCAATCCTTCAACAATGATCTGAGCCCTTCCCCGTTCAAGAAAATTTGACCCGGATCGAAAAGGAACCCATAATCAACAAAAATAAAGCCGGACCTATTGTGTAAAAAGATAATTTTACTGTTAAAAATATATTTATTATGATTAACTTTTGAATTTTTTAGGAGAGACCCATGTGGGACCCACCTGGGATGGTAGGAGCAAAGACGACCCTTATGGCCTGGAAATGAGCCAACTAGGGGCCGTTTGTCCCCCAGGCGCACTACTGAGCACACTGGTCAAGAGCACGGCGCTGCGGTGCGCTCTTTCCAAGAGCACACGGCAGTGCCGAGTGTGCTGGGCTCTGCCACGTGCAGCATGCAGGGCACTGCCTGACATGCAGTGCCAAGCAGTGCACAGCACAGAGCTCGCCGGCAAACCCTACCGTGGCCCTTTTGGTAAAAACTAGCCCCAACAGGCCCCTTTTACTCTTCTTAGTGGTCTGTAGGTTTGGTGTTTTGAAGGACTAAAAGGTCAATTCTGTCAAGTCAAATTATATAAAATAAAAAAAGTAAAATTTGAAAAAATTTCAAGAAATTTTGATAAAATTAAAAAATTTGAAATTTGAAATTTGACTCCATTCCTATCTATATATACCCCTAGATCTTCATCCCTGGGTATGTGCCAACTCTTAGAGAATCCCTTGAGCCCTTCAACTAGAGTTTTTTAGTATTCTTAGCTCTCTTTCTTCCTCTCTCTCTCTCTCTCTCTCTCTCTCTCAACTTTAGTTTTCTATCTTCAACTTTGGGTTTTTTCTTCTTCTCCAACCTTTATCTTCAAGGAGCACAAATGAGAGCACATGGGAGGCCCTTGGAGAGCTTCGTAAACACGTCGAAGTTCTCATTTTGGATGCTTCATTTTTCGGTTGAAGTGAAGGAGTCATTTTTTCTTCGACTACACTACCTTGACGTATGTAGTTTCTTTTCTTCTGTCTATTTTCTTAATTTTTTCCTCATAGCCATACAATAGAGCTCTTGAAATCTCTTATTCAGAGCTAAGAGCTACCCTTAAGTGCACAAGGAGCATGAGCAAGGTGAAACTAAGTTCTCATTTCTTTTGTCAACCTGGATAGGCACGATATGTGTTTCCTTTTTTCTACATTCTATTGCATGTATGTCTTGGTTATATGTTTATGAAATAGATATGCATGCATGGATAGTTGATTTTTCGATTAGTAGATGAATTAATGACAAGAGCTTGGAAAAAGATTTTCTCTCTTTTACATTGATTTTTGAGGTTGGGGTTTATTGAACCCAGGAAAAACCTACAAATGTACATGTTGATCTGCATTTCCATATCATTTCTATACTTAGTTTTGACTACATCTTTAATTACTTTATAATTTTCATTCTCTTGATAAACCACTTAATGATCATCCTTACTAGTCCTAAAAGAATAATTTGCCTTTAAAGGAGTGTCTCTTTAGGGTTGGAGCACAAGGGGAGTCTTGTTTGTTGATAAGTGTTTTCTTCTTCATAGTTTAGTCGCTCTCTTATACCAACAGTAGGGGGGACATATTTTCTTGCAATAGTTAAGAGTTAATGAAATATTTTCCATCTATGTCTATATAGATATAGATATACACTCTTGGATCTCATTTTTAATTTAAAAATAAAAAATAAAAAGGCCTTGGAGACAGCCTAGGCTCTCCAATGATCCCAAGTTCCTCTCTGATCTACATAGAAATAGAAATAATCAAGTTGAAAAATTCCTAAAGGTATCTCTAAAATCTTAATTCCTATACAAACAGATGATTGAAAGTATCTCCTCATTAGAGCATTTTCCTTTTCTTCTTTTCTTCACTCTTTGCCTATTTTCTTTTTCTCTCTTTTTATAATTTTTATCTTAAAATCTCTATCTCTTATTAATTTTTCTATATTTATTTATTTATTTATCTCTCTCTTAAAATCTCTATATCGCCCTCTTGAATTGTTCTCCTACAATCTCTCCCTTTGTTTTACGAATTTTTTCCTCTTTATTTCTTTTCCTCTACCTTAAGATCCATATTTATCTCTTTTTAATTTTTCTCTTAAAATCCCTCTTTTACTAATTTTTCTCTCTCTCAAAATCTCTATGTCTCTCTATTATATTTTGTCTTAACATCACTCTCTTTTTCACTAATCTTTCTCTCTTTTTTCTTTTCTTTCTCTGAAAATCTTCATATCTCTTTTAAATTTTTCTCTTAAAATCTCTTCTTTTACTAATTTTTCTCTCTCTTTTAATCTTTCTCTTTCATGTTAATATATTTTTCTCTCTTTTAAAATATATCTTTCCCCTTATTTTTACTAATATCTCTTTCTCTCTTCTTTAATCTTTCTCTCTTGTTATAAGTCTACTTTTCTCTCTTTTAATATATATCTGTTCTTTTTTACATTAATATTTCTTCTCTCTTTTAATATTTATCTATCTTTTTATTAACAACCCTCTCTTTCTATTTTTTTTCTCTCTTTTTTCATTGACATCTCTCCATCTCTTTTGCTAAACTCTTTTTCTCAACTTTAAATTTTTATCCTTCTAAATATCTTTCCCCCTCTATCTCAACTTCAAAGACTAGGATTTTGAATTTATGCTCCTTGATCTAATGATTTATTGACTTCAACAAAACCAAAACCCAAAACCAAAATAATGTATCTAACATTAGAGTCATACTTATGGCCTACAACTCAAATCTATTTTAAAATATTTTGCCTTGAAAAGTATCATGGTAATAACATTTTCTAATGAAATCATCTATGAAATAAATAAAAATTTAGATGTATGTGATAGTATGAATGTTTTTATATGAATGTTGTGGTAGAAATGAACAATTTATTTTCGAATATATAGAATATGCATCTATAAACACTTATGGGTCGGATTCACGAATGCTCATAAGCACTCATCTAAATAACTTAAGCAAGATGAGGTAGAACTCTAATTAGCTAGTAACTGAATTAGAACAATATCTTAAACCTACTTAAGAATCAAAGAGAAATACAAATCGATTGCAAATTTAGACAAGAGTTTTCAAAGATCAAACCTAGTTTTCACAATTTTCAAAAGACTTTGAAAGGATTTCTCAATTTTGAAAGGATCTTCCCAAATCAAAATGATTTACTAAATCAAAATTACTTCATCCAAAAGATTTATCCGATCATCTTATTTACCTTTTCCTAAAGGTTTACAAAATATTAATTTAAAGGAATTTTCTTTTCATTATTTCTTCACTTTATAAAGTTTTAACCTCTTTACCAAACACGACATCACATATAGGTTGAAGATGATGTTTGAGTGAATATAAAATGCATTGAAAACGAATATAGCCATTGGATTAGTTGCCCCTAGTAAAGGGACGCGGAATGGCTAAGCCTCATACTGATGGGTGAGTCCATTTCTCACTTTTTTCAAAAAGTAAAATCAATTTTGGGTTCCAAACAAACCTCAACCTGAAAAGCAGACCCAAATAATCCCCTCATCACAGCCAAATCTTGAATGTAGACCCAAAAGCCATATGTACCATATTGTTAGCAAATTGATGACTTGGATCTCTACATCCTAGAGACTTAGCATCAAAACAAACCAAAACCCATGATGTGACTGAACCGTGTTGCTAAAGTGAAGCTGCTCAAAATCCTCAATGTCAAGCTGCTATGGGTCAAGAGTTTAAGGTGTTCCTAGATAACAAAACTTGGCATCTAGTACCAGTTGCACTACATTTTAATGTCATCAAATCCAAATGGGTTTTCAAATTGAAGCAAAATACCGATGGATCCATCTTCCACTACAAAGCGAGACTTGTGGTTACAGGCTACTTACAAGAAGTATTAAAGAATTTAAACTTTCAGTAAGATAGTAAAGTATACACAGTTTTAAATCTTCTTGCTGTTGCAATTTACTTTGGATGGCCTTTGTGACAATTACACTTCAACAAATCCTTTTTATATGGGTTTTTACATGAGGATGTGTACATGTATCAACCAAAGGGCTATGAAGATCCAGTTTGACCACAACCTGTTTGTAAGCTTGAGAAGGCCATCTATAGCCTTAAACAAGCTCTCCTTAAGGCATGGTAGCAAAGGCTGAGCAGATTTCCAATCATCGTTTTGAAATCTCTCAATCTGATTTCTCTCTTATCTTCTCACAATGGATAGTATAAGGTATATCTATTGGTTTACATTGATGATCTTGTAGTAACCAGATCCCCTCATTATGTTATTGAGCAATTGAGAGATCCCTTCTCTATTAAAGATCATGGAGAGTTGTTGTTTTCATTGGGAGTTGAGAACAAGAGATATGGGAATAACCTATTGCAATGAACATATATAGAAAATATTGTCAAAACGGCACGTTTGGATCATGCTAAACTGGCTTCTTCACCAATGAGTACAACCATTTCCAAGCACAATGATGGCTGTATGTTTGAGTCACCTCAATCTCTATCGCAGCATCATTCCTGGAGTCCAATAATTACTCTTACTAGGTCAGATGTTTCATTCATAGTAAATTGAGAAAGTCAATACATGCACCATCCCACCAACTACCTATGGATCTTAATTAATTGAATTCTTCATTAATTGAAGGGGATGTTAGATCATGGATTAAAGTTTTGAGTGTCATCATCTCTACAACTCAAAGGATTTGCAGATAATGATTGGGCTGGAACTCAAGAAGATCATAAATCTTGGCTGAAGCTGTAGGGAAACTATTACAATTGAAATCATTGCTAGAGGAGCTCAGAATTGCCCTATCTCAATCCCCAGGCTTATGGTGTGATAACATCGGGACATTGTATTTGACAGCAATCCCTTCCTTCTTCTCGAATCCATGGGTTCCTATTTAGAATTCTTTCTGTGGTGTTCTCCATTCGTACCCTCTTCTGTTTTTCATGCATGGATTAACTTACATGTTGAAGTCAACTTTTATTTTATATGTGATCACGTGAATAAAGAAAACTTAAACATAGTTTCTATGTTTGGATGAGCAGTTGGCGGATGGACTTACAAATCCATCGTCCACTAGCAAATTTGAAGACTTCAGAAACAAACTTAGCATCTTGAAATCCACATTAAGTTTGAAGAGAGCTGTAAATGCAAGTGCATGATTCTAGCACTTAACTAAGGTTGCTGCATGATTCTTGGAATCAAAGATTACATGCATATCTGTGATGAGCTGTCAAAGTTTTGAATTCAAAATATTGTTGCAAATAAAACATTATCTTGTACTTTTGCTATATAATGAATTATCTTTGAAAATGTGAGGTAACCTCAGAGTTTCCCAATTTCTTTGTGTGCCTTTTTACAAACCTCGATGCAAACATGCATCGACCAAAACAGCATGGTAGAAACACAAAGCACTTAGTTCATGTGTAAATCAATAGAACATTGAATCTAAAGAATAACTAGGAAGACTGCAATGAAACTACTTGACCAAGTGCAAGTCAAAAAGTCAAATCAACATGCCTACTAGAAAGATGCGGTTAGGCTTATTTCAGAACAAAAATCAACAATGTCTATTTTCTAGCTGTGCACATGTGTTCAAGCATGTAATTTTCAAATATTAACTCATGGCACATGAAACACCTTATAGACATTCAAACCTATCAACCACTTATGCACAAAGCCTATACAAAACTACTATCTAGTGACTTATTACTGTTAAGACAGAAAATAAACATCACTTACTGCATACACTCAACAATTTGAACCATGAGACATGTCTAAAACATGCTGTTCTTAAACAATTATTTCCACATAATTTCAACCAAAACACAAAACAAATAATTGATGAAAAAGCTGCTACTACAGGTTATTCGATCTAAGATAAAAAAAGGTAGTCTTAGCTAGGCCAAACAAGTAAACAAAAAACAAGAGTATGTAATCACTGCCTACACTAGACACAAGGCATGCTGGCAGAAAATGGAAATTGGACTTCCATTTAAATATACCAACTAATGGCTACAAGATTTCACATCTGCAGCTTAACATCTGAACCAGAGATGACCCCAGTAGCATTATAAAGTACTAAGTACAGCCAGGAACAAATTGGAAAAAAATGGACAAACAATATGAGAACTATAACGAACCTGGATGGCATGCTTTTTTGTAGTGGATTAACAATGGCCGAAATCATTTTATAAAAATCAAAATCTATACTGATCATGATCAGTCCTATACTGGAACAAAAGTAAACCAAAAAAACAATGACAAAACCTCAAGATAAAAATCTGAACCAGCAAGTGAAAGATCTACAGAGCTTAATTAAAGGAACCTAAACAAGAACCAATACTATGGTCAGTCATATGTAATCTGAACTGTAATAGACTTTCAACCTAAACTAGAAAATTTAACATGAGTGTGACTTGTTACCAGTCTGGAAATTTATGCAAAGGGGAGATAGAAATGAGTGTTGTACGCCACCCCATGTACACAACGAGCGTATGCTAGGTGTGGACCCTACTGCCAATATGCATATTTACTTCAATGCCCTAACATTGTACATGCACAATTAACATTCTTATCTCATACCTCTATCATTATCTCATGCTCTTATTGTTATATCATATTTATTTTCTTATACCTCTATCATTATCTTGTCCGCTATCATATGAGATAATGATAGGAGTGGTATGAGATAATGACAGGGTATGATATAATGATAGAGGTATGAGATAACAATAGGGGTATGAGATAATGCCAGATGTATAAAATAATGGGTATGAGATAATGACAAGGGTATGAGATAAGGACATTAGTGAAACCAAAAGCCAAAGATGCTTCTTTGCTGCTCAGAGGGGTATATTAGCCATAAAGATATACATATACAAACTAACACATTCATTTCGTATGAGCTTTATCGAATCTTAAAACAGTACTTTTTTCGGTTTGCTTTTTGTCCCTACAAAAAGTTTGCTTTTTCTATTAAGCAATGTCATTCTTTGTCATTACTATATTTTCGCATGAAAATTTCATGCACGGCAGGGAATACATAACCTGCTTGGGGGGAAGACCTGATCACCACATGGTTGAAGATGTCTCACACAAATAGTTCCAGAGATAAACAAACATCTCTACTATCAATCTACTGTTTTTTGTCTATGAAGAAGACTTATACTATCTCGTTGGGGTACGGAAGAGAGAGAGAGAGCAATGAAGAAGAAGAAGAAAGAATGCGTAGAAAAAGAGGACTTGATGGATGGCGTAAGGTTGAATTAGACAAGTTGAAGGGTGGAGAGGTGAGACATGTTGGAATGCATGTCTCTCTAGACTCAAGTAATTGAAATTCCAGAATAAAATGATATGTTTGAATTATATTAAATAAATGAAATATTTCCTAATATTTGACTTCTTAAGAGAATGTAAAAGCCCTTTTAGGTTCACCAAGGATGCTCATCCTTGTTGAGACCTTTCCTGCATACAAAATTTTGAATTTTTTACATGTAAAAATTTTCAATCATACATGCAGACCACAATAAGTTGAACTTGTTTACCTATACTTGCCTTTGTTCCTTGTGTTGGATTCTGAAAGATGGGACCCGACCTGTTGGTGCAAGGTCTGATTGTTCTGCACCTTTACCAGGAGTAATCATACCATGGACTAGACTAAATTGTTTCAATTTCTAAACCAGAAAGTCATACAAATTCTAAGAAAAGCAAATGTACCATCATTTTAAGAACTGTGCATGATTTGAAATCAAAGTATATCGCATAAATGGACTTATGAACAATAAGAATAAAATCTTTATGTCTGAATTATCATATATCAATACAAATCAGTATCCTAAATCTAATATGATGCATACAAAAGCTAGGCCATGTAGACATGGAATCTGGTTTTCGCTAGGATGTAAACCTATTAGAGGAAAATGTGATCTGAATCCAAGAATTGAAACCAAGATATGAGATATTTATATAATTCTTGTTCTAAATTGAAACAAAAACTGCCGTAGAAATCATATCATGATATTGAAGTTGAAAGTTCATGATCTTATATTCATAACTAGGTTTTCTAAAATCCAAATTTTGATAGAATGCACTCAAATCTGGTGATTACATAGTTTAAAATCTAGTATTTGGTTGTGATTTTGAGGGAATTGATCCAAGGATCATGATCAAATACTCATGTGCTTTGAAATTTGATCCAAATTCTGAAATACAAGATCCAAAATCTTGGGTCTGAAATCCAAAATCCATAATGCAATATCCATAGTCTGAGATTTATGAGTTGAGACTCATATGTAAAATCTGATTCAAAATCCAAAGTCTAAAATCTAAGATCCATAATTTCAGATCCATGATCTAATATCCATAATATGAGATCTAAAATTCAATAATTGACATCCAAACCCCATACTAGAATTGGGTTTAATGTCAAGGTTTAGATCAATATAAGGTTTATGATTTGAATAATGCCTTGAATTGAGATCCAAAATCCAAATAGGCAAGAGGTAGGTTGGGCAAGAGAACTAGGTTCAATCTTCACCTAAACTGGGCTTGAACCTATTTGGGATAGGTTTGACTGTGATAAGTGTGTTTGGTCTTTATTAAATAATGTGATGTATGATATAAACTTCATTCGTTTCCACATGAATGAGGGTTTAAAGAAATTTGACTAGACCAATGTTATAGGACTCGGTTCACAAGTACTGGACTTTAAGACTGGTCAGAGCTAGGTCTTAGAGAACTAAGCGAGGTTTGGACTCTATGCCTACATGACCTAGGGTTTTTGAAATCATTTGAAGAATTTGATTTTGAAAATTGTTTATAAATCTTTGATTTTAAAATGGTTCTTTATGTTCGATCCAAACTGGATTCAAGTTTTCACATACTTAGGCCTATTACACATGGTATGCTATTAGGATGACCCAGTCTGGCTTCAGATGAGGGGTGCATGTGGATGTAAAGGAATCCACTGCATATTAAAATAGATGTCCAATGCATGTTTAATGAAATCATAAGAGAAAACTAGATTCTATATGCATGACTTAAGCAAAACTAAGTAAGCAAAAGCATAGAACTTGAAAGAAAGGGACAAGGAAGAGAGGAGCATAGCTGACCCTTATTCATACCGTAAAAATATTAAAATAAATCTAATCTTGAAAAATAGACATACTAAACTAAATCATTATGAAAGCGAATAAATAAAGCGCCAAATTGCAAACAAGACAAAAATAAGAGGAAAAAAGAAATTACTCGACTCTAGAGATCTACGTAAGCCCACTTCCATGACCTCTGCACTGAGCCTAGTTGGTTCTAAATTGAGTGCTAATGCAGTCCAAACCAAGACTCTAAACTTTAAGTTGTTTGAGCTTACACTTTTTTTGTGAGTACCAACTATATTTTTTTCAAAATTATAGAGCACTCAAGTTAACTCTTAAAATTGAGTGTAGAATGAGGAGGGGGGAGAGCTCAATTTATAGGAGAGTGAGGGGGCATCCCCTTTGTTGCCTTCGATATGAGACTAAATTTTTCCACACTCTCTCCCCTCTCTCAATCAAAACCATAAGTTAAAATGACATTTTTCATCTGAATTTTGCACATTGCGATCTCATTTGGACTCCGAATTCAATTTTGCAAAAAGGTACTCATGCATGGAGAATTGTAGATCAATTTGTGATAAAGGATTCAAATTGACATTGATATGGAGAATGAATGAGATTAGAATCTGAAGAGAAGAAAACACACATTTAAAACTATATTTTAAAACTTGAAATGAATAAAAAAAAATGTTTGTTCCAGCCACATACAGACACGTGATTTTATTTAAGTGCTCAACAAAGAATTTTGCATGTTTCAAGTACTTGTGCACAGATTGACACTAAGCATGAGTAAGAAAAATCATGATACATTTTTGAAATATAATGTGCATTAAGCTCATATGTAGATCAGGAATCCAGGTTTAATACTGAGACCTAGATCTGAATCCAGATCCAAAGAAAATTCTAGAAGATGGATCTGGATATGATAATGAGATCTGGATCATGATTTGATATCCAAGATTTTAAATTTGAATAATGGATCTAGATCTATAAAGTTAGATCTCAGATAAAAAATTTGGATGCATGATGTAGACAATAAAATAAGGCTTGGATTTGTGATTTGGATCATAAATATAAAATGAAGATCTGAAAATAGCATGGATGTGGACCCAGATCTAGCTGGTCTAGGTGGTTTTCAAGCTGCATGACATGGACTAGACTTGGGCTAGGTTTAGTTTTGAAAAACTAGGTTCAGACCTAGTTTGGGCGCAAGTTTGCTGGGCTCAATCCTGGGTGATGTTTTTGAAAAACCCTTGTCTAGTGAAATTGAGGTGGCCTAAGCTTAGGTTCGAGCCCACTAGATTCATATGAACGTATATAAAAAAACTAATTTAGGGAATGTGGCTCCTAATTTAGGTTTTATGAACATACGTGCATGGTAGAAAATGACTAAACTACCCTTATGTGTGATTTTGGGCTGAAATGGGTCCAAATAAGGGGATTGGTTGAACTAAGGTTCTAGGAATCAAAGAAAATCATAAACCAAGGCATACATTTCCACTGGTGGAGCTGAAGGTGCTTATACAAGCTAATTACCTATAAAAACATGTTGAAAAATCGAAAAAAATTGATTTATTTTTGCACAATTGAGCTCAACAATAGTCTATAGAGTGTAATAAGTACTAGGAATGAGATCTAAGGCCTTTAGAACTAACTAAACTCAAACTAGAATATATGGACTCAAAACATACAAAGGGAGTGTTGATTTATATATGATAAACATGATCTTAGCTCAGTTTTAGTCACTCTATTGGGTTGAGCTCTCGGCTCAATCCTTTGAAAGTAGGAAAAAAAAAGGTACTTGAAACTGAATAAACAATAACGAATGAACTCAAACCATACTAAAGGAGTGCAGCTCAGTTTACTCCATAAGGTTGAGCTCAAATTAAGCACAAACCCCTAAAAATAGGAGAGAAAAAATCTCAAAACTTAATTGAACTCAAACTGGGATGAATGAACTCAAATCGAACTACAAGAACCTTGTCTATACATGACAAGCATGATCTATTCTCGGTTTCAGCTGATTCTATCACGTTGAGCTCAAAACCAACTCAAACCCCTTAAAATAAGAGAGTGAAAGGCCCAATGGCAATCTACAAATTAGTGTAGGACTAAAAAATGGGCTAAGTGATTGAAAGTAAGTGAAATAAACTTTCTCTTCATTAAGGAAAACTTATTTTGGACTTGGTTGAGCTGAAAATCACAATTTTAAGTTTCAGTAAGCTGATTTGAGTTACAGAGGAGTTGACTTCAAGCTGAGATAACCCTAGTGAGCTAACTCTGGCAACTTATGGGTTGAGAAATGACCTAATTACTTAAATATTTGGCAATTCTCATAAATTTGGTGAAAAATTCCTACCTTTTGGGTAAACTACCTAGATGCAAGGGTGGAATGATGATTTTTAGCTTGGACAACTTGGCAATCTAAGTTTAGATGTTCAATTCTAGCATCAAAAGTACTTGTTGGGCTCAAAATGACCCTTTGTTCTTGAAATTTGATCTTGAAAATATCATAGTGGAGGGTAAAATAGTCATTTATACTTGCAAAAATTTTGGCTGTTCACGAATGCCCCTCGTTGCTACTGAACTAGGAACCATGATTAGTGGCAAAGACAAAACACCATCACAAGAA
Organism: Nymphaea colorata; assembly: GCF_008831285.2. Taxonomy (NCBI): domain Eukaryota; kingdom Viridiplantae; phylum Streptophyta; class Magnoliopsida; order Nymphaeales; family Nymphaeaceae; genus Nymphaea; species Nymphaea colorata. The sequence continues at coordinate 8,552,114 of NC_045147.1, read as the reverse complement.
ATGATGAAATTTTTTGAAATTAGACTTTCGAAAGCAAAATCCATTTTTAAATACATGAAAAAAGTGCCCCAATGATTGCTTGTGAAATCCACGCTTGGGAGTTCATGTACTTGTACGTTTGTGTATGCTGAAGGGTGAAAATCTCACATAAATGTGAGTTTGTGAAATACTTGTGAAATTCATAAAATGAAATGCATGTGCTTGTATTCTTGTGTGCACTGAAGCGCAACAATCTCACATAAAGGTGAGTGCTTGTAAACTTGCACAATGCTTGTGAAATTCATACAATAAAATGCATGTGCTTTGTATGCTTGTGTGTTCCAAAACATGGAAATCTCACATAAAAATATGAGTGTTTGTGAACTTGTAAAAATCTTGTAAAATATTTGTAAATTTTGATAAAATCCTTTTGCTTATACAGGTTGTATCTGGTAAAGACTTGCATGACTTCGTTACTCTAAGAACAAAACTTTTCAGCCAGCATTATGAAATTCATTTAAAACAATTGTTCTTTCATTTTCACATGATAAGACAAGAAAAGTTGATCTCTATGCCATAGGGTTTCTTAGTGTACAATTTCCCAATATCCTCACTTCCTATGTAGTCACAAGAAACTAATTATTTTATCATTAGGGAATTCTAAACTCGAGTGACCTTGGCTTTCTAGGCAGACATGTTGATTGTTTTGAAAAATTTCTTGAATTTAGTTGTTTTTGGCTTTTTCATACTTGTTTCTGCTTTCCTTATGTTTTTAGGCCGACCTTCACCTACAAGGGAAATACCTCACCACCCCACATGCTACAGTGAATCTCCATAACTTTGATAGTCATGCAGCTTTGTTGGGTGCAATGTCATGTCTATCAGGTTATCTATTGAACCCTTGTAATGAGCTTTAGGTTGATGACTCCCAAACCAATTAGGCTTAGAGTGCCAAGTGTAGCGCACCTCTCAAACTTAATTGCTTGAGCTCAGAAGGCTAAATAAGATATAACTAGATAACATCCATAAAAACATATAACTTCACATAAAAGGCACAAATCAATTTACGCCTACTTAGTATTCTTGAGTGCAGATCTAGTTGAACAACTACACTTTCCCCAAGACCATCTCGCAATGGTCACTTTACATTGCATGTTTTGCTTGGGTCAACTTAATCTCTTGTTCTCTAATTGATTCTTGACATGCTCATGTTCTACTAGGGGTCAAAGTCAATAACATCTCCTAAACTTTGATTCCCTATGTTTCCTTGAGCTCCATTCATGACTCATAATGAGGCATTATTAAAACTTTTGTTTTTGGACAATCATCAAATCTTTGGCTGAAATTTTATTGCTTTTTTTAGAAAACTGAAATCATTAAGTGTTTGCATGATATAATATGAAAACTTGTAAGAATGTTCATGAGGCTTGAAATGCTTGTATGAAAATGTGCACCAAAGTACAAAAATATGTGTTGCATTGTGCGTTCTTGGGTGTGCAGAAGCCGAAATCTTATGCAATGGTACATTTACTTGGGGGCATCGATATACAAATTGTTACGTCGAGATATGTTTACTTGTGTCCTGAAACGTGAAACCTTATACTAGATTGCAAAAATTTGAAAACTTATGCAAAGTAGTACAATCATGTGGTGAAGTGTGAAATCTCATGTCACGACACAGTTACTTCGGGGTGTCAAAGCACAAAATGTTATACCAACGCACATTTGCTTATATGTTTTGAAACATATAAATCTCACACCGATTCAAGAGGACTTGTGTGCACCGAAGCCCAGAAAATTTATGCACTGGTATGCTTACTTGGAGGCAGCAAAGTGCAAAATCTTATGTCGAGTCACGTTTATTTGGCGGTGCTGAAACATTAAATCTTATATCAAAACACTTGTGTAAACTGGTATGTTTGATTGGGTGCACCGAGACATAAAATATTATACCATGGCAAATTTACTTGAGAGCAGTGAAGTAAGAAATCTTATATCAATGTATGTTCTTGCAAAATTTGTATGTGCCAAAGCATGAAATTTGTGTGCTGAAGCATGAAAACCATTTTGAAACTTGTGAAATTTGGTCCACCAAAATGCTAAACCATATGTAAAAGCATGAAACTTTGGAAATTGTGTGAAATTGAAAAACTTGAGCACGCCAAAATGCCTATTTTGAAAACTCATATGCATGCAAATGCAAAACTGGAAAACTTGTGAAATATTTTATATGACCAGCAAATGGGTGCACATTGAAATGTGTAATTAAAAAACTTGTATGCACCTGGTGCAAAATTGGGAAATCTTGTGTGCATTGATATGTAAAATTTGAAAAACTTGTATGAACTTGTGTGTGAATGGAAATTTATGTGCATTGATGTGTAAACCTGAAAGTTTGTATGTACTGAAGTGCAAAATGAAAATGCCTATGTGAATTGAAGTGTGAAATTGAAAAAACTTGTGAAATGTGAACTTAAAAAGTATATGCACACAAAGGTGTAAAATTGGAAATACTTTTGAAATATGAAATTGGAAAGTATGCACGCACTGAGGTGCAAAATTGGAAAAACTTGTGAACTACGAAATTCAAAGTACATGTATACCGAGGTGCAAAACTGAAAAAACTTGTGAAATATGAAATTAGAAAGTATGCGAACATCGAGGTGCAAAATTGAAAAAACTTGTGAAATATGAAATTAGAAAGTATGAGCACACCGAGGTGCATTGAAAAAACTTGTGAAATGTAACATTAAAAAGCATGCATGCAGTATGCAAGATTTGAAAAGCTTGTGTAAAATTTGAAGAACTTATATGCACCATAATGTGACATTTGAAAAGCTTATAGTAAATATTTGAAAACTTATGGTTCTTGAAAATTCACAAAACCAGGAAAAATTGGTAGATACATGGTTATGAAAACTTTTGGACTAATTTCTCTCAGAATTGAAAGTCTTGTTGAAATCATTTTGTGGCCATTTTCATGTGCAACTTGTGTTGCTCCTTTTATAAAAAATGCCCCAGTATGAAGGTAGTGAAGAGAATGCATGAAAAAGAAAGAGAGAGATTAGTCTAGACATCAAAGAAAATTGTATTGATAGGAAAAGTTTGATACAACTAGATCATACATAGAATTTCTTTAAATGAAGAGCATTTATAGGATTAGCTAATTCAACCTCATTGGCATCAATCAATCGATATGAATTGCCCAACAAAACTGCCTTGATGACATAATGACCATCCCAATTCAGGGCTCACTTTCCACATGGATGATTCTTCCATGGGATGGTTGATCTCAACACTAGTTCATTGATTTTGAAACTCTGTTTGATCACTGATTTGGCATAATGTCCAGCTATCCTTTGCTGATATGCTTGTGCATATTCTGCTGCTCGCAAACTTTTCTCATTGAGCAGGTCTAACTATAACATCTGCTACTTTTGGTATTGGTCCATGGGAAGCTCGATAACAGGTGCAAACTTATAAATTGGTTTTTGCACATGTGAAGGAAAGATCACATCTGTAACATATACCAGTTCTATTGGGGTGGCATTGGTGGAAGTATTGATTGTAGTCCTATAAGCCCACAATGCATCATGTAATCATTCATGTCAATCTCTGGCAATTTCAACAGTCATTAAAATAATTTGGATTAGGATTTTGTTCGTTGCTTCTGCTTGGCTGTTTTCTTATGGATAACAAGGTGCTGAAAAATGTCTGATCTTGAACTTGGAGTAGAATTTGCACATCTTTCATTCTTGAAATATGCTCCATTACCAGAGACGATATCATGTGGCACACCAAACGTGCACAAAATATTCTTGTGGATGAAAGAGATGACATGCTTGTCTTCCATGATTCTTAGGGTGATGGCTTCCACCCACTGGGAGAAATGCTCTATAGCAACCATGAAATACTTATGCCCATTGGACTCGAGAGAATTGATGGGACCTATTACATCAAATGCATACATTGAACAAGGCCATGATATAGATATGCCACAAGAACATGTATCACATTGCATAAATCTAGCAATCCAAACATCTCCTGACAAACTTGTAGCAATCTTGTTGCGTGATTGGTCAATAGTATCCTACTTAAATTAACTGTTTGACTAGGATTTGATATCCGACACATCATCCATAAACTCCTTCATGAGCTTCTTGATTAATTTCTTGAGCTTCGTGCTTGTCAAGTCATCGTGAATATTCTTATCTAAATATACACGTATATCATATTGCTGCCAGCATAAAATATCTATCTTACATGCATTGTATGACTTTATGCTCTCTTTTGGGTATATTTCAAAGGAATCCATTGGTTCCAAGTAATTCTTAACTTTCTAATATCAAGGGGATTCGTTTGAATCTACTTGATTTACTTGTTCTATAGGGTGCCATGTTGGTTGAGTCGACCTTGTGACCTCAAAAGCTTTACATGATTCATTCTTCTTGAAAGTGATAGTGGATCCAAGGCCGGCCAAACCATCTACAAATTAGTTAAACTCCTTATTGGCATAGAATAGCTGGAATTCCTTGAACTATTGCACCAAGGCTTGAGTGACTTCTTGGTTAGGTGTCAATTTAGGATTTTTTACATTCCATTATTCATTGACTTTTTTTTAGAGAGTTGGGAATGTCCATAAGTGTAAACTTTTCTGATATTGAAATTGAGCAGCATTATGAGTCCATGTATCAATGCTTCATATTAAACAATGAGTGCATATAAAATCCAACCTGGGAGAGTAGGGGATCATCTCCTTTTTAGGGGTAAGTTGGAGACTCCCAATACATGTTCTGGCCATGTTATTGGAGCTGTCAAAAAACATTGTCTATAACTGAGCAGTTTCAATGTGTAAAACTTGTTCATCCAAAAAATTATCATTGGCTTTTAGTTCTTAGTCAGTGAAAAATTGATCAATTGATCAGCTAATGCTTGTCCTTTCATAGATTTATGAGAAATGTACTCCAAGCCATACTGCATGCAGAGCACCTACCACATGGTAATTGTTCTTGTGAGAAATGGTTGCTTGAGGATTTATCTGAGAGAGTTTAATATGGAAACCATATTGACTTTGCATAAGAGTATACAATGTCTCCATTTCTTGACACATCCAAATAAGGGAGAGCCAAGTTTTCTTCACCATTGAATACTTCTTTTCATGTATGAAGGTTTTTCTAACATAGTATATTGTGTGTTCTATCTTGCAACCATGTATTGTGTGTTCTATCTTGCAACCTTCTTTATATTATTCTAAGAATCCTCCACAAGTAGAGTTGTTAACAGAAATGTATAACAAGGCACGTCCCAAGATTGGCAGCTTTAGAACTGGAGGATTTAAAAAATGCTGCCCAATTTGCTTGAAGGATTCCTAACATTGTGGGTCCCACTCCAACTTGACAACTTTTGGAGCAGTTGATTAAATGGCTTACTTCCAAGGGCCAAATTGACGATAAATCACTAAATTGTTTGCATCCTGCATTGTAAGTTGTGTAATTCCTTTAGAGTGGTTAGAGATGTCATGTCAATGATGACATTGGTCTTGGTGGGTTCTACTTCAATGCCTTGTTGGCTCACCATGTATTTTATGAGTTTTCCTGGTTCGATATGGAACACCCATTCTTAGGGATTTAATCTCAACTTCTATTGAAGCAACTTATCAAAAACTTGAGTCAAAACCTCAATATGATCCTAACATATCTTGGACTTGATGAGGATATCATCTACATATGCATCTATGAACATGTGCATCTTATCATGAAATATAGTTGTCATCGCTCTTTAATATGTTGCTCTGCATTCTTCAATCTGAATTGCATCACTGTATAGTAGAAAGTACTCCAAGGAGTGGTGAATATTTTCTTGGGTTGATCTTTAGGAGCTAACTTGATCTAATTGTAGTAGAAATAACCATCGATGAAAGAGAACATGGAATGGCTTGTTGTACTGTCAACCAGTACATTGATATTGGGTAAAGGGTAATCATCCTTGGCCATGGCATTGTTTAGATTTTGAAAATCAATGTAGATATAAACTTCCATATTTTTCTTAGGCACGACCATTTTATTGGCAAGCCATTCAGGTAAATCGATGGTTCTGATAAACTTTGCATGAGTAGATCTTGCAATCCCTCTTTGACCTTATCTTCAACTTGTGGGTCCAACTTCCTCAGTTTCTGCATGACTGGACAACTCCTTGGTTTGATAATTAGCATGTGCTCCATTAACTGTGGATCCAATCCTAGCATGTCTTTATATATCCATGCAAGAACTTCTTTGTATCTTTTAAGAAATTGAATCAGTTTTTCCTCTTCTTCTAGACCCAAGTTGACACTAGCTTGTATCATCTTGTGATCTTTTGTGGTTCCAATATGCACTTCCTTGGTTGGGTCATCTTGTGATCTCTTTGTAGTTGAACCAAATCTGTAGGATCCAACTTTGGTTCTACTGGTTGCATTGGTTGGCCTAGTTCTACTTATGGAACTGGTTCTTCTATTTCTTGACCTCACATGTATGTATATTCTTCCACTGTTTGAATTTGAGGTTAATGACTAGCTTGTGCCTAGGTTTGAATGCACCTTGATCCTATAAAATGTGATGAGAGGAAAATAAACTGAATGTGCATTTAGTGTGCATAGTGAGACAAATCATTAGAAAGAGAGAAGAGAGAGAGGCACATGGATATGAGCAAAACTTGAATTTTATTGATAAACTTTGGACTGTTCATTGGCTTTTCCCTTGTAGGCTCTCTTCTAGCCAAGACTTACAGTTCCTTTGTGCTTGCCTTCGCTACTGATTCATTTGATGATGCCATCTTCATTAGTCCTTAAGCCTATGCATGGCTTGTAGCCCATCCTAATCATCAGATGAAGCCCTTTTAGCAGGTCTACAAATTGATCATGCAGAGGATTATCTTTGATGGCTATCTCATGGATTTGACCTCCAAGCTTGTAAAAGTTGGACCTTTCCATTCCATCTTGTTGACTTGCTCCCTAATCTAAGATTCATTCATGCCCAAATAGTCAAGGCTGTCTTTTAGATATACCTTGTTAGGGTGCTGAACAATCGTTATTTCAATTGTGTATGTTGGGCGACGTACATAGGTTGGGGAGCCTCTCCTCAAGATTTAAGACTGTTGCAATGATACCCCAGTGACTCCATTTGATGCATTGATGTAAGGTGAATGGCATGATGTTTGCCTCATGGATCCATCACCTCCTAAGTAGTAATTGCAGGATGGTGGCACATCCATCACATAAAGGAGGACCGAATGAATAGTAAATTTATATGCAAGTCTAAGTATATTTTTCCTTTTACTGTCCTCCTGCTCTAGTCAAAGCCATAAATGGTAATATCGTCTAGTATGTAATGATCATTCTTGAGACCCAAGGGTTTCGTGGTTATCTCCATACATATATTCAAACAATTCCTTCCATCTATCATTACATGTGGGATGTTCATGCTGCAAGTTCTTAGCAAAATATAAAGTGCATTGTTATGGAATTGATGATGCTTCAACAGATCATCAACTGAAAATGTAATTGGAGTGTTCACCATGATTGAGTTTATGGTCAGTGCCAATGTTTTCGAAGGGGTACTAGATTTGTCTTTGATTTTTCTGAGCACTTCCTCCATAGGAGTACTATGTACGATAGAAGCATTGATGAGGTCTAGAACACAAATATTTAGTGGGATGTTAAAGACCTATTGAGCTGCTCTTTCTTCTACTGCTTGGAAAGATACTTGCTGATTTTAAATTTTCTCTTCTCTTTTAATCCACTATTGAGACACCTTGAGATAAGGCTTGGTAGCTTCAGGTGTAGATTAAATTCTCATAACCATGGTTTTCTTGTTGATGCCATGAATAAAATACAACAGCTTTTACATAGATCCATCATCCAAGGCCATTACAATCATTTCTTCTTGTGTGTAGGGTCTTATATGATCATGTGGATAGAAAGGCATTTCATCCATTGCTCCTGTGTCCTTACCAACGTTTATGAATGTATCCTTGAGGACTTCAGGAGTGGCATCATCGACCAACATATTTTTGTCAATATAGTCTTGAATAATATGTCTGACTAGTATGTATCCTTCAATGTCATGGCTGAAAGCATGGTAAAAATTTGTAGTATTGATCTTTCCATTTCCCCTTCATTTTTTAGGGATCTAAAACACATGGCAAATGGTAGAGTAGTTCTGTTAGGAGATACTCTAGAATTTTCTTCTTTTTTCTGTAAATGAGTAAATTTCATGTGTCGCATCCAAGTAGGACTTTTATCATTGTTGTGGTTGGACTATAGTGTTTTCTTACCGCCTCCCTTGCTGATTTGGCTTGATAGATTGCACATTCACTAATTTATGGTTTACAAAGCAAACATGCACCTGAGTTTACTTGCTTTCTTGTAATGATCTTTTTTATTGTTGCTGCTGCAATGTCCCTCATTGCACAGAGATAGCCATTTCTTATGGTTGTCTCGATACATTCAGCCTTTTTGGTGAGATCATAGAAATTCTAGTACTAATGTTGTCTATGTTAGTGGTGGATATGTTATTGAAAACGCCCAATGATCATGTAGTTTTAGACTTGACATCCACCACCTTTTGATACATTCTTTGGCAGTCTCTCTCAACTGCTAGTGGAGGTTGATAAGGTTGTCGATGGTCCACACCATAGAGAGATTGTACACATATTTCTTGATGAAGGCATTGTCCACATCATCAAAATCTCCCATCTGGGTTGGGTCAATGGTTCCAAAGTACCACTATGCTACCTTACCTTCTACACTTGGAAGAAAATAAATGAATACTGCCTTGTTCTGATCGTGGAATTTCTTACATTCAACAAAGAAAAATAGACAAATGAGCATGTGGGTTTTCTGTCCCCGTGAATTTTAGAATTTCTTCCGAAGTACATCAAGATCCTCATCATCTAGTCCTTTACAGAAATCTTGTATAGAGTAATTAACTTTTTTCCTTGCTCTAGATCTGACTGATTGTCTTTTCCACTTCTTCTATACAAGACTGAATTGGACTTGTAATACAACCATTAGAGGTTTCAGGTTTTGTGGCCTTAGTGTAACGTTCATGTTTCTTGTGACCAGATTCAGTTGCTACTTCTTGGCTCATCATTTGCTGGATCATCTTTTGAAGGACCAGCATAAATGTAGAATCCATTTGAGGACGGTCCTCCATTTCTTTGGAGTCCCACGCTTTCTCTTTTATGGACCTTGTGATCTCATGTAAGAAGCCATAGAAAATCTTGTCACATTTTCAACAGAAAGAGACATGGTAGCTTAAAAAGGAATGTGAAAATAACATGGTTTTGAAAAGAAGAGAAGAAAAGACATGTATTTATTGGCAGATTGGAGGAAAGATGAAATTAAATGTCATTACTAAATATTGTTCAAGACAATGATTCAATGACAATATGGCCTCTAGAAGTAGTTGCTTCCCCATATATAGAATTCCAATCGTTATAGAGGGCCAACCTATTTTGGCTAGCTGCAAATACCCTGCCATGCTTCACTATCAACATCGTAGTCCACGATTGTGCTTAAGCCTCCTTTGATCATATAGAAATCCATCTGCCATCTATAAAACCTGTTATGCACAATATATATGAGGACATAATTGATTAGAAGAATGTTTGTCCTCCTTCCTCTTGAAGAAATCCCAGACCATGTGCTCCTCCACTAACTCGTCTATAATCTTTTGTATTCATGGAGTGATAAGAAATTGTTGCTAGTGAATCTAAAAACTCGCCCATCTTGCACAACATACCTATAGAACCACTCCTAAATAAACAAAAGGCAACCCTCGATCATGTCAAAATCTCTCATCATGAACAGGGTGAGCCCCTGGTAAGAAATGCAAGACCGGCCAAAGCAAGCACAAGACATCGTGTCTTGAAGTTTTCCCACATCCTGAATAATGGAAGAAGGTGTAGATCCATAGTGCCTTGTCCATTGGAGAAAACTATGAATCAAGTTGTGCATATCATCATCACCTCTCTAGTCCTACAGCTTGGGTAATCTGAGTCATCTCTTTTATAGTGCCTTCAAATTGTGCATGAAAATCCACCAGCCTGAGAAAACTACGATGCTTATCTTCCACACTCTTATTCAATTTCTTTGTTTTTTGCAACAAATGTAATAAGATATTGCTCGAGTTATTGATTTCTTCATTATGTGCATATGGGGGATGAGGCTGGCTTGATAAGAGAACATGCATAGGTAATGGAGGAGGATGAATCTGAGGTGCCTGTCAAAGAACATGGCCACTTGACTAACTTGTGAACATGGCAAGAACTTGGGAGAAATTGGTGTGCTTCGAGGGATCCATGTGTTTGAATTTGACTGTTGAATGTAGCCACCAACATTTACTACTATCGACAAGATACTTCATTCTATAGCTCCCAACAGGACATGAGTGCACTCTCTATTAGTAAAGCTTGTCTTGCCTTGGCATGAACCCCTGTCTAGGGTATAGGTGCAGCTCAATGCCTCGCTTCTCACAATGCTCTCGTTCTGTAGCAAACAGAACTCACTATTCTTCTATATATTGGAAACCATCTGGCTTTTTTGTTTTGTTGTGTTCCAACAATGACTTTGGAATTGACTGACGTTTCCCAACATATATAAGAACTTGACTATCATGTTTTTGATCTCCATCATGCATATCAGCTAAATATCTCTACATGACATCTTCATAGCCTCTAAAACTTCTGTCGTATCCTCATGTTTCCTTCCATGTATAGTCTCTAGGTAATCTGCACATAAAACAAGTCCTACAAATTTAATAATTATTGCATCCATCCATCAAACAACGTATAGGATTGTGTGCTTGTTTGGGATTGAGTGAATTATTTCTGTTGGTCAAGCTGGCTTAATAAATGAGTCTACATAACTATATGCCCCATGAGCAGTTGTCCACCACTACTAAGTCATCGATGAATTGCCAGTACCACCAGTTTATTCTTGTGCCACAATTATCACTAAATATAACCAATGTGAAAAAATAAAGAATAAATAGCCTCAATTCTTTGTAACATCTTTGATGGATGGGTCATTGATTTATTCATCTATTTATTGTGTAGGTGCATGATGACAATCATCTTGTTCTTCTCCTTCCCAAACAAAAGTTGAAGAATTAAGCTAACGACAAGCCAAGTAGCTCCTTGCAAGTAAGGCTGGGCACCAGGCTGGGCTGCCGCAGGGTAGCCGATACCTGGCCCAACCGCTATCAAGCCAGCCTGGTGGGCCGAATAAGCCCGATTCGGGCCCGGTAATTTATTTTTTTAATTTTTTATTAATATACATATAATATTTTATTATCATTAATTATATTTATGTATTATTTTATATTAAAAATATATTTTTAAATTTAATCGGCTGGGGCCAGGCCCAAGCTCAAGGGGCCTTCTCGAACGTGGGTACTACTGGCCCCAGATGCGCGACGACATGGAGGCGTATGTAAAGACTTGCCTCATCTGCCAGCAGGACAAGGGGACTAATCAAAAGCCTGCTGCCTGCTTGAGCCTCTTCCTATTCCGGAGCATCCGTGTGAGAGCATCTCCACGGACTTCATTGTGAGTCTACCCAGAGTTGATGGCTACAACTCTATCTTTGTTATTGTGGACAGGTTTTCTAAGTATGCCACATTCATCTCAACTACGAAGGAGATCCCAGCGGAAAAAACAACGGAGATTTTGTGAAGAACATTGTGAAGTACTGGGGCGTACCGAAGAGTATTGTGGGTGATCACGATGCTCGCTTCACGGGAAGTTTTGGCATGAAGTGGTTCGGTTGCTTGGCTCAAACTTGTTGTTTTCCACAAGCTTCCACCCACAGACTGATGGCCAGACCGAACACATCAATGCCTTGATGGAACAGTACCTGCATCACTTTGTCAGTGCCAACCAAAAATATTGGGTAAAGCTGCTCGATGTGGCCTAATTCTGTTACAACCTACAGAAAAGTGAGTCTTCAGGCCACAACCCCTTTGAAGTAGCCACGAGACAGCAGAGGAATGGCGAAGTTCTGATAGGGCCTCATGGCCACGGCTTGCCGATGGTCTACGATAAGATAAACCTGGGTGATGGTGTGCCGAGTGCGTAGCACTCCTCGTCTAGTCCATAGTCCCATAAGATAGATGAATGCTTCCGCTAACTTAAGAAGGAGTCGGGCTGGCCGATGGCTTTGGGAAACCTTCGGCACCGGTCTTTCGAGTCAGGCCGGGCCTGGGCTCGGGTTTTTCGAGTCGGGTCGGGCTCGATTTTTAGATTCGGGCCGGCCTGGGCCCGACTCGTTATCGGGCCAGGCTGGGCTGAGCTAGCCTGATGCGCAGGCTTACTTGCAACTGCTTCTCAAGTATCTCCTTGCAACTACTTCTCATATTGTGCTTTGAACTCTTCAGAACTACATTCTCATGACACTTCATGTCTGTTAGTCTTACAATTTCTTTGAGCATAATGGTCATCTCAAATCCCTCGAATGCAAATGTATTAATCTAGAAGTCCCATTTCTTAGTGAGAATGTAGATGGGCCTTAAGGACATGGCAAGCCAATCATTATCTAGGGCCCTATAAAGTGCATGCTCCACAATGTATCCTTCTGGTAGTCACTCAACATGTCATATTAAATTAGGACATTGTGTCATTGAATACGCCTATATTTCTGTTACATGAAAAACAAATTATTGTACATATATTATAAATAAAAGTTCTATTTCACACATGATTGTACTGTCTCAATTGTATAGAATGCTATATGGAACACAAGATCACACTAGCTACACTACACGAAACAATCATTCCTCAATGAGACATTGTATCTAGCAGTTACCACCGCATATATCCCAATGTCAGTATTCATCCTCTACTTCCTCTAGTGCTGTTATTGCTCTCTCTTTGTCTACCTCCACATACAGTCGTCTCCATCATCGGACGGCTGTCTGGCAGCCTCTATGCCCATCTCTCCAACCTTCCTCCTCCTCCAATACATGGAGAGAGGCTGCATCTATACCTCTTCATGTGTTTCATAGCATACCACTTCATTGGCTATATCTCCCTCCAAACTCCTTTATCTCCTCATGTACTTCTGCGCCTCCCTCTTTTTGAGCTTACTTTTTACTGACTTCTTCTTCTTCCTCATGTACTTCATCTATCTTTCTCCCCAAGAAGGTACAATTTGTCTTTTCTTTCCTACTCCTTTTCAATGATGATTGCTCAAAGAGACAAGTATCTTATGGATTCATTCATCCAATTCCTATCACCTTTGTCTTCTTTCCTCACTACTTCCACTCTGCATCCTCATACTACTTCCTTGCTTCCTTCTCATCTGTAGCTCTTTCCTCCTCTACCACTAGATTCTCATCTGCACATTCTATTTCCACCATCACCTGTTCACTGTTATCCGCAACATATCACCCCAGAACCCTTTCTATCATTCCATTTCAAGTAGACTGACCCCTGCATTCTACAACAAATTGATCCATGTCTTCCACAATGATGTCTTCTTCAAATAATAATTTTTTAGAACAAAAGCTGTTTGGATTTTCCAACATGCACCATATTTGATGCCATCCAAGCCTGAATCACAAGTCTATGCATTCCTCTTAGTTAGAAGAGATGGTGAGAGCCATCTTCAATATAAAATAGAAATGGATACTATTGTACCAAAGTTTGTGCATGATACCACATATGATAGTGCATGCAATATTGTGTGTCGTGCGTGATAGTGTGGTCCTAAAACTTTCATGAAAACCTTTATGTTGAATACATATGTTGCTTGTGCAATATCATTTTCAAATGGTGTGTGTGTCGTAGGACAAGATAATATGCCTACAAATAGCACCCAAAGCTCCTTTTCGAAATATTATAGGGTTTGGGTGACAACATGAGGCAAGGGAAGCACATGTTCATTGGCTGATAAACTTTGAACGTGAGTCCAATGGCAACAACAATTATCTAACAGATCTTTAGGGCTGCTGAAGAGGTCTACATTCTTCTCAAGTCATTGTGATAATGCATGCATTTGCTGTCTCCTAGCTTAAATAATAATCTACTTATGTGGTGTGAAACAATATGACTTTTGAGAAATGCCCTCATTATTGGAGGACGAATTTAGAATTTTCCTAATGCATGGCATTTGATCTCTTTTTCCTGTGCATTGAAGATGGTGAGGCAGTTATGTCTTTTAAGTTATAATCTGATTCAGATTTTTTTGATCTTGATTCACTACTGAATTCCAAAACTTCCCATACCACGTTGTAATATTTCATGCACATGCCTATGCATATAACAGCTTTAGTTATTGTCCCATAAATTTTTCCCCATTGGGGTAGATTTGTGGAATAATAACAATGTGTTAATATTGTCAAACAGCCCCTAACGAACTACATGTAACCAGACACAAAATGAAATTAAACTAAAATTGAGTTTCAATTTGGACCTAAAACTAAGTGATGTCACATTGAGAATACAATATGAGATGAATAAAATGCATATTTTACATACATTTTGTGGTGCATGAAAGATAATTCACGTAATACTTGGCCTAAATAACAAAATATGTAATATTTAAAACCACTTGATGTTTGGAAAACAAGAAATACTTGACCAGATTTGTAACCCTGAATAATAGATAAAAAATATTTTCTTTTCAAATTAAGTTCTAGAATGGATGTCAAAATTTGGATTTTTGGGGTATAAAATGAGATTTGAACTTGAGATCTGCATAAGAAAAGATCATATCATTGATTTGGTAACAGAAAAAACTAAACTTTGGAGGAGAACCAAATCTAGAAAGTGATATTGGATAAGAAGATGGGATTGGATTTGAACTCACATTCAAGATAGAACTTTGATGGTAGATCCAGATATATAAAGTGACACTGGATTCAGTTCTAATTTTGATCTAGAATGACCAAGCTTCTCTCTTCCAGTCATGGCAAAGCCGCATCTATGTTTTCATCAACTCCCCTTTCACTTCCTTTGATTCTCAATGCTTCTGACGTATTCTGCTCTCTTGTCTGTTTGTTTAAGTTGTGCTTCTCTTTCTTGTGTAGATTTGGTCTTGCTTTCATGCTTAAAACATTTCCTCTCAAATGGTTGACTTTCATTTCTTTCATCCTGCTTCTTTTCATATTCTTCATTTTGTTTCAATGTTCATCCTCTCCATTTATTATGAGGGTTTTGGAAATGAAAGTTTCTAGTTGATCATTTGTGGAAGAATGGTATATGTCAGTTATTGCAAGCTATTATTTTTCGTATTGAGAAATAAATCATCAATCTTGTCAAGAATAGGGTCACTTTGCTTAAATTTGCTAACAAATGGAGCATCTCTGGATACCATTTTTTCAGTATCATGAAGTGTAGGCATAGTGTTGGTATGTTCTTGGTAGACGGTACCAAGAGATACAGTGAAGATCATGGTTGGCAACTACTCTCTAGAACTCAAGGGAGTTGCAGATCACTGTCTGAAATTAGCCTTTAGGATAATTATTACAAAATTAACGCAAGATGACTAGTGTTACTTACATTCCTCAGAATTCCATCAAAGGGCATGCAATAGCAGACTAGCTGGATGATTTTCTCTTGACAAAAGAGCTCAAAGTAGAAGGCAGTTTCCTTAATGAGCATATCTTACATATAGAGTTTGCACCATCATGGACCTTGTTTTCCAATGGATCCAAGAACATGGTAGGAATAGGAATAGGAATACACAACATGGCATACTATAAAGCTCTTATTCAATGCCTTAAGATACTATTTGAATTCAATGTCAAAAGAGTTCATGCTTATAGAGATTCTCTTCTTGTTGTAAATCTTGTCAATGAAGAATGGAAGGTGAAGGATACTAATCATGCCATATCAAGAAATGACCAAAGTATTGATCAAACAGTTTGATGAATTTCAACTTTTTCTTGTCAAAAGGGAATTCAATCAGTTTGTATATGGTCTACCCAACCTAGGCTTCATCAACACCTTTAAGAAATCTAAACCCATCAGAGCATTTGAGATCAGAAGGTTGATCTAATCAGCCTATCAAATGCCAGAATAGGTCAACTAGGTGGCATCATAAGAAGCACATGGTATTAATACATAAAAAACTACTTGGAGACATGGGACTTCCCTTCAAATACGTCCAAAAGAGAGCAACAAGCCATCCAAAGAATGTTTTGTCAACATTTCATACTTGTCGAAATTTTATATATGAGAGGCTTTAGCACATAATATTTTAGATGCTTAGAGAAAGATGAAGCATAAGAAGTGATCAATGAAGCACATGAAGAATTTGTGGTAGCCATGCACTTTACCGGACTCTCACCAAACAATTGATTAGAGAATATTATTATTGGCTAACCATATAACAAATTCTCAGAAATATGTCAAGAATTGTTTCAGATATCAAATTCATGCAAAATTTTTTTATCTCACCATGCTCTTTTCATGTGGGTGTTTGACATTATGGGACCCATCAATCCCTCGGTGTCTAATGGTCATAAATACTTCCTTGCAGCTACAAATAACTTCACCAAGTGGGTAGAAGCCATCACTCTCATAACAGTAGAGGCTGGCACATGGTGGCTTTCATTAACCAACAAGATATGAAATTGCCATTGATGAGGACCTATGTGCTAAATTTAGGGTCAAACATCACTTTTCAACATTGTACAATCCATAAGGCAATGGCTAGGTAGAAGCCATGAAAAATATCTTGATTAGAAATTTGAAGTGAATGATTGAGTCAGGTCGAAAATGCATCATGAGAAGATTCATGATGCATTATAGGCATACAAAACAACCATCAAAACTCCCACCAATGCACTACTATAGAGTCAGTAAATAGAATAGATGTAGTATTGGTGCTTCACGTGCAAAGGCCAACATTCAACTTTGGGTGGCCACAAAGTTGCTCATAGATTAGTATCAATGGTAGAGCATAAAAGTGTTTATAGAAAAATGATGTAAATCTGAAAAACCTAGACTGTTGGATAGTTTTTTGTAGAAAAACAGAAAGTAAAAAGGTAAAAAAACAGTTTTAGTTATCAAATTTGCCAATATAAAAAATATATTAAGTCTGTATAGATCCTTGTGAAATTTGGTCTATGGAATCTCTAAATATCAAAGAAACTGTACAAACTTAAAACATAAGAAAATACCCAGAAACAAGAGAGTTATACATCAAACAAGTTGGTGCAATAACCAGAAAACAAAAATTCTATAGAAAAGTGTCATTATAGTAGTTTCTGCACGAATTTCAAATATATATTGTGGAGTTAGATACTTCACTTTGACTTGAAACTTGGTCTGCAAGTTTTCTTGCTATCAAGGAATCTACAGAAACTTACAGATTTGAAAAAGGGATTCAAACACTAAAACAAGAAAATAACAAATTTGCCAAAAATCTACCTTTTGTAGAGAACTATGTAAGCATCCATAATTTTGAATATACTTGAAAGGGGTAGAAAACTTAGTTTATTAGAGGATAGATTCATGACATGAGAAAGAAACTATTAGAACTTGAAAGCACTAAAAAAAAAAAGTATAGAGAAAATGACATGTACAAACTAAAGCAAAAATTGTCTGTTGCAGAATCCTACAAAAGTTGTAGAAAACAAAACTAAGTAAACATTGATTTGAAGGGTCAAATCAACATTGAATTACATGCATTTTAAGTGAACAAACTGCAAATATATATAAAGCATTTGGTTTTTACAGAATTTGATTTGGAGTTGTATATTGAGAGAACCAAGTTAATCAATCTAGAGAAATTTTAGGACTTGGTTCGGTCAAAAATCTGATACAGAAAAAATCTCATTTTGGAAATTGGTACAATTGAGAGTTCAAATCACAATGAAATGAATAAAATTTTTCAAACACAAACTAAACATGTATACAAAACCATAGTTTTTTTACAGTTCATGGAAATGTCTGGTTTGAGAGGCAGCTACCTTAGGGGGCTCTTGTTGTGAAAAAGATGAAACCTTGGCTAAACTTGGAATGGATGGCCATGATGGATTATGCTTAAGATGAATCATATCATGGCATTGCACTGGAGGTTTGATACTTCATTTGGGTTTAATTTGAATTCAGAGTATGGATTTGAAACTTGGACTTAAATCAGAGGTTCAGATCATGCTCTAGATTGAAAAAAGTGTTTAGGATACCAACTGTAAGACCTAGATCCAAAATAATATAGGTCACAAGTCCAAATTGTAGATTTTGAGTTCAAAGATCAAGGTCTGTGATCCAAGCATAAGACCTGGCTTAGCTTGGGCTCAGTGAGTTCAAGCCCAGTGCTTTAGGTGTTGACCTAGTATTCTTCTATGCTTGAGCTAGGTTGGATGTAGGTTAGATTTGTCTCAAGTGAAACTAAGTTGACTGAGTTCAAGTTGTGACCTGAACTGGGTTCAAGGTTGGTTCAAACCTTACGCAATGTTTGGCTTAGGTATAGCACATAAAACATATAAGTTAGGTTCATGTGGCTCCTAACTTAGGAAATATGAAAATGATGCACATTTGACAAATGAACTTTCTGCTCCTGATGTAGAAACTGTGTTTTACGGGCCAAGGTGGGCATCCAGTGATACAGAATTATAGACAAGATCAAAATACATGTTCATATGAAATTTCACAGAAAAATGACCTGATTTGCCATTTAAAATTTGAAAAATCCATGCAAGCCAAATGTCACTAGTTTTGCCCATTTATAGTGACCCAGACAAGACATCATTTATGTGATCTAGCACATCACCACATTCTTACAATGATATAAATCCATTGGTGAAATCAGATTTCAAATCAGAATCCAAGATTGATCAAAATTTAGCTCTAAAACCGCAAGTGATAGTGTCCGAATTAGAACAAGGTAGAGCAGTTATGGAATAGTGATAATTGTGTGATGTGATCTCTCCAAAATGAAGATGATAATACTCTATTTAATTGAGTTTGGTCATATTGATGTAAAGATATCTACACAAGTCTGAATCCTAGATTGTGAGAATTTTAGCTCAGAAGTATGATCTGGCACTAAGTGCTCCACACAAGTGGGAGAAATGAGTGGAAACAGAAAATGCATGAGGTTCATGATGAATTAACTTGAACTAAGCTAAAGATAATCAGTTCCAACATTGAAGATCATGTTGCTAACTCAACAAGGGATGACTAGCCACAAATTAAGAGAATTTTAGCAGAGACACTAAGGATATAGGAAAGAAAGTGACCATGATATCATGACAACTCTCTACAGCTCAAATTAGGATGAGTTACTGAAAGTAACTTTGAAAATACTATCTTGGCACTTAAGACTTCAATGTGAGCATTGTGGAGATTAACAAGGTATCATTGTAGAGAATTTTGCAAACCACTAACTAAATGAACTCATTTGCGCTGAAATGGAGGGGAAATGGAAGACTTATAAAGGAATTTGGCTTTGGAAATTGGGGATATCACTAAAAACGGCTAGCAGACACTAAAAATATTTGAAGGTGAAGTGGCTAAAATCAACATGTTATGTTGTAAAGAAATTGCTGGAAAACAATAGAAATGTGCCATTTTAAGTCAAATTTGAACAAATGTAAGCTAGAGAAACATTGTGGAAACTCCTGGTGATCCGCAAATATGAATATTTTTATCATTGGCTTGGTATAACATAATTTTCAGGGATTCCACTATTATTTCATAAATATTGAACAAAAATTTTGGGAAAATGAGGCATGATTAGTGGCTGAATGATCATTTCTGACTGATGGCAGGTTGGGCCATCTGGGTCCTACTGCCCAATATTTGGATTATTAAATATGTGTCTGTATGATCTTTGGCCTTTGTATTTGAAAAATACTTGAGAAAATCGCACAAAATCTCCATTAAAATGGGTAAATGATAATTTTTGCAATAAAAAATTTGAGGTGTCTATATGGATTATATTCAAGAGATAGGCACCAATACAGCAGCATACGACCAATATTAAGAGGTCATACTTGTTTAACTTATGACACATAGAGCTATTTCAATAATACTCCTTTGCCTTTGCTTAGCTGATCCATTTTGTTCATGCACATAAAGACATGACATGCAAGGAGAATGCCATTCTAAATCAAGAAGTCTTGCAACAATTGATGTTCACCTCCTCCATTGGTTTGAAATATTTTGATTTTCTTTGAAAAAGATTTTCAACATTCAACTTGATCATTTTAAACTCTTTCTCAATTGTTACATTTATGAGCAAGAAGACAGAGACAATATATTTTGAGAAACCATCCATAAAATGGACATAATATTTTAATCTATCTTTACTTACTATTGGATCTGCCCTGAATCATCCGTATAAATAGTCTCATGAGTTTATTCATTGACATACTCTGATTGAGAAAATGAAAACACACTGGCAATGCATCAAAAAAACAAACTAGACTTCTTATGTAGAATAGGTAAACTAAAGCGACTAATAACTTTGTTGACCACATCAATCACGTGATGGCTAAGTCTTCTATGCCATTGATTCACTATTCCTCTTCGTTCAAATAAAGTGACTTTTTTGCCATCATGATGCTGCTTAGCCTAAGGAAGATTCAATTACTACAAGCATCCTTAATTGCTCCTTTCATTAGCACTTTCCCTATGGCTTTGCCCTTAACCAAACAAAAGACGGAATGAAACTCAAAAATAAATTTTATTATCTTGGAAGAATTTACTAATAGCAAGTAACTTTTGTATCATATGTGGAACATGAAGGGCTTTATCAAGAATCAAACTTTTTCTGTCAATATTAAAAGAAAAAGAGCTAGTATCTTTGATTTGCAAACCTGAACTATTTCCTACCTTGATAGCATTTTCACCAACATACAACGTATAAATGCTCAATGAGGCCAGATCATTCATCATGTAATGTCCTTTTGCTGAGTCCAGAAACCAGTTCGTGTCCTCCATTGAGATGAGGTGAAACATGAAAGGCTTGTGGTTGAATAGCTCCACTGTTTGTATTGGTATTAAGTTTGCTTTCCCTAGTAATTTGGAAACAATTTTTCACCACATGTCCAGCCTTGTCACAAAATTGGCACACCACTATTACTATCTCGGCCAGTGCCTCTACCTTGCTCTTTTCCTCTACCCCACTATAATTAGGGTAGTGGTTGAAAGCTTCTTAAGTGCATGGCTCTGATACCATGTTGAAAAGAGTAGCAAACACAGTGAAGCACCATCACTTAATGTGGTTCAGAGATAAAACTCCTAGATTCATGGTTTTCCCTCACTCAAGATGAAATCATGTCAAGGGGTTCCCTTATATTCATGACATGGTTACACATGGGTTAGGGAGACTTATCCTCTCCTACAAATCCATGACCCATACATATCCTTGTTTATTGTTTTGTTTCCACCTCCTTCTCATTTAATAACTCTTCCTTCATCTGATGTACACTTGTTTGACTGCATTTTCTCTCATTGGCACTAGCAATATCTTTATTCTTTCAATGCTATCTATTCCTTTTCTTGATGCTTTCTCAATAATGGCAACTGTTCCTCTTCTTGGTGCAACTTTCTACTTTTTGACATATTCTCAATTATCAGCTAACGCCTTTTGGGGAGCAGATGATGGTCTAGGAAAAGTAAATCTGGAGCTGGCTTCACCCTCCTCCTAGCGAGTGAATGGTAACCGAGGTTGAGAAAAAAATTATGGTTATCATGTCTATCATGAATAGACTAGATGGATGGGTTTGAGAAGGCAACATCTCCCAAAATTGAGCGATTAAAAAACCTAATATGCCAATGAGGCCAGGAACATAACACTACATGTCATGTTCTCTTTTACGAAATGATTTCATGTGGAATACTCACTAATTCATCAATCTCTGGCCCTTAGAATTGAGTGTTCATATTACGTGAAAAAATATAGCCTTCTTTTACTTAGAGTATCTTGAGAATGCTAAGATCTACGACAAACTGACTATAAATCTTGGTAATGAGGTTTCTTTCCATTTCCAAGGGTATGAACATAGGAATTTTCTCGATTTCATAGATAAACATAGAGAAGGGGCTGCTATTTACTTGGAATCGCTTGCATGCATGAGATTTTTGCATTCAACACTTAAGATTGGTTCTCATATGTCATAATCTCCTGGCTTGCATGTTTTTCTTTCTCTTTTGTTTTTCTTTTCACTTTCTTCTTGCTTTTGAGCTTTCCTTTTTACTCTACCCACTTTTTTCTCTTTCCTTTTTAACTTTTTAAATTTTTTTTTTGCTTCTTTTTCAATCCAACCTTCACTTTTAAGGAAATACTTTACCATCCAAAAGGCTAATACAAAGCTTCATGGTAGTTTTGTGTAACTTTTATCATTTGCTCTTCGTATTTTGCCTTGCAGGTTCTTGAAGAGACAAACATCATTATTTCCACGGAATAGGCACAGGTTATCTTTACATCACCCAGTAATCTTGATTATGGATCCAGATGAACAACCACGCTTGTCTCGAGCCTATCTCTCAACTTTCACTTTGTAATATCTTGCCATAGTCATAGAGACCATGAGAACTTCCTTCCAAGTATTTTCTTATTTAATCTCAGCATTTTTTTTTATCACAAAACCAATGGCATTCACTTTACTTAATTACCTCAGTTTCAATGAACTATTTTCCCATTGTTCATACCAAGGGTCTTTCTAGAACTTCTTTTGTATTAATTGATGCCTAATGCTTGAGATTTTCTCCTTCTGCACATGGGAATACTAAAGCTATGGTATGTCTCTGCAAAGTGCCAAAACTCTTTGAATAAAGTTGGGCTTAAAAATTTGAATTTTATGAAAACTCATGACATTAAGATGATATGTGGCCCACAAAGAGCATCTCTTCTCCTTAAAGAAAGAAGTACTTATGAGACTTAGTCGCCATGGATTGGATTGATATGGGTAACTCTACTCATTGTGGGGGGCCAAGACAAAAGGGAAAAGGGGTCTTGCAAATAGTTAGAGCTTTTCTTTCCCCAAAAAAGTAGTGGATGATTTGCAAAATCGGTGGGAAAGCTGATTGG
Source organism: Nymphaea colorata (assembly GCF_008831285.2). Lineage (NCBI taxonomy): Eukaryota > Viridiplantae > Streptophyta > Magnoliopsida > Nymphaeales > Nymphaeaceae > Nymphaea > Nymphaea colorata. The sequence goes on along the minus strand of NC_045147.1, from coordinate 8,529,112 downwards.
TAAGAAGATTGAACATAAGTATGGTTAGATTCCCCTGTACACATAGGGTATTCTAAAAAAAAAGGTGCTTTTGCAAAATTGGTTGCACTATAAGAAATGAGTTCCCTTCAAACTCTCCCATGATTTTCAAACATTGTAATGGAGATTGGAGACTCATAAGAAGATGAACTTCCAAGGGTTCCCCCGTGAATATGGGTTCCTTCATAAGGGGCTGAAAAAAGGTGGATAGTGTGGAGTATTTTGGTTTAAAGACTGAATCTTGATATCAATTGTAAAGCTATTTGGAGGTAAACAAGTTTTGGGTTTGGGGCAACCCACGAAAGAAAATATGCAATTAAAAAGTGTGGTCAACTTCGGAGAAGGGACTGTGGGCATTGTAACTCCAGCATTTTTCTTTTTCCTTTTTTTGGAATTATGGCTTTTTAACCGATAATTACTTTATCAATTAAATTTTTTGTTTATTTATTTTCTTTTAGTTAGTGGTTGGTTTCGGGTCCACCATGTAAGCCACTATCTTATAAATTGGAGAATCCAATAACAACCACCTTCGAACCCTCTTTGAAGCCCCTTAATCCTCTTTCACTGCCACCCTAACCCGAATTACTCTTCCTTGTTATGTTCATCGTCTTCTTCTTTTATATGCTATACTTTTGGGTAGGGTACGTCTGTGTACCTAGCGTTTTATCAGATTTGATGGTAATGGTATTATATGCATCCATTATGTCCATAAGCATAGGCAATATAGATATGCATGATTAAATGTGACCAACATTGGGCTTATGTCTTTTTGTGAGCATCGTTCCGATGATGTTGATTTTAGGTGTGAATAAGATTGATTTATGTCATGTGCATTCCTGTTGTACGATGCTTGTCAATATTCGTTCTACCAGGTTTAGTTACGCCAATGCATGATATTTGTGAGTCATTGTGCTTGCATTCAAATAATATGTATGATGCATGATAGCACGAACCATCATAGCCTGTACATGCCTAAAGTGAGATTAAGGTTCTTGCTTGTTACATGTTCCTCGAAAAAAAAAAAGAACTGAAAGGGAATGAATAAAAGTGTGATGGGTCTCGTTTGTTCGGCTGGTACAGCGTCATCCTTGTGGAGTGTCGGTCGTTCGCCTCCATCAATCACTGGAGATGGCTGGAGTTAGACATGGGTTCTGTAGGAACACTTGATTGAGGTGACAACCGGCAGATAAGAGAGATAATAAAAAATCAAGTAAAAAAAAAGAAAAAAGTATTACTAGAGAGGGTGGGGACGCAACTTGGGCTTTTCGTCCATGGTTCTGCGGCCACCAACAGCTTCGCTGTTCGCTAAGATGTGTCACCGGAGGTCAGCCCTGGCCGGTAATGGCCATCAACATCCCAGTCTGAAGAGAAATCAAAGAAGGGTGGAAAAACGGAGAAGTTTAAATTGTGGGGTTTTATACCTTCATTATATAGATTTCAAAACTAGCCCACAATTCATGTATTTTCCAAAAATAGTGTTATACAATTTTTATGCCGCCTTATTCCTTTGCAATTTAATTTCATAAAAGTGATTTCCTGCCCCGTGTTTTATAATTTCAAAGCCATTCACATTTGTGATTTCCAAAAACGAGGTCATGAATTTGACAAAATCCTCTCCTCCTCATCTTAATGTTTAAAATTTTGAAAATTGTGCTTCTCACCCATCTTTTGTAGACAAACAGAAATATAATTTTAAAATAAAGTTTGTTAATTTGGAAAGGCATTTCATTTCACTTATTTGTTGAAAATTTTGTAAAAGGTCTAGATGACTAGATCGGCTTAATGTAGAAACTTTTTTGGGAAATCACTCTTTGATTTCTATTTAGTTTTAGTAATTACAAAAGAGTCATTTCATGTTTGAACATGTACTCTTTTTAACTAAATTTGTATCTAAATTGGGATCCAGATTTAATTTGGCTAATTTTACCAAATAACATAAGCTAATTCTTGTCTCCGTAATTCAGATTGATGGATCATGATTTTCAAAATATCTTAAATATATGGAAGGTAGCTGGTGTAAAGAAACCTTGTGATTTTATCTATATCCGATTTGTTTAAGATAGATGTTTTGATTGATCTACATAAGATTTAAATGTGATTTTAGATCAGTTCTACCTCACTTTGTTGAATAATGGTGGATATCATTTACCTTTTTTTTGAAATGAAATTTTGTCATAATGGCTTTAAAATAAATTAACCTGAATAGATCAAAATGAGATTTGATACAATGCTAACTATACCCTGATTTTCTTTTCAGTTGAATTTTAATATTTCCTTAGAAGGTTGTGATCAGTATTTCGAAGGCCAAATAGATTTGAAATAAGTTTGGTTACATTTAAAATTAAACTGTTTTTGATAGTTAACTTCTAGTTGGAGATTTAATGTCTTTTGAATTTGATGAAATATTTTAGAATTATTTTTTAAGTATAAATAATTATTTTTTATCTTTATCATGGTTTATGAAATTATTTGCTGTTAATTTTGTGTTAAAATTTCATACCTTCCCTGATTTGGCCTTGTTTTAAAAATGTCTTTTGTTATTCTAAATGAATGGTAGGTCTTTTTTGTTGTATTGTAGATGCTGGCCTTGACTTTGAAAATTGCTCATTTGTTCGAGCAAAGCACTCGCAACATGGAAACTTTGAATATGCTCGAAGATCTTAAAATGTCATCTCCCTATGAAAAAATGGCAATGGGAAAGCCATTTTTGTCAGAGCTTCGCTTTGCAAGTTCTTTTCTTTCAGAAATCACTCGCAACTGAACCCAATTTTTTGGAAAATATATATTTAATTGCTGCTAATGGATTTCAACATGGTTTCACCCTGCTTAGAAAATATTATATTTTAGTAGTTGTGAATTTATTTGGATTTGGATCCAACGTATTTTAAAATGTATTTTGGTTCTTGTGAATGGATATAAATTGTTTAGAAATTAGATTTTCATTGTTAAATATGACTTGGATTGAAATCTTATTTGTTTGAGAATACATACATTTGGATATGTTTGTTCTTACAACAGATTTGATGCAGATATGGATCCAAACTTAGCTTGACCCAGTTAATTAAACATACACAAGTCTAGACACAATTTCTTGCTTTTCGTTCAATTCAAAATACAAGATAATTTTGTGAAGTTAAAACAGTCTTGAATTAAACTAGATATATGAATATGGATCTTCTGTGTTTTGATCACATTTAATTGAAATGGATCTAAGTCATTTTGGATATATATGTCTATATTTAGTGGTTTTGGACCTAACTTGATTTAAATTATGTATATGCTTACAGCATGATCTTGTTATTTGACAAAATAATGAAAGTTGTTTGAATTGATATTTTAAGTCCGAGTCTAGATTATAGATTACAAATTATAGAAAGAATATGGTGGTCATGTCATGCTATTCAGTCTACTTTGGTTCTGGATATAGATTTACGCATGAATAATAATCACAAAAGAAACACTTGGATTTGCCTTGGTTCGAGACTCGTTGACATGTAGATATCATTGTGATCTTGCTATATCAGGTGGTTGTTTAAATTTGGATTTGGGATCCATGTTATTGGCTGCAATGATTTCTACATGTGACTAATAATTGATTCTGGTAGTCATTACTATGTTAGTTATTGTAATTCAGTCCTGCAATGTGAAATGCTGATATTTATTGAACATGTAGTAAGTGTTGTATAAATCAGGCGAATATATATTGAAAACATGCTTAAATATGTGGACTAAATAATGAATGCTCAAAATTATTAATACATAATTTGTCTTAATCATGTATGGTCTGAAATGCTCATGGGATAGGTGGCATGGTCTCTTATGGCATGAGGAAGGTGCAAGGGGTTGCCTTTCTGCCTAGATGGGTCTTAGCATGCAATGATATGTCATCCAAGTTGTTTTGTTATTTTTCAGCAAGTCTGCCGGTGTTGTGGATATGACCGTAATGGATTACTTGTTTTCCTGCACGAAATTTAGGGAACAACTCTCCAACTTGTCCTTTTGAAGTGCTAATTCAATAGAGGAAGACAATACCCTATCTATATGTTTAATACTACCATGTGTTATGGTCAATACCTAGTGGTTATGATTGGTTGCTTTCTTGAGCATTGTAATAAAAATGTTCGGTGAAAATACTTGTGCCACCTAAGACACCACCTACATAGTGCCCAATTTGATTTGACAAGAGAAACTTAATTATGTTTGCAAGCATGCCATCAGAGAATAACAATTGTATGGATATGAATGTACTCAATGATGTTATTGCAAGAAATGTTTATGGATGATTGTTCCTATGTGAATATATTCATGAATTACTTGTTATAATCAAATGCTTCATAGTAGGTGCCTAGTGATATAGATATCTTGTATTGACTATTTTTTCTTTATTTAGTGGAACGATTAGTTTGTTTTTTTATTTGATCATTATAAGCCAGTAAACCTCAGGTAAACATCATACTAAGATTTTCCCCAAGTTCTCACCCCAAATTCTCTTTACAAGTGATTGTGAACTAAAAAGATGGTAACGAGGTTGTTGTACTATCCTGTTCATCTGATGTTGCTCAATTGGTCCATTTTGTGAACTAGATTTGTAATTTAAGGATTTTGAAATGTCACAAACTTTTGTGCTTTGTCATTTTATAAAACATTGTCTTCGAATATGTAATCTAATTCATTATTTAAGCATTGGTGTTTTGAAGTTAGTGGTGATGATGTCTCATAGTTTCGAAAGTATTGTTTTGAAAATTGGTTTTAGTGCATTTTGATTTTAATTTAAAATGCTTTGGATTTAAATTAAAAATTACCTTAATACTTTGGTCTTTCAAGGACAATGCCAAAAGAGAAGTGTGACCAATTTCGTTGAACAGGTCACAAGAAAAAGGTCGAAGTAAAAGGATGCCACCAAGTCCAGAGTATGGCCACAAAAAAGTCAAACTTGAAAATGTGACCAATTTCAGAGAACGGTTATGAGAAAGAAAACTCAAAACAAAATGGTGCAACCAATTCCTGATAATAGACCTTAGAAAGGTCAAAAATTGAAAATATGATCAGTTCTAATGAACCAATCATGAGAAAGATGACCAACATAGAAGGGTCAACTAAGTCCGGAGAACAAGCAGTAGGAAAGGTAAAAATTGAAGAAGGTGATCAATCTAGACAATGGTTTAGGTGAAAAGTACATATGAAAGGTTGGTCGATTATAGAGAACTGATCATGGAATCGAAGGTAAAATTGGAAGTCTAGTCAATTCAAGAGAACTGACTACAAGATCAAAAGTTGAAATCAAAAGTGTAGGTAATTCCAAAGAGCTGACTATGAGATCAAAAGTTAAAGTGTAAGCCAATTCCAAAAAAATTGACTATGAGATTGAGTAGTCTAATTATAGCCAATTCTAAAGAACAGATTGTGAGTCCAAATAGTCCAAGTGTATTCAATTTTGGAGCACTAAATGTGAAACAAAATATTGAATATAAAGAGGAAAAGTGTCTAGAATGAATGTCAATAAATTAGCCTTAGGATAGAATTTTGAAGGACTTTTTGAAAATCCTTTTGAAAGTTATCCTCTTGACTCTAGATAGAGTGGTCAAGGGTTGGGGAAACAATATTTTTAAAGATGTCACAGTGTGAAGTATCCAAGAAAATACACTCTAGTAAGGCAACTCAATGAAAATGCAAATGGGCCGACTCACCAGATGAGAATCAATCATGAAAGACATAAATGAGGTGAAAAATAGCATCAACCTTTTACAATCAGTTAAGTCAAAACATATGCCCTTTACAAAAGACATGGGAAGGAAAACAATGATAGGAAAGCATGTTACCCTTTCAGCTTTATTCTTTTGCAGAAAACATTTCATGAGGTCCCTAGCTACTTATCTCCTTCAACCATTCCTCCTTTGTTGATGTAGTTGTGCACTAGACTCTCAAGAATAGATCTAATTACATAAAGCCACCCTTGTGGATTCTTCTGGGATCAATCAAAGTAATACCAAATGATATTCTCCTCATGCAAGTCTTCGGTCACGTTTTGGTGGTATTGAGAAGAAAGAATCTGTTCTAAGTATCTAAATGCACAAATCTGGGGTGCAACATATTTATAGAACCACTCCTGTAGCACATAGCTCCATCCCTCAACAAAGCCTGATTGCCAATGGTGAATGGCCTTAGGTTGCTGTAAAGGAAAGCCAAGGCTGCTACGGTTACTAAAGACCTCTTGGTGTGAATTGAGCCTGACCTCCTAAAGACCAGCATGATCTTGATGTCCATGTTCACCTACAATAATCAAGTCAAGGTGAACAATGCATAGCAATCAATAAAAACACATAAGGAGCATTTGCTAGAAAAAACATCAGAACACAATCAATTAGGTGAACATGTAAGGCACAATTAAGTTTAACCAATTAAGCTAAATACAATCCAATACATATGCAAAATGCAGTTGAATTTGATTCATCACTATCAACTAAATATACAAGCCGAATGCTAGAGCCTAACCCTTTCAGAGGTATTAGATTCCAAAATATGTGTTGGCCCAATACAAGGTAATGCATAATGTTTCTTTTTGCAGTTTGCCAGTTTAACAACTTGGATAAACTTCAATGGCTGCATTTACAATACATTTGCAATATTCATCTCACAACTCATACTGCATGTGAGCATTAGTGTAGAAATTTCAGTGTAATGCCTCATATGGAATTAATTAGTACAGAACAAAAGTGCAAGTGAGCTTTAGCGTGCATGTTTATAGTGTAATACCACATTTAAAATTGATTGACACACAAACATCACATGACATCAACTAGGTGATACATAGGCTATGAAAAAAGGAATATTTCCAATTGTTGTGTATGCATGAATGAATTTTTTTTGTTAGTTTAACCTCATACCATGGGAGACAGATCATGCTTAACGATATAGGTGGTGGCGAAAGGGAACAACCCAAATCTTAGAACCTGCAAACTTGCAGTCATGGTAGACTTTGATGATTTGTAAGTTCTACCATCTCTTCTACTATCTTTCATCACCAATAACCCTAATGTTGCATGTCTATATCACTTCTATACTAGGGTGTCTTGAACCCTAACTGGCCATAGTACAATTTGTAATGCAGGGATAAGGCAAGTTTATTGAATCATGGGTTCTAAACATTCCACCTCTACTTTTTGATGTAAGCTAACCTAATTAATGGTGACGCTCAATAGCCTAAAAACCTAACTCACCTAATCTCACCTCAATTTAGGGTGTGAGCCAACCTTTTGGAAGCATGAAATCTGCAAACTTGGGGTTGCACATGGTCGGTTTCAAATTCTAACGTTGGAAACCCTATCCCGTCATTATTCTTCTTTGAATTTAAATTTGAATTTAAATTATCTTCATTAGCTTGAGATAGGTCATACCTAGATTGAAAGGCCTTCAACTCCTACTCGCATGCTCTACTCTTGCTCATTTTCCTCCTCTTATTTTCATCTCTCTTCTTCTTCTCTCTCCTGTTATCCTCTCCCCCCCCCTCTCTCTCTCTCTCTCTCTCTCTCTCTCTCTCTCATAGAAGAGAGGACGAGTTTCTGCTTGTTTTCCAACCTTATCTCTCTTTTTATTAAATGTTGAGTTGGGGTTGGGTGATCCTACATCCAAAGTGTCACCTCCCCTTCCCAACATGCATTCACTTGTACATACTTTGCTCAATATGAGTACAAATTAGTTAATTCGGTTTAGTTGGTTCTGACCTCAATTACTGCTTCTAATCCTATGCCAAATAACTAAACTACCCTGAAATTCTTATGATGTCGCTCTCCACCTTTTAATTTCTAAGTTTTGCCTAAATTTTATATTATCCCTAATTACACCTTTACCCTAATCTTTCCAAGTATGTCATCCCATGTCCCCTAAACACAACCTAGGTTTTTACTAAGTTCACGTAATTCAATTGGTCCCCAAACTGGGCCAAGAGGCAGCCAAGCTCTGGCCATTAAACAAGTACAATCATGTGAGGGAGAACTGACATGTCAAAATCAGATATAAAAAATCACTTAGGTGTAATTGGAGGTCAAAAGTAGTTGCACCTCAAAGGTGGGTGCTACAGTTGCTCCTCTATTTATAGCCTCCTAAGGGAGAGGATTTCTTCTCCATAATAGATGTAGGTCAAACTTTTGGCACTTGGACCGTCATGCTTAATTGTTCAACTTAGTTTAAAATACTAAAACATAGAAAAATGAATACTATATAATAAACATTTCGACAAAATGTCAATGTTTCATGCATAGCAATAAAAGGAAAATATACCATTTGCTTTCTATGTATATTAGTTTGTGTACTGGACTTGATACAAGCTTTTTAATTTGGCTTGTCAGTATACATTAAGAAAGTCCAGGTTGGCCTTGTTTTATGGCAGTTAAATGTTTTCAGATATATGAATGAAACAAAAGATATATTCATATAATTGGTTGCATTTTTAACAAAATGAATTCCTAATGATTTAATAGCCAAGCATGTAGCCCATATGGGGCTAAGAACATCCTGGTTTGCCTCTTTGTGAGGTAGTTAAAAAGTATCCAGGATTGATTTCATTGTTGAACAAGAAGAGAATATACATGTGCGTTTCAAATGCTTACAGATTGCTAGCATTATTATCAAAAGAATTCTTGACGACTTTTATGCAAAGGTTGTGGTCACATGGGACTAAGTTTTAACATGTTATGATGAAAATACTTGTACATGAAGAAAATCTCGTAACTAATGTGAAATATATTGAATACTTGAAAGGCTATGACGGAAAACCATTGAAAAGAAAACATCACTACAAACCTTAAACGAAAATTCAAGTTACGAAGGACAAACCAATTATGAAAAACCTTGTAACTAAATATTAAGAAAACCCATACATAGTGGAAGCAATCTGTCGGTCTCATGGCCAAGTGAGAGATGTTGGATAGTGACCAAGAGCCCAACCCATTCATCTCATAACTACAAGGGGGGCCACTTTCATTTACGAGCTTTAATTCTCTCCTTAAACTTCTCACTCGCCGTAACCGCCCGCTGGGCTATGGGAAAACCTATGAGACAGCACTATATATGCCCAGCTATTCTTTGATCTAGGGTTACATGTTGATCACCCTAATTGGAGCCTCATAGAATCAAACCCAGAAATCAGTTTCTCTCTTGCTTCTTCCCTTTCTCCTCTATTTGTCACAGGTGCTGCCTCTTCATGTTGAGACGTTGTTGTTGCTTCCGCTACTGTTGCGATACAAAGGTTCCATCAGACCTGTAGTGGACTCGTCATTGACCTGCCCTATGAAGATATTTGGCCGATCCTTTCCCTCTGGTGTTTCTTTATTCACTCAACACCAACAGATAGGTTTTTAATTAACCTTGGATATCGGTCATCAACTCTCAGTTCATGGTCACCCATCGATTGAAGCACACTAGGACTGGGAGGTTATGCCTTTTGAGGAACGTTCTTTTTCTCTCTTGTCCTCTAATATTGTGAATGTACCATCTAGAATATGACATGGTTCTCTTCTCGGCTCCAATATTCCCTTCTCATCTGTGTGAGTGTTAGAAAATTTTGTGCATCCATCTGTAGGTGCAAAGCTTGAAGATAATGGAAACTTAGCAGCTTCGGTTTATGTATCTTGCCGATTTCTTGCTTTGGGTTTCATCTTTGAACAGATTTTAGGTGTCTTACAGAGAACAATGGAAAAGATCTTTGCACTAGTTCCACCTGTTTCGACTTCTAAAGCAGGCTTCACTCATTTTTGATATTTCGACTCTTGCTTTATCTTTTTGTTCATGTCAACTTATTCTCTCCACCAAATTTCCATGCTTCACACCCATAAACTGCAACCAGGTTCAAGTATTGATGCATTGTTTGTCTTTTTATAGATCCTTAGGAGACTTAAGGTCAGATGCACATGGCTTGAAAAACATGTGAAAAATTGATCCTTTGTTGGAACAGTATAGTTGGATTTTTAAAGCTAAGCATTGATATTGGTAGAATATTGCAATACCTACATGATATCACCAGAATAGAAAGTTATATCATGATATTGTATAAGATCCAGAGTAGAATGTTATTACTCATCTTGCATCCATAAGCATGTGAAGTTCATGAATTTTGCTAATTGCAAGCAGATACATGAATTTTTTACAATAGGTCCTTTACATGCCCTAGACATTACAAAGAGGTGACTGTTGCCCATATAGGCACATCATTGCACCTTTAAGGATCTTTTTTCCTTCTTTCAGTTCTTGTTATGAACATACTAAAACATGATGTAATTAGGGTGATAATAGTTGGATAGTGGCAGGCCAACATGAGGTTTGGAAGATGTTCACCAATGCATTTTCTTCGAAATTTCCTACTTTTGTAGTTTTTTTACTGTTATTATATTTCATGATGTAGTTTTCAGTTGCTAGTTCTTTTAGGTTGTGAATGGTTTTTTTTTTTATCAAAAACCTATCTTTACTAAAGGTCAAGGAGATAATGTACAACTTCCCTTGACCTCCAATGTATGTTTAGTCTTTTTAAATCACAAATTATTAGCAATTCTAGATTGCACATAATGATAAGAACAACAAAAATCATAATATTAAATGCTGAAAATAGTTATATTAACCTAAAAATTATATAAAAATAATTAAAAAGAAAAAAAATAAAATTTATTCAGAAATTATTTATCACTTGACATCATGACACATCAGCACGTAACTGAATTTGTTTTCTTACTGATTCAATTTAAATTATTCAAGTCATGCAGACTATGATAACATTGGCTGGTTTGTTTTTTCCCAATGTTTTTACCAACTTATGGTGAGAAAATGATGTCCTATATGTAATTTTCTTAGTTCTTTCAACCTTTTAGAAGAAATTTGTGATAACAATTCCAAGAAGGCATCTCAATGTCATTGGCTGTTGAATGACTAGTTTAATGACACTGATATGAGGTGCATTAATAAGAAATTTTTCTTACTTGGTCAAGAGGCAAGGTTATACTTCAAACCTCGGGACTTGGTTAAATTATTGATTGAGATTTAGTTGCATGAACTCTTGGTTGGTCAGTTACCATTTTTAGATTTATATAAGAAAATTCTATGTTAGATCTGTTCACAATGAGGCAGGTTTTTGAATATTAAAGAACCTGACCTCTCTTTAATTATTTTAGATAACTTTCTGGTTCTCATTGTAATCCTATTGTTTACCCTAATTCTCCCTTAAGTAACGGTTAGGGTAAGAGATCAATAACAGGAATTACGAGTTTTCTTCTCTCTCTTTCTCTGACGACAATATGGTATCAGAGCCAGTGGCGGTGGCGTCATCCCATCTATTTTTCAGTGACTGGCAGACTTCCGGCGACTCTCTTTCCGACTCCATTGGTGGAACGTGTGCAGCAGTCTCCATTGGTGGAACCTGTGCAGCAGTTTTTTTTTTCGTGGGGAAGGCTGACACTGCTAGAGATGGTTGTCTGACGCATCTGATGGTGGAACAATAAGTGCTGGAGATGGCTGCTATTTGTGGAGACTTGTTTCTGATCATGGAAATGATCGGTTGATATTACTGATTGTGGAACAGCAAGAGGTGGATTTGTTGTTTGAGAGGTTGATGTGGGAACAGCAGAAGCAGTGGCAGTCTTGAGGCAGTAGTCTTCTGTAAGTTTTTCTTTGCAGAGTCATTGTCAGCAAAATCTATTTTGTCTGTTCAGGGCCGTGTGGAAAGGGGTGACTGCTGCCTATGTTAATAACGTCTCGGAAACCAAGAGAAATTCTATGATTTTTTTTCCTGTCTGCACGCACATATCATTTTTGTCCATATAAAGTGAGCATATATATTCTGTTTTGATCTTAAATATGGAAAAAGAGATACTATTACTGATATGCAAAGAAAACATAAAAGTTCTGGGAGTCTTCTTTCATTTGGGTCGACAGTGAAATTGGATGGCACAAATTATGAAATTTGGTCTCGCATCTTTATGATGTCTATTAAGGGGCACAAAAAACATGTTATTGAAGAAGAGGAACCCCTAACTACGTCTGAAAAATATTCTACATGGGAGAAAGATAACAATATTGTTATGGCATGGATTATGAATAGCATGCAGGCACACATCACTCCTACAATTGTGTATTATACCTCTCCCAAACAGATTTGAGAATTTCTGAAGCGAACTTACTCCCACGATAAGAATATGAGCAAAATTTTGCAGGTTGAAGAGGAACTTCTCAAGCTCCAACAAGGTGACTCAGATCTGGCCCAATACTTTGCATCAGTCAAATCAGCCTATGAGAGACTAAAAGGTCTACGTCCCCCTTGTCAATCATGCTACAAAACTCACTTTGAGCAGCACATGGTGGCCAAATTTTTAGCTGGGTTATCTCCTGAGTTTGTAGTGGCAAAAGCCCAAATGTTGACTGGGGTTGAAATTCCAGACTTTGCTGAAGACTATAACAGGCTTAGTTGTATCGCGGTGACACTTACTCCATCCTTAACTGATGCACCCTCTTCAGCACTAGTTGTTCCAATAAGCCGTGGGCAGGCCTTAGCCAGCTCAGGAACTCGAGGACAGGGCTTCCCTAGAGGGAGAGGGGGTCGTGGTCCAGGAGGTGGACGTGGTAGATTTCAGTGCACGTTCTGTGGAAGACTTCGACATCTAGAAAATAGATGCTGAATAAACATGGTCGACCAATGATGTGAGGCTCTGAGTCATCACAGATCAAGGGTCCTGCCCCTATCCCAAAAGCCTCACATGTTGAAGATGATATTATAGAACCAGCTGCTGAAAAGGTCACTATTAGTATTAGTAAATCTGAGTATGAACAATTTCTTGCTGAGAAAGGCTCCTCTTCTGCCTTAGCATCTACGGTTGTGGGTGATTCTACTTTTTCTACCACTATGTAGAACCAAGATCTAGGTATGTCATGGATTATTGATTCTGGAGCCTCCAAGCACTTCTACAGTCAACCAAATTTATTCACTATGCTTCACCATTTTCCTCAACCTAGAGAGGTGAAGCTTGCAGATGGGAGATTCTTCCCCATTGTCGGTTGGGGCAGTGTGAAAATTTCAGATTGTTTAACTGTGAATAATGTGTTGTTTGCTCCTGATTTTCCTACTCACATTCTCTCAGTTAAAGGGCTGACTCATGATTTGAACAGTAGAGACATTTTTTATCCTGGTTTGTGTTGGTTTCAGGACTTGCAGATTGGGAGGGGAGGATGATTGGTGGAGGCCATGAACGAGGGGGAGTTTACTTCCTGTCTAAGGCTATGGACATAGCTGCCACATCAGTCCCATCCAAACCTACCTATCTTTAGTGGCATCTCAGACTTGGGCATCCATCAGTGTCAAAAATTTGTTGCTTGTTTTCTCAGCTTTCCGTGTCAGAATCACTCCAATGTGAAGCCTGTCAACTTGGGAAACACACTAGGAATAGTTTTCTGTTGAGTCTAAATCCTGCAAGTCATAGTCTGTTTGACTTCATGTTGATGTGTGGGGGCTAGCTGTACTGCTAGCCAGTCTAAATTTTAGTATTATCTGGTAGTAGTGGATGATTTTTCTCGTGTTAGTTGGGTTTTCCTTTTGAAGGAACGGTCTGCTGCTATATGTATCCTTCAAAATCTTATTATTGAAGGAACGGTCTGTTCGCATTGACAATGCTCTGGAATTCAAATCGTCCAACCTTTTACAATTTTACTCAAACCATGGAATTGTTCCTCAATTTACCTGTCCACATACCTCGCAACAGAATGGTGTCGCAGGGAGAAAGCACTGACATTTGTTGGAAGTTGCTCGTACACTCATGATACAGAGCCATGTACCGTCTTATTTTTTAGGGAATGCAATATTAACTGTGTGTTACCTCATTAATCGCCTACCATCCTCATCTATATGTAACAAAATTCCAATTAAAATGCATTATCCTGATCGTCCATTATTCAAACTCCACCTCGTGTATTTGGATGCACATGCTTTGTTCATATTCTTGGACCGAAGCGAGATAAACTTGCTGCCCAAGCCCGAAAATGTATCTTCATTGGTTATCCCAAAAACCAACGAAGCTACAAATGTTTTGACCCTCTCACCCAGAAAGAGTATGTCAGTGCGGACGTCACATTCTTTGAGTCTCATCCATATTACCCACAACCACCTACTTCTTGCTCTGAAAATCTCTCTCAATGTCCTTTGCCAATCCCACCTTTCCCGTTTATGTCCCTTCTTAGTCCATCTCCATCATGGAGTCGTTTTTCAAATCCTCCTTTAGTCTAGTCTCGTCGATAGGGTCTCTCACATGGCTTACCACCATCATCCTCTCCTGAGGTAAGTGTACCTGATTCCTCACCTCTAGTTATCTCTAACTCGTAGGATCTCCCTATTGCCTTGAGGAAGGTTAAATGTCAGTGCATCATTCATCCCATTTCACAGTACGTGACTTTTGAATATGTAAGTGACAAGGTGTGACAATTCATTCATGCTCTATCTACTAATACTACTCTGACTTGTCATCAGCAACATTACTAGACCCTAATTGGCGTTGGGCTATGGAAGAGGAAATACATACTTTACAGGAACACCACACGTGGGACCTAGTTGATCCACCTTCAGGTTGTGATATTGTGGGCTCTAAATGGGTATTTACTGTAAAATACCATGCAGATGGAACCCTCCAATGCTATAAAGCTCGGCTGGTTGCAAAAGGATATACTCAGACGTATGGTATTGATTTTGTTGGCACCTTCTCACCAGTTGCTCGGTTAGGGACCATTCATCTCTTGATTTCTCTTGCAGTTCACTATGACTAGCATATGCATCAATTGGATGTTAAAAATGTGTTCTTGTATGGCGATCTTGAGGAGACAGTTTATATGCAACAACCACCTAGTTTCGAGGTTTAGGGGGAGTGTGGGAAGGTGTGCAAATTGAGAAAGGCCATATATGGACTGAAACAAAGTCCCCGTAGGTGGTTTCATAAACTATCTGATATTGTCTCACAAAGTAGGTTCCAGAGGTCACCTCTTGATCATTCAATGTTTGTTAAGAAGGGAGCGTTGGGAATGGTTATCTTGGCAATATATATTGATGATATTATATTGACGGGCAACTATAAACAATGTATATCTAAGACCAAAGCATTCCTACAAAAGCACTTTGTCACAAAAAACTTTGGACATTTGAGATACTTTCTTGGGATAGAAGTGGCTCGTGGTAAGGAAGGAATAGTTCTCTCTCAAAGAAAATACATTTTAGACTTATTACAAGAAACAGGAATGTTGGGGGTAAAACCTGCCACCATTCCCATGCATCCACGATTGCATTTACATGATAAGCAGGCAAAGCATGTAGATTCTAAGACGTATAGATCTTTGGTTGGAAAGCTTCTTTATGTGACAGTTACAAGACCAGATATTAGCTTTTCTGTGGGAAAGCTAAGTTAGTTTATGGAAAAACCAAGGAAGGTTCATTGGGAAGCTGCATTGATGATACTCAAATACTTAAAGTCTTCTCCTGGAAACGGACTACTATTCAAGAAAGGGAAAACCTTAGATATCCAAGCCTACAGTGATGCAAACTACGCAGGATCTGTTGAAAATAGAAAATCCACTATTGGGTTTTGTATTTTTGGAGGAAATCTTATATCTTGGAAGAGCAAGAAACAAAATGTGGTCTCACAGCCTAGTGCAGTGTCAAAATATAGAGCAATGGCCCAAATAGCAACAGAATTAACGTGGATTAAATCCATGCTCGAAAGCCTAGACATTCCACTTCAACTACATATGACAACGTTTTGTGATAATAGGGCAGCCATCTATATTGCAACCCGGTCTTCCACGAAAGAACTAAGCACATTGAAGTAGACTGTCATTACATTCGTGATTTAGTTCAAGGAGGAGTGATCTCTACCACTCAGGTGGTCTCTGAGGAACAAACTACTAATATCTTTACTAAAGCTCTTGCAATTAGTGAGTTTTCAAAGTGTTGTAAAGCTGAGCATGGTAGATATCTGTGCTCCAGCTTGAGGGGGAGTGTTGACAATGAGGCAGGTTTTTGAATATTAAAGAACCTGACCTTTCTTTACTTATTTTAGATAACTTTTTGGTTCCAATTGTAATTCTAATTGTTTACCCTAATTCTCCCTTAAGTAAGGGTTAGGGTAAGAGATCAATAACATGAATTACAAGTATTCTTCTCTCTCTTTCTCTGACGTCAACAAGAGCATATTTCCTCATTTTGCTTTTTTAAATTTGTCAAGCATGATCACTATAATCAAGGCATTGATTCCATTGCTAAATGTCCTTGTTCTTTGTTAATATGCTAAGGAAGCAGCTAAGAAAGAGCTAGAGTAACTTGTCTGGTTGATAACCTCCACAAAAATTATGCATTCATGATCAAGCCTCCCCAATGGTTTTGGATAAGAGACGATAAATCTCTAACAGAGTTGAAGCTCTGGACACTTATTCTCTTAAAAGATGTAAGAATGGTGAACAAAGTTTTGATTCTAGTAGAGTAGATCTTTGCCTTATCATTGTAGTATTTTTTGCTAATGATTGAGGTAAAAATTATGTGCATGTGATTATGCTGAAACATTCTATCTAGAAGTCCAACTCCAAACCCCTTAACAAACATAGGGAACCTATCAAGAAGACATATAGACCTCAATCTAGAGGTGTCACTCCTCATGTGCCAGAATTTTGGTCCTCTCTCTGAAGTGCTTCCTACCGTAGGACTCTTAACTTCAGTCCCAAATCCCAATTCTTCAGAATCATAGGTTGGAACAATTTGATTGGCTAATTATTTTGTTATAGATGCAAGATAAAACCAGTTTTTTTCTCTTAGACTTTTTTTTGGCATTTATAATAGCATATGGAAACGTATCCTTTTTTTTTAACTAATGAAGAACAATGTTTTGCATAAAGATATTTGTTGGGCTGCTGAAAAGATTATTACTATGAACTACCAAATGTTGTGTATTGATATCCATATCCATGTGTGTGAGCATGTCATCAATTATGATATTCTCAATTTGATTTTTATGATGCACAATCTATGTGTTCTCATTTAACTTGTTTTCCCAATCATCATATTAATTTTTAACCTACTATTTCAGCTTGCATGATGACTGCTATTGAGATTATGTTCAAGACTGTAGTTTACTGCTAATCGACCCAAGGAACTAGAAAATGCTACAGACAGTTTTTCAAAAGAAAATAAGCTTGGTGAAGGTGGATGTTGTTAGAGTTTAAGGATTAGCTCTAATGTATGCATATATGTTTTTTATATATTGTCATATATCTTAAACTTATAGTAGTTTGACGTATGATTTGTATATATAAATATATGTATATATGCATAGGTCTTTATGTATTTATTTTATTTTTATTTTTCTTATATTTTTTTGTATATCCTTTTATATTTCTTTTTTGATCAAGAGAACTAGCTGTTGGCTGCTCCCCGGACTAGAAATCTAGTTGTTGGAGCTGCCCGATAGCTAGCTCCTTTTCTCCATCTTTCTTATTTTCCTTTATAAATAAGGGACTTGGGTCCCTTGTTTTGTATGAGCTTCAAGGCTTGGTTTTGTACTTTATTTGAGATTAATTAGAAGTGTTACACCTCTAGCTTGAGTTGTCTTCTTGTGTGATTTCTTGGAGTGGCTGGTATCTTCAAGAGTGTGACTCTTGAAGTGTTTCTATTCTCAAATTGATGTCTAATTTATATGGTATCTGAGCCATGGTTTCGCTCTTCGTTTGTTGATTTACGAAGTCTTGAAAAATCAGTCTTTGCTACTTACTTGTAGTAGTGAAGCACACCAACTGCCTGACAAAAGTATTGGCTACTATTTTGTACTAAAAGGAGTTGTCTTCTTGTTAATCTTTGGTGATTGTTATCTTGGATCTCTCGCCTACTGTTGTGGCTGTTTTACGGTGTTGTCACTATAAATCTGGCCCAAAACATGACAATCCAAATGCTTCAAGAGATACATTATTGAAGATCCCAGTAACTCCAATAAGTAACACAAGACAAACCTCAAACTTGAGGAGAAGAATACATCTATTAATCTCAAATAGATACACAGGAAGAGGCATTTGGATTGTCATGTCTTCCTTTAGATAAAACAGAAAAAGAAAAGGGTAAAAATGGAAGACAGAAAATACAGAAAAAAGGAAAAATACATAAAGAAATGAAAAGTAACATAAGTGTCCTAAGTACCCAAATAAAATAAATATATATATAATTACATATATATATATAAGACATATATTAGATTATTAAATATATATATATGAATAATATATGTAATATATATATATATATATATATATATATATATATATATATATATATATATATATATATATATATATATATATATATATATATATATCGGGATACATACATTCTAACACCCCCCCCCCCTTTAAACTTACGATGTGATAACCGAAGGTTTACCAAGAAGAAATTGAAACCTGGCAATAGCAAGAGCCTTGGTGAAGAAATCGCCTAGTTGATATTATGATGAAACATAGGAGAGATCAATGTTTTTCTAAAGAAAATCTTCATGAAAATAATGGCAGTCCGTCTTTATATGCTTTGTTTTTTTGTGAAATGTGTAATTGCTAGCAATATAGATTGCACTCTTGTTGTCACAACAAAGCTTGACAGGATCCATGATATGAATTCTCATATCTTTCAACAAACTTTTGAACCGCATAATTTTCATTGTTGTAGATGTCATGGCTCGATATTAAGCTTCTTTTGATGATAGAGACACCTTATTCTATTTCTTGCATCGGCAAAAAATTAAGGAATTATTTAAAAACACACAAAAACTAGTGGTGGAGTGCCTATTATTGGGATCTTCACCCCAATCAGCATCTGTATAAGCAACTAATTCTAATATAGAAGATGAAGACAAGAAAAGTCCTTTATTGATTGTGTTTTTCACATAACATACAATTCGCATTGCTACTCCCATGTATACTGAAGTGGGTTTTTGTTGAAATTGACTTATAACATAAACGGCATGAAAAATATCTAGTCTGGAGATGGAGAGATAAGAGAGAGCACCAGCAATTTTTCAAAAAGGAGTAGGATTCTCTAATATCTCTCCATCATCAATCTTCATTTTTACTCCTAAAGCTTCTGGAGTATCTACCATTTTGTTGTCTAAAATACCTGCTCTATCAATTAATTCACTACCAAACTTCATTTGTGAAAGCAAATAATCTCGTTTGCTATAGGCAACTTCAATTCCAATAAAATATATTAGTCTTCCCAAATCAGTTATTTGAAAACAATTCTTAAGAAATTGTTTTGTCTCTATGATTCCTTTACCATCATTGCTAGTAATTACCATATCATCAACATACAACAGCAAAACAATTATACATACTGAAGTGTTTTTCACAAACATGACAGTATCTGAATAGCAAGATTGAAAACCTTGATCAAACGTAACACTACTAAATTTGTAAAACCAAGCCTTGGGATCTTGTTTTAAACCATAAAGAGCTTCAATTAAGTCGTAACACTTTGTCCTGAGGTAGATTGAGTCCAGGAGGTGCACTCATAAAGACTTTTTCATTTAACTTATCATTTAGAAAAGCTTTTTTAACATCCATTTGAAAAATAGACTATTATTTAGTTGAAGCAATGGCAATAAGAGTTCTAACGGAGGTCATACGGGCAACAAGAGCAAAAGTTTCTTCATAATCAATCTCATATTTTTGGGCATAACCTTTAGCAACAAGTCTAGCCTTATACCTTTCTAATGCCTCATCATTTCTAGTTTTGACTTTATGAATCCAACGACATCATATGGTCTTTTTCCATATTGGTAGAGAAACAATATCCCAGGTCTCATTACTTCAGAGGGTTTTAAGCTCATGATTCATGGCCTCAATCCAATTTGGATCTTCCTTAGCCTCAAGATAAGATGATAGTTCATAAAAAGAATGATGTGCCATAAGACAAGCTCGATATTTAGGAAAAAAGACTCGTATGAAATAAATCTTTGAGGACACCTAATATGTCTTTGGGATCTTTTAAGATTGGATTGATTAGTTTCTTGGGTTGCATGACCCCTTCTCCTATAACAATAATGTCTCTTGGAGGATTGAGAACAGTAGGACTATCTTCTTTAACTTCTTCAACTTGTTCCTCATCATCGGAATCATCATCATCATCATAATCAGTCCACAGAAAAACATAATCTTCTAGTTGCTTGGGCTTATTTTTAAAACCATCTTCATTTTTCAAAAAGATCACATTTTTAATCATATATACTTTGTCTCTTTCAATATCATAACATCTATAACCCTTTTATGTTTCCAAATACCCAATGAACACACAATTAATAGCTTTGGAGGAAAGCTTGTCATCTTTGTTACTTAAAACAAAACATTTGCCATGAAAGACCTTAATTCTATTGTAATTAGGTCTAATATTGTGTAATTTTTCAAATTGAGAAATATGTTTCAAAAGTTTGGTGGGCATTCTATTAATCAAATAGGTTGATGTCAAAACAACCTTAGCCCAAAAGTTTTTGGGAACATTTTTGGATAAAACAAGCTCCAAGTGCCAGCATTCTGTAGATGTTGATCAAACTAAGAATGAGATGAGCTCACCAGTGCATACTAATTAGTCATGTATCATGAAGTACATATGTATATGCATATATTCTCATATGATAATCCCGATACTTGGGTGAAATGAAATGAGTTTCTCTTTTTGGAGTGGTAGGCGGTGACTCTTCAGTAAGAGCTGAATCGTTTGAAAGACGAAAATCTCATGTTGGAAAACATGAGAAAGAGTTACAGCTCATTGGAGTCGTAGTTAATTTTCAAATTGTATACAACTTGCTAACAATTCAAGTGTGAACCTACAAGCCAACTCTGTGCAGATAGTGCAAGTTTCATACTTCAAATATGTTTGTAAACATATTGCTGATTCTTCTTCATTCTATCCAATGTTAGCATTCACTTACATACAATACTTAAATTCTAGACAACACACGATATTATCAAATTTTGGTTTAGTCTTTGTTTGCCATTTTGCTTGATTCCAGCACAACGTGGTGCTTAGTTTAGATTTTGTTTTATGTATTACATGAGTTACTAAGCTCTATGTTCTATCACATTATATTGTTTGCATTCTATCAATTAACTTTGTGGTAGCTTATTGCATACATGTATATAGAACAGGTTTGTTAAACTTTTGCACCAAGTAGAATTATGCTATGCAAAGTTGATAGCTGCTGACTATCAAATTAGCACTAGCAAACCACGCACACACCAAATTAGGGAAACAAAACCCCAATTACTTCATTAATCAAAAAGCTATCAAAAGCCAGATTACGAACAGTCTTATATAGTAGGCTGATACAATGTCTCAAACCTCTCTTGTTAAAATTTAAGGATTAGCTCTAATGTAAGAATACATATATGTTTTTATATGTACTATCATATCTATCAAACTCCTATTAGTTTGATGTATGATTTGTATATATAAATATATGTATGTATGCATAGGCTTTTTTGTACTTATTTTCCTTTTATTTTTCATATATTTTTCTGTATATGTTTTATTTTTTTATTTACAAAAAAATACATGAAAAACAACTAGCTCCTTTTCTCTTTCTTTTTTCTTTCTTTATTTTATAAATAAGGGACTTGGGTCTCTTGCTTTGTGTGGTGTTTGAGGCCTATTTTTGTGTATTATTTGAGATTGAATACAACTTTCTCACCTCTAGTTTGTGGTATCTTTTTGTGTGATTTATTGGAGTGGCTGGTATTTTCAAGAGTATGATTCTTAAAGTGTTTCTATTATTAAGTTCAAACCTGATTTACATGGTATCAGATCCATAATTTGGCTCTTCATTTGCTGATTTTCAAAATCTTGAAAAATTAGTCCTTGTTGCCTATTCATAGTTTTGAAGCACACCAACTATTTGATGGAAGTATTGGCTGCCGTTTTGCACAAGAGGAGCTGTCTTCTTGCCGATCTTTGGTAGCTTTTATGGATATCTCACTAACTTTTGTGGCTGTTGTTGGTGTTGTCACAAGCTTCTATCTTGCTAATTTTCATTTACTGTTTTGGTGTTGTCTCAAGTTCTCTTGTTGTTGTTTTTGTTTCTATTTTCATCTTAGAGTTACCTCAACAACTCAACTATATATATACAAAGTGCACATCATGGATAATAGAACTACTTATATTCCTCTTCCTAAGCTTATTTCATCTAATTATGTTCATTGGACAAGAACTATGAAACACTTCATTGGAAGTTAAGGATTGTGGGGACTTGTTGATGGGTCTAAAAGTGAACCACAATTAGTCTTAACCAAACCATAAATGAATGAGATGAAATCACAAAAGATAAGGTTGTGAATGAATATGACAAAAAATGAAAGATAGGATACTACAAAATCATTACACGAATTCTTTCTTGTGTTGACACTACAACAATAAGTTAAATAACAAAACATTACTTTGCTCATGAAGCTTGGGAATTCCTCAAGAAATCTCATACTATGAAGGATGTAGCCTACATGTGCAACATTCAAATGAAAATTGCAAGTCTCCAACAAGGAGATAAATCTATGAAGGAGTGCATGGGAGAGATAAAATAATTATGTGATGAAGTAGCCTTATTTGAATCTGAATGATTTGATCCAAAAGACATAGTGCTAAGAGAAAAACAAATTCAAGGGAGAAATTTTATAAATTTGTTCTTGGTCTTAGACCAGACTATGATGAGGTCAAAACCTCTTTACTTTATAGACATAAAGTGTTATCCATGAATAAGACTATAGCGGAGCTTCAAATGGAAGAGAATAAACTTAACATTTTTATAGAGAAGAATGAAAGTTTTCTTGCTACCTCAAGACTCGGTGCTCATATGAAAACTTATAGCCATTTGTTCGCACCTCAGCCCTTTCCCAAAGGGGGTCAAAATGCGAATCAATAAAATTCTTCTAAAATTGATGTTTTGAAGAAACATTTTCAAGAGAAAGGGATATGCCCGTCGGTACGAGGTCCAACCGTTCCTGTCGCCTTTAGCAGGGGTAATTAGACCATGGACTAAGGATTACTTGGATCATGTACGAGTTATTGATGCAAATTCTATATGCTTATCCATTGAGATTTTGGATTCAAGAACCAAAATTCATTTTGAATAAATGAATTGAACTTGTTTTGAAAATGGATTTAAAGATTGGAGAGTTTTCAAGTTAATTTAAAAACCTTTGTTTTGGTGTCATTTGATTTGAAATCCACAATTTTTGAGGATTTTAAAGATTTGAGATTGAGTTCTTCGTTGTGAACTCAATATGATGTGTTTAAATGATGATCAACTTTCGGGGAAATAACTAAGTTTCCTTAGCAAACAAAATTGATTTTGAGTTCTTCTTTTGATAGAACATAGGTTCTAAATTGTTAGAAAACATATTGTTTTCTAAACATATTTTAGTCAAAATTGTGAATGCATTGCTTGTGTTTTCTTTTGAAATTAAGTGAAATTTACAAATTCTTGTTGCAATATGACTTGGTCACTTTTTGCAACTCAAAGTTGAATCACTTAACTTCTTGATAATGTGCACGTGGTGCTATTGATTTTAAGTGAAAGTGAATGCTTGAGATGAAAAGGGAAACTATATGAAACATTCATTCTTCTCTCTCTCATAATCTCTCAAGATTCATTCATTGCAATCACACGTCATACAATCTATGAATGAAGATTGATTTTTATTAAATGTAGGACTTTCTCTAAATGTGCTTATTATATTATTAAGCACATGAATTAGAGATGTAGTCCATAAGCTTGAGTCATAGATGAGATACTCAAAACAATTAAGAACTAGGCAAATGAGGATGAAATCGAACTTTAAAATATGGAAGAAATGTAGATCATCCTTTTTCCTCAAAATTTTCATAAAATCAGATTTTATTCTGATTTGAATGGATAAAAATTAAAATATTGATTCTAAGAGAGTTCGACTCTTTGGAAAATGATCAAATTCAGTTTTACTCCATATGAACTAAGCATCAAGTTGGCAAACATCATGTGCCACAAGTTCTCATCCATATCATGGAGTTCTAAGAACCTTTCTTTCTTCCCAAAATCAAACAAAATTTTATATTCTTGTCCTAGAAGATCCATTCATTTCTTGGACTATAAAAACACTTTTGATCTTGTTCTTTAAGGGATACAAAGACTATGGTTTTTGAAATGTGATCTTACATTATTTTTGAGACTCAATCAATCACATGTAAGCCTGAAAATTGGTAGAGAAAATCAAAAATTTCTAAAAGGCTTTTAGAGAGCCGATTAGGTAGGAGTAGAACATTTTTATTGTCCTTCAAAATACAACCACTTTATGGCTGAAAATTGGCATCGCAAATATATGAAATTTGACATTTTTAAGCTAATTCTCAAAAATCATCGTCTAATTCCAGCAACTTGCATACATTTTATGTATAGATTGCTAAAATTAAATAAAAATAAAATGAAAATGATTTCATGGCCTTGCACTATGAAAATCAACAAAATGATCCCCCTTTTTAAAAACCAGTTTGGAAACGTGTTCCAACCTGATTTTAAAAGAGAAAAATGATTTTTAAGAAGAGATTGCACGTGTATATATATAACAATATATATGTATATATATGTATATATATATATATATATATATCTTACTCTTCAAAATGAAATTTAATCAAGGGACCGCATGACTCATGAATCATGATGATTCATGGCTGGGTTCTTTTACGTAGGAAGATTGAAAACTTGTTTCTAATCTCCTCTACCACCCTTGATCAATTAAATTTTGAAAGACATGAATCTGAACAACTTTAAATGAGAATGAAAACAACAATACTCAAGCTAATTCATCCATCATGTTGCCATGCATGAGTGGATCACATTCACAAGAATATATCCATCCCTAATAGGCATTTTCAATGAGAAGGTTGATTAGTTTGTCAAAAATTTTTAGTTCAACTGAATTGATTTGCTTCTGGTACCACTATGCTGCAGTTCCTTCCAAACTTCTTGGGAAACATCGAAAGTGGGCCCTGTGATTGTAGTGAAATTTGTAGCATTCTGCCAAAGAACATGGCCAAATGTGCCTCTGGGTCTCTAAGGCCATCAAATTTGATAATTTTTTAAGCAAGTTTTTTATATGATTGTCATTTTTGAAACTTTCGTATAAATCTTCATGGGTGAAATTCCACTTGTTCTTGCCTTTAAGTTGAGCTGCATTCAACTTCTTTTCGTCTTCTTGAATTTTTGTTTCCTAAGATTCTTCCTTCTTCTTTTTCTTGGGAGTCTTTAGTTCTTCTTCACTACTGGATTCTGTTGTAGTGTCTTTAGAAAAGTCGGAATTGTTTGATGAATATTTCTTTGTTTTCTTCCCTATCTTTTTAGCCTTTTCTACCTGAGCTTGTTCTTCCTTGAACATAATCATGTATTTCTGGAATCTTCTATATTCTTCAAATTATTGATCATTTGCTTCTATCCTCCTACGAGGTGTTTCTGAGGAGGATTCTTCTTCCTTGTCTCCCATAAAAGTTTGCTCTAACTCCATTTCAATCATTCTTCTTTGTTGGCTTATGGTCTCAACCATAAAGCGGATGTTCACCATGCAAGAAGAAAAATTAAAAATGTTAGGATTTGAATTGATGAGAGATAATTTGTACGAATGACAAAATGACAAATTTTAATTGCATATTGAAAGAATGATGAGATTCACAAGACTTGATAAAGTTCAACACAACTTGACAAAACTTGACAAATTTTGGCTTAACCACAATGAGCTAGACATGACAATCTAGGACAGAAGGATAGATGGGTAGACTACATCCCACCATTTTACATATTCAGGACCCATTCTTAGACCAAGGATAAGATACAAGTGAGCAAACGATTCCCAATGTTGTTGGGCGTAGGTGCATAATCCATACCACTCTTCGGTATCTAGTTCACACTCTACAATGGCTCCTTCTGACTCAATTGGACATGCTTTCCTTTGACGCAGTAATAATTGTCTGAGGCAATGCTCTAGATGGTATTCAACTATGAAGAATGGTCCCAATAGAAGACTTCCTCTAGCTAGGTTTTAGTTGTATCTTGACTTGATGACTTCTCGATCGAAGAAGTCCCAAATGATGGCTGAGTCATCCACTTCCTCCATCTTCATGTGGTAGTGCTCCATACTGGATAACTGGCCGTCAGTATTTTGAAAATGACATGATTATGTCCCCACATGTTTGAAGAACCATGCTTGTAGTGTGAAGACACATCCTTCTATCGAGTCTGTGTCCCCAATTGAGAATTTCGCCAGCCCTTTGTAAAGGAATGTCGAGGTTACCATTGCTATGGAAATGTGACGGAATTTGACATGCCCCCATTTTTTGAAGAGGCGAGCAATGCGAAAATCCATTATTTGTTCTTCATTGTTGAAGAAGATAAGACCCGCGGTACAAGTCACCATGGAGTTTTTGTACTTGTTTGTAACATTTCTAGATAGTGAAACAGGGTTGACATATAAGGAATATGTTTCACCAAGTTCTTGTAGTTTAAGATATTGATGCCCATATTTCTCTAGGAAGGGCCAACTCTGTTTTCCTGTGAGTCTACGAATCATTTCTAGAGTTTTGACTTGACATTGATTTACGAGGAACTGGTCTTCAATTGGTCCTCTTCGGTCACCTTTTGGTTCTGGCAAATCCATAATGTTTGAAAACTCATCTACAGTGATTGTCATTTCACCCCATGGGAACCAGAATGTATTGGTCCTTGGGTTCTACCTCTCGGCCATTGCATGAATTAAACTGCCATTGATAGGTTGCATGAAAAGACTGACTGCTTCTTCGAAACTGCAATCTTCTAAGTCGTCCAAAAACATACACCGAAATGTTGGGTACCATGAAAGATACCACTAAGGTAGGTAGACTCCACTTGGGATGATGCGAAGTCCGGATCGACCTTGACACGATCCGAATAGGATGTGGTCATATGGGAAAATGCTTTCTGAGTCCATCTGGACAAGATAAAGTATAAGATGTTGACATGAATTGACCCAATAGAGACTCGAGAAGAGCTTTGACATTGGGTTTGGATATGGTTTGGAGACAATGTAAAACATCACATCTCATGCATCAAAACAAGCAATTGATGAAAAATTGATAATCCAATCCCTATGACCCTTGCTTATATGCATTGTTTTGAAAATTGGTCTTGGAACCTATGAAGAATAAATGGGTAAATCAGTCTTGATTTACCCAAAATTTTAAGGTATGCCTATATACCAAACTTATGGTACTGGCATAGACTCCTCCAAGGGTTTTCTAGATTTGGGTTCTTCAATTCTCTTTGTTCTCTCATTGATATACCGGGACTATTGTCCATTTTGGTACTAATGGGGGGACTTCTCAGTCCAATTGGGCGGTCCAGTTATAGGGCTATATCTTGGACTAATGTCCTAAAAATAGCCCGACAACATGATGACCGGGATAAAATATAGGTAAGGATTGGTTTTTCAAAATTCATGACAAAATGCGAAATAGATGACTCTATTGCATACATTCCTAAGAGATAGATTTGAAAAATTGAGAGCATAAATCGGCTGCATACAATCCCTAAATTAAGGAGGGGTAGGATAAATTGAAATAGAAAGAGGTTCATCAATGATTACTACATGATGTCGGTATGAATGTTTATGAAAAATTTTGTGTAATTGATATCCAATATTTTGAAAATAACTTGTATATGATCCAAATAGGTCCTTAGACGAGCAATGATGGGTTCCACCAGGCGTGCCATCTGTTCGCACCCCACCACTTTTCCAAAGGGGGTCGAAATGCGAATCAGCAAAATTCTTATGACATCCAATTTAACTGAATTTGGATGTCAAATGATATTTACAAATAGTTTGGACTCGTAATCCTGCATTGGGATTTGTGTCGCAGGTTAAATTGAATCTAAATTGTTCTTTAGATTTGAAATTAGTTTTGAAATTGTAATTTTTTACAATTCTTTTGTAAAATTTTGATATCGCTTTAGTTCCGACGTGGAAAATTTTGGGGTGTTAATAGATGCCCCTCTTTGCTATTAAGCAAGTTGAAGGATTTGCTTAATAACAAAAATTTACGCACAAATTTGTGCAAATTAAAATTGAAAAATCTATTTTTCAAATGATGTTGAACAATCCCCACTCGAGGGGAAATGCTAGGCATAGACCTGAAATAAGAAGATTTTCCCCCATCTCACGGGAGACTTTGTAGAGGAATTAATGTTGGTTTAAAAATCTTGCAATTGTGAAAGTTTTTGCATTTGATGCTTGGAGAACTTGCCCTTGACGCCTTCTAGACCATCAGCAAGTGTTTTTTCTCTCCTTTTTACTTAATTTTTCACTTATTGGCTTCAACTTTTGAATTTTGATTTTCTTTTTGAGCTACTCTTCACCCCTGGGGGAAATTCCTCATCACCCCAAAAGCTACTACAGAGTTCCACTGCTTTGGTGGTCTTGTGTAGTTTGCTTTGTGCAATATCAAGTATATCGGGTTTTTCTTCTGAACCCTTGTAGCGAGCTTTTGGCCGGTAACTCCCAGACCAGTTTGCCTTAGGGTTCCAAGTGTAAAACACTCCTCAGACTTACTTACTCGAATTCAGAAGGCTTTAAGAGACTTAATATAAGCAAAATGTTCGTGGATTGCTTTTTAGCTTCTCGGCGTAAGCATAGGTCATATGCCCACCCGTGCCTGTAGAGCTTTGAACCAGAGGAACAACTACACTCACCCCGAGCTCAATGCTCAACTCATCTTGCTTGATAGGTTTCTCTTGCATCTTGCCAAGGTTTTTTAGGTCACAAGGGCTTTTCTTATGGCGTCTCATGCTAGACCTTTACAAGTGCCAATCGTCAGGACCAACATTAATTCCTATACATTAATCCCTCAATTTCATTGAGAATTTCTTGCATATTTCGAGCCCATGCCCTTGCTGTTGTTCTCAAGACATGGGCTGAGTTTGAAAATTTTGACAATTTTGATGCATTTTTGAAACCTTCTCTAAGGGATACTATGCCCCTTAGTTGATTTGAAAATTGGTAAGAATTTGCTTATCAAAACACAATTGTTTTGAAATTTTTGAATTACAAATTCAAGTGTAGATTTTTTTGAGATGCAAAGTATTAATTGGATCATGGATTTCGACCCCATCGGCGTCAATCAGTCGATAAGAATTGTGAAGTAGAACTTCTTTGATGACATATGGTCCTTCCCAGTTCGGTGCCCATTTTCCTTTGGGTCTAGTCTTGAGTGGAACTATAGATCTTAGTACAAGATCATTTACCTGCAATATTCTTTCAATGACCAATTTGGCATAATGTCGGGTGACTCTCTTGTGATAGACTTCAGCATGCTCTACCGCTTGTAGCCTTTTCTCGTCTAAGAGGTCTAATTGAGCAAGTCTCTTTTTTTATACTTGTTAATTGGGGGTTCAATGAGAGTAGCAAATTTCATTGTTGGTTTTTGGACATGTAATGGAATGACAATTTCTGTTCTATATACTAATTCTGCCGGTGTAGCATTGGTGGGCGTTCGAATTGTAGTTTGATGTGCCCAAAGGGCATTGTACATTTTCTCGTGTCAATCTTGGCCTGTTTCCACATTACTTTCTAAGACACGAATCAAAATCTTGTTGGTTGCTTCTGCCTGACCATTGCTTTGAGGGTAATACGGAGCAGAAAAGTGATGTTGTATTTTGTGTATGTGACAGAGATTGCGCACTTTCTCATTTTTAAAATGAGTACCATTGTCAGAAACGATATCGTGCGGGATGCCGAATCTACACAAAAGGTTTTTGTGAATGAAGGACACTACATGTCATCCTTCGACTATTTTTAAGGTGATTGCTTCGACCCATTTGGTGAAATAATCTGTTGCTACAAGAAAATACCTGTGTCCATTTGAGGCAGGTGGATTGATTGGACTGACCACGTTGAAGGCCCACATAGAGAATGGCCAGGGTGAACTAACCGAATGAAGGTATGCTGCTTGAGCATGAATTGATGGTGCATGCAACTGACATTTGATGCATTTCTTGACAAATTGGTGACAGTCTCTCTGCATTATGGGCCAAATAGTACCCTGCTCTGACTATCTGTTTGATGAGGGTTTGATACCCTACATGTCCCACGTAAATTCCTTCATGGGCTTCTTGAATGACTTCTAATGCCTCATTTGTGTCGAGACATCTAGCATATTTTGTGTTGAATCCTCTTCTGTATAGAACGTCAGCTAAAATGAAATATCTTGAAGACATGTGTCTCAGAGCTCCTTGCTCTTTTCGAGACATTTCAGGTGGAAGTGTTCTTATTCAGAGAAAATTTTTGATGTTCTGATACCATGGTGTTTCTCTATTTTATGCTTGTAACACCTGTTCTGGTATGACAAAGGATGGTTGTTCGAGTCCTCTGACTTCAAAAGATCTGATAGATTCTCCAAGTTTGAAGCTGAATGGTAGAGCCTAAATTGGCCAAACCATCTGCAATCGGGTTAAATTCTCTTTTGACATGCAAGAGCTGATACTCCTCGAGCTGATACTCCTTGATATGGGATCAATTTCTGATCTTTTACTTGCCAATCCCCATTGACTTGACTGACAACTAAGAGAGAATCTCCAAAAATGCGAACTCTTTGTACTTTAAATTTGAGAAGCATTTTGATTCCTTGGATTAAGGCCATGTATTCTCCCATATTATGTGTGCAAGAGAAATTCAATTTGAGGGAGTAAAGAATCATTTCCTTTTTTGGTGTAATGAAAAGTATCCCAATGCCTGCCCCAGCTATGCTTTTTGATCTATGAAAATGCATTTCCCACATCGGCTCTGGTTCGATCGTTAGGATTTGCTCATATGAAAAATCATCATCTGTTTTAATTTCTTCATATAGAGGAAAATTTGCTAATTGATATGTGATGGCTTGACCCTTGATTAAGTTTTGTGACACATATTCCTAATCATATTGCATCAACAATACCTACCACTTTACTATCATTCCATCTAGAAATGGCTGCTCAATGATATATTTAAGTGGATTGAGTTTGGATAAAATTTTAATCTCGCAAGACAATAGATAGTGCCTTAATTTTTGACACATCCATACCAAGGCTAAGCAAGTTTTTTTGATGTGGGAATAACTTTTTTCATATTGCACAAATGTCTTGCTGATGTAATAGATAGCATGTTCTATTCGACATCCTTCTTCATATTGAGCCAAAAATCCACAACAGGCTGAATTGTTAACTGTGATATAAAGAAGTAGAGGTTTCCCCAGAATTGGGGGTTTTAAAATTGGTGGGCAAAGAAGATACTTCTCGATCTTTTCAAATGAGGCTTGACATTCATGTCCCCATTCAAACTTGACTTCTTTCTGTAGTAAATGGTTGGAGGGTTCACATCTCATGGCAAGATTAGAAATAAACCTTCTGATTGACTTAATTCTGCCTTGCAAGCGGCGTAGCTCCTTAAGATTTATTGGCGGTGAAATTTCGATGATCACCTTCGCTTTGGAAGGATCCATCTCGATTCCCTTTTTGTTGACTATAAATCCGAAAAGCTTACCAGAGTTCACCCCAAATACACATTTTTGTGGATTCAACCTAAGCTTATACTGCAGAAGTCTATCGAAAACTTTAGAGAGAATGCTGATATGATTCTCCCTTGTTTTTTACTTAATTAGTAGATCATCTACATATGCATCCATGATTTGATGCATCTGATCATGAAAAATGGTTACCATAGCCCTTTGATATGTTGCCGCACCGTTCTTCAGACCAAACGACATTACAGTATAGCAAAACGTGCCCCATGGGATTGTAAATGATGTTTTGGCTTGATCTTGAGCTGCCAGCTTAATTTAGTTATAACCAGAATATCCATTCATAAAGGAGAACATAGTGTGGCCTGCGGTACTGTCTACCAACAAGTCGATGTTTGGAAGTGGAAAGTCGTCATTTGGTGTGGCTTTATTCAAATCTCTGAAATTGATGTAGAGTCGAATTTTGCCATTTTTCTTTGGAACTACCACAATGTTTGCTAACAATTCATGATAGTCGATTGTTCGGATGAACTCTACCTTTAGTAGGTCATCTAGGCCTTCCTTAACTTACCCCTCAAAACGAGGGTCTAGTTTCCTCAACTTTTGTTTGATTGGCTTGCATTCTGGTTTCAATGGTAGTCAATGGCCGACTAATTTTGTATCAAGTCCTGGCATGTCCTCATAAGTCCATGCAAAGGCTTCTTGATGCTCTTTGAGGAAGTCTATCAACTCTTTTCTTTCTTCTGCTGAAAGACTTGTTCAGATTTACAAAATCTTTGGATTCTCTTTTGTGCTCATGTCAATTTCCTCAATTAGATCATTAATTAAAGGTGACGGTTGATCTTGCTTTCTTATTTGAATGAATTCTGGACATTCTGCCTCAGTGAGTTCTGGATTTACCTCCTTAAAGGCTTTTGATGTTTGATCCTTAGATGTCATCCTAAAGATTATAAAAAAGTTAGATGGGATTTGAGACATTGTATATGGAAGTAAATTGCATATGTCATTGCATATTTGAAGGTATTACAAAATGAAGACACTTGGTATGACGACAAAATGACAAAATGATGAATAGATGATAAAATGATAGCGGATTTGTTGATTCAGATTGATGGTGAACATCCGCCTATGGTGCTGCTCTTGACAAAGGGTACTGGCTTGAACCCTTCCCCGGCATCTACTTTTTCATAACTTTGATATCCCAAGGCTTGAGTGCCTCATTGTCCTATCAAGGTAATTGGCTCCAAGTTTCCATTTTCATTTTTGCCAAGGCCAGTAAATGGCCAGTAGCCATGGCGTATGAGTAAATCCAATCATTTCTCATTCTGACAAAATTTCTTGAATAATGGATGGCTTTTGTAACTTGTTTCGGGTTTGATACCCTTTTTCACCCACATTTGTTTATTTGGCTTCTGAATGGCCAATCTGCTAAGACTTTAAGATATTTCTTCTTCTTTGCAAACTTGAATACTGGGTACCTCAATTGCATACGTTGGTACGAGAATCATTGGATGCACAAGACGATTCAGTCTGTCCTCTGCATAGATTGTTATAGTATTCTTGTTGTGAGTCCACTTGACGCACTGATGTAGAGTGGAAGGAACTGCATTGGTAGCATGGATTCACGATCTGCCAAGCAACAGGTTGAATGAAGGTTCTACATCCACCACATGGAATAAAACCCGACGATATGTCCCAGAGATATTCAGATGTAGACATATACATCCAAAGCATGGTTGTCTTGTTTCATCATATCCATGGATGAAAACTGACGACGGGCTATAGTCGGCCCGCCTGATGCCCAATGTACAAGTTGTCTATTGTTGACAAATATTCAAGCTTGCACCTCCATCAATTAAAACATGAGAAACTATGGTGCCCCTCATTATGTGATGTGCCTCCAATTGGTAGATCTTTTATCAGAAAATGCGATCGGACCATTTTCACATAGTTCAAAAGCCCATTCATTTCCCCTGTCAGGGCTAAATCCTTCATTCTTGACTTGAGGTAAGGGATCTAATTCCTTGAAAATGGATTCTAAAGGTTCAGGATCTCATACTTGTGACTTCTGATCATTCTCTGTCAGATTGTCTAGTTTAACCGGTCCAGTTTGTGCATTGATGGATTATTTATCATGTTTGAAAAGTAATCCAAAGATATCCATGGATGTTGTATCCCTTTTATTTGTCACCATAATTTGATGATTTGTTGAAAACCTGAGCATTGAAATTATTCTTTTTCCATGTTTAGGAAAAGTGTTTTTGAGGATGTCTGGTTGTTCACTGACCTCCTTGATGATTTCTTTGTCGACCGCATTTTGCATAATATTTTTGAGTACAAGGCAATCTTTTGTACCATGTCCTGGAGCACGATGAAATTTACAAAATTGTTCTTTGTTTTCCCCATCATCAGTGGGGGGTTGGAAACTTTCAGAAGAAACAGAGTACCTCTTTCGATCAACATGTGCATGACTTCTTCATAACTATGTTGTAATGGGGTGAATTTTCTATTGTATCCTCATCCAGGATGTTTGTTTTTAATGTTGCTACTACTGCTGCTAGCTTTGTCTGTCACCCCTTTATTCTTGGGATATTCTGACTTTCCTTTTTTGAAGGTGGCGGCATTGGCTATGATGTTGGCCGGAGCATTTTGACTCCTACTGTTTTTCTTTTTGTCTTTCCTAACCTTTACTGGGATGACGACATCAAAGGCTCCATTTTTAATTTCTGCTTCGATGCATTCGGATCTTTCAGTAAGATTAATCAAAGATTTGATTGGAGCACTGGAAATGAGGCTCCTCAATGGTTGTGTTAAATTATTGACAATCAATCCCAATGCATGGGATTAAAAGATTGGGTCCCTCCTCTTGTTGCAAGAAGACCTTAATCTTTGAATAAAATCCCTCACCTTTTCACCTGGCCTCTGTTTCAGATAACATAGTATGGTGATTGTATGTGCAGCTTCAACATTTTGGATGAATCTTTCAATGAAAATGTTGATTAGTTTGTCAAAAATTTTCAGTTCAACCATATTGATATGCTCCCGATACCACTGTGTTGCGGTTCCTTCCAAACTGCTTGGGAAACATCGAAAGAGGGCCCTGTGATTGTGGTGAAATTTGTAGCATTTTGCCAAAGAACATGGCCAAATGTGCCTCTGGGTCTCAATGGCCATCAAATTTGATAATTTTTTTAGGCAAGTTTTTTATATCCTTGTCATTTTCAAATCTTTCATAGAAATCTTCGCGGGTGAAATTCCTCTTGTTCTTGCCTTTGAGTTGAACTGCATTCAACTTCTTTTTGACTTCCTGAATTTTTGTTCTCCAAGATTCTCCCTTCTTCTTTTTCTTGGGAGTCTTTGGTTCTTCTTCGTTACTGGATTCTGTTGTAATGTTTTCAGAAGAGTCAAAATTGTTTGATGAATATTTCTTTGTTTTCTTCCTTTTTTTTTTAGTCTTTTCTGCCTAAGCTTGTTCTTCATTGAACATAATCATATATTTCTGGAATCTTCTGTATTCTTTAAATTCTTGATCATTTGCTTCTATCCTCCTGGGAGGTGTTCTGAGGAGGATTCTTCTTCCTTGTCTCCCACAAAAGTTTGCTCTAACTCCATTTCAATCCTTCTTCTTTGTTGGCTTCTAGTCTCGACCATGAAGCGGATGTTCACCTTGCAAGAAGAAAAATTAAAAATGTTAGGATTTGAATTGATGAGAGATAATTTGTATGAAGAACAAACTAACAAATTTTGATTGCATATTGAAAGAAGGATGAGATTCACAAGACTTGACAAAGTTCAACACAACTTGACAAAACTTGACAAATTTTGGCTTAACCACAATGAACTAGACATGACAATCTATGACAGAAGGATATATGGGTGGACTTCATCCCACCATTTTACATATTCATGACCCATTCCTGAACCAAGGACAAGATACAAGTGAGCAAACAATTCCCAATGTTGTTGGGTGTAGGTGCATATTCCAGACCACTCTTCGGTATCTAGTTCACACTCTACAATGGCTCCTTCTGACTCCATTGGATTTGCTTTCCTTTGACGTAGTGATAATTGTTTGATGCAATGCTCTGGATGGTATTCAACTATGAAGAATGGTCCCAATAGAAGACTTCCTCTAACTGGGTTGTAGGTGTATCTTGACTTGATGACTTCTCGATCAAAGAAGTCCCAAATGATGGCTGAGTCATCCACTTCCTCCATCTTCATGCGGTAGTGCTCCATACTGGATAACTGGCCGTCAGTGTTTTGAAAATGACATGATTATTATGTCTCCACATGTTTGTAGAACCATGCTTGTAGTGTGAAGACACATCCTTCTAGCGAGTCTGCATCCCTAATTGAGAATTTGGTCAGCCTTTTGTAAAGGAATGTCGAGGCTACCATTGCTATGGAAATGTGATGGACTTTGACATGCCCTCATTTTCTGAAGAGGCGAGCTATGCAACCATTATGTGTTCTTCATTGTTGAAGAAGATAAGACCCGCAGTACAAGTCACCATGGAGTTTTTGTACTTGTTTGTAACATTTCTAGATAGTGAAACAGGGTTGACATATTGGGAATATGTTTCACCAAGTTCTTGTAGTTTAAGATATTGATGCCCATATTTCTCTAGAACGGGCCAACTCCGTTTACCTGTGAGTCTACGAATCACTTCTAGAGTTTTGACTTGACATGGATTTACGAGGAACTGGTCTTCAATTGGTCCTCTTCGGTCACCTTTTGGTTCTGACAAATCCATAATGTTTGAAAACTCATCTAGAGTGATTGCCATTTCATCCCATGGGAACCAGAATGTATTGTTCCTTGGGTTCCATCTCTCGACCATTGCATGAATTAAACTGCCATTGATAGGTTGCATGAAAATACTGACTGCTTCTTCGAAACTGCAATCTTCTAACCGGTCCGAGAACATACACCGAAAAGCTGGGTACCATAAAAGATACCACTAAGGTAGGTAGACTCCACTTGGGATGATGCGAAGTTCGGATCGACCTTGACACGACCCGAATAGGATCTGGTCATATGGGAAAATGCTTTCTGAGTCCTTCTGGACAAGAGAAAGTATTAGATGTCGACATGAATTGACCCAATAGAGACTCGAGAAGAGCTTTGACATTGGGTTTGGATATGGTTTGGAGACAAGGTTAAACATCACATCTCATGCATCAAAACAAGCAATTGATGAAAAATTGATAATGCAATCCCTATGACCCTTGCTTATATGCATTGTTTTGAAAATTGGTCTTGGAACCTATGAAGAATAAATGGGTAAATCATTCTTGATTTATCCAAAATTTAAGGTATGCCTATATAACAATCTTATGGTACTGGCATAGACTCCTCCAAGGGTTTTCTAGATTTGGGTTCTTCAATTCTCCTTGTTCTCTCATTGATATACCGGGACTATTGTCCATTTCGGTACTAATGGGGGGACTTCTCAGTCCAATTGGGCGGTCCAGTTATAGGGCTATATCTTGGACTAATGTCCTAGAAATAGCCTGACAACATGATGACCGGGATAAGATATAGGTAAGGATTGGTTTTTCAAAATTCATGACAAAATGTGAAATAAATGACTCTATT
Organism: Nymphaea colorata; assembly: GCF_008831285.2. Classification (NCBI taxonomy): domain Eukaryota; kingdom Viridiplantae; phylum Streptophyta; class Magnoliopsida; order Nymphaeales; family Nymphaeaceae; genus Nymphaea; species Nymphaea colorata. The sequence goes on along the minus strand of NC_045147.1, from coordinate 8,491,916 downwards.
GCATACATTCCTAAGATATAGATTTGAAAAATTGAGAGCATACATCGGCTGCATACAATCCCTAAATTAAGGAGGGGTATGATAAATTGAAATAGAAAGAGTTCATGGAATCTCCTCAATGATGTCGGTATGCACGTTTATGAAAAATTTTGTGCAATTGATATCCGATATTTTGAAAATAACTTGTATATGATCCAAATAGGTCCTTAGACAAACAATGACAGGTCCCACCGGGCGTGCCATCTGTTCGCACCCCACCCCTTTTCCAAAGGGGGCGACATGCGAATCAGCAAAATTCTTTTAAAATTAAGGTTTTGAAGAAAAAATTTCAAGAGAAAGGGATCCGCCCGTCGGTACGAGGTCCAACCGTTCATGTCGCCTTTAACAGGGGTAATTGGACTAAGGATTAAGGATTTCTTGGATCATGTATGAGTTATTGATGCAAATCCTATATGCTTGTCCATTGAGATTTTGGATTCAAGAACCAAAATTCATTTTGAATAAGTGATTTGAACTTGTTTTGAAAATGGATTTGAAGATTGGAGAGTTTTCAAGTTAATTTAAAAACCTTTCTTTTGGTGTCATTTGATTTGAAATCCGCAATTCTTGAGGATTTTGAAGATTTGAGATTGAGTTCTTTGTTGTGAGCTCAATATGATGAGTTGAAATGATGATCAACTTTTGGGAAAATAACTAAGTTTCCTTAGCAAACAAAATT